>NC_134886.1:2763848-2788848 GCF_041734735.1 Babylonia areolata
GATGCTGCGTGACCCAATCGTTAGAGCCTCTCCCCCCACCCCCACCCCCACCCCCTGCCCTTGCAGCCTTGAATTATTTGATCTCTTGGGCGTGAACCGATATAGGTCGTTGAACTCAACTCTTATAAAACATGCTACATGGCTGTCATCTGTGCACTGCGCTGCAACTTTCTTCACAGGAAAAAAAGAAGCTGAAAAAAAAAGAAGAAGAAGAGGGAGGAGAAGATTCCATCTTACAAAGAAAAGTGGGTGGAGTTGGGGATGAGTGTCAGGGTGGGGTGGGGGGCCGGACGCCGGGATGATCGCGATGTGTTTGGGTGGGAGACAATAACTTAGAGATACACAAAGCAAGACCTATCACTTGAAGTAAAGGTGAAGCTGTTTGTTGATTCATACTGACGAACTTCTTGTAGACCAGAACGAAGCGCAATAAAATTGAGAAACGCGCGAAACCAAAAGCGAGAGAGAGAGAGAGAGAGAGAGAGAGAGAGAGAGAGAGAGAGAGAGAGAGAGAGAGCAGGGATAGAGTTTCACAGCATAATATGTTTGTTTTTTTCTCCCACAGAAATCTTCAGATTCCTGTTGATGGGCAAAACGGGAAGCGGAAAGAGTACAACCGGAAACACCATATTTGGAGAAAAACTGTTCGACACTGCTGCCACCTTTGCTTCCGTGACCAGTGAATGCGAACGAAAAACTAACGTTCGCGATGGTCGGAAGATTGAGGTCAGTATTGTATTGTATTGTATTGTATTGTATTGCAACATATTTCTCTGTGTGAAACTGGCTGCTCTCCGCAAGGAAAGTGCGTCGCTGCAGTGCAACACAGCCTGCAAGTCCCTTTGTTTCCTACCCAACCAAAGTGGATTTTTTCTCTACAGAATTTTATTTTGCCTTTTGTGGTCACTGGTTTCTTTTACGTGCGCTATACGCTTGCTACACAAGAAGCGTTGGTTTATTTTTCGTCTGAATGACTAGCGTTCAGACCAAAGTTCTGTATGTCCGAAGAACTGAAGTTGTTTGTATTGTTCCAAGTTCTGCACGTCAAAAGAACTGTTCTTTGTATTGTTCCAAATTATGTATGTCAAAAGAAGTGACCTTGTTTGACATGTACATACTTCCGTACCTCTGACGGTGTCGGTGTTGCCTTGCAGATCATTGACTCCCCAGGGCTGTACGATACGCACCGATCACAGGAGGAGATCTGCGTGACGATCGTGCAGGCAGTGGCGGGCATGCACCCCGGGCCTCACGCCGTACTCTACGTGGTCCGCCTGGGCCGCTACACCGCCGAGGAGCACGGCGCCTACCAGCGCCTGAAAGCTCTGTTCGACGACACCATCACCCGCTACATCATCGTCGTCTTCACGCACGGCGACATGCTGGAGCGGGACCGGAGGTCCATCACCGACCTGATCGGACCGGACACCCCGCAGACCCTGCAGCAGGTGCTCAGGGAGTGCGGCAACCGCTACGTCGTCTTCAACAACATGGCTTCCGACCCGCGGCCTCAGGTGCAGCTTAGTGTGTGTGTGTGTGTGTGTGTGTGTGTGTGTGTGTGTGTGTGGTGTGTGTGTGTGTGTGGTGTGTGTGTGTGTGTGTGTGTGTGTGTGTGTGTGTGTGTGTGTGTGTGTGTGTGTGTGTGTGTGTGTGTGTGTGTGTGTGTGTGTGTGTTTTGTGGTAAACTGTAACATTGCCATTTTCTTTGGAAATCTTTGTCTGCCAATACCGTATTTGGCTTAAACATAGTAGGAAAGAAATCTTCGCAGTCATACCAATAATAAGTTGTAAGTCTCCCAAATTAAGCCGTATTTCCGGACATTTAACGGTTTATTTCGTTGAGACTCGTTCCAGAATCCGAAAACACCATATTACCGCTTCCCAGTTGCCGGAACGTTGGCTATGCTTGGTAAGAAGACGGCATGACCTCGTTTTTCGTGTTCGCAATTAAAAGAAAAGAAATAAAAATTCTGGACAGAACACATACAGTGACACTAACTACACCACCACCATGTTTACTGCACATGAATATTCTAATATGGACACTGAATTAACTACAATGAACATAAAAGAAAAATTGAACTGACTGTTTCACTGAGTTTTGGTCAGCCTTGTCTAGGCTGGTCTGTGCAGATCTTGTTTTTTCTTGTTCGCAATTAAGAGAAGAAAAATAATTCTGGACAAAACACATTCAGTGACACTAACTACAACATCTGACGTGTTTACTGCCTGTGAATATATTATCTCAAAGTGGATACTGGTTTGACTAGAATGTACATAAAAGAGAAATTGAATGGACTGTGTCATAGTTTCCAAGTGTAACTTAGCCTGATGAACACGGAGGCGATGGCAAAGTCTTAAATTGAATTTTTAAAAATTAAAAAAAAATATTTATCTTTTTCAAAATATGTATTACAAGTGAGTCTTTAAGGCTTTGCCTCTCTTGTTCATTATTATGAAATCCATCTCCTCTTTTTACGAAGTGCACGAAGTAATTCGTTTTCCAATTCTACTTTTGCTTATCACAAAAATTCATTTTTGATTCACTTTCCATTGACCGTGTTTCACCCAACTCACCAACCATTCAACTCTCCCATTCCTCCCCTACATTCTAAACGATAACAGTCGAATCTGAAAATGAAAACTTGAACAAAATGTATACAATCCATCAGTATGTGTGACGAAATGTATACAATCCATCAGTATGTGTGACGAAATGTTAAACAAAATTCCTTCCCCTCCACAGGTGGAGCGCCTGCTGCAGATGGTGAGAATGATGGGGGAGCAGAACCGGGGGAAGCCCTACTCCTGTCCCAAGTACGGCAACATCGGGCAGGGGATGGAGGAGGAGGTGGCACGCAGACTGCATGAGGTGGAGAAGCGAGACCTGCAGAGGCAGAAGTACGTCCAGCAGCTGGAGAAGCAGACCCAGGCAGCGGAAGAAACAGCTCGAAGAACCCAGGAGCAGTTCCAGAGGAACGAAGCAGAAAGGCAGCGCCGCATGCAGGAGGAGGAAGAGAGACGACGGCAGCTGGAAGAAGAACTGCAAACCAAGATCAAGGAGCAGCAGATCGGCTTTGAGAAATTCCAACAAGAGCTGCAGCGTGCTCACCAGGAGCGGGAGGAACAGGAACGGATGCTGAGAGAGAGAGAAGCCCAGATGTCGGAGATGGAGAAGAGGAGGGCCGAGGAGGAAGCGGAGAAGAGGAGACAGCAAGAGCAGGAGATGCAGGCCGTACTGAAGCAGCAAGAACAACTCCTGCAGCGCCGGAAACAGGAGGAGGAGGAGATGCGCCAGCAGCTGGAGCAGGATAAGCAAGAGTTCCAGAGGCAGATGGAAGAGCAGCGCCAGAAAGACAGGGAGGAGATGGAGAAGAGAGAAGAAGAGAGACAGAGGATGCTGGAGCAACAGAGAGAGGAGGAAAGACAGGAGGCCAGGAGGAGAGAGGAGAACCACGAGAAAGAGATGGAGAGGCTGAAGGAACAGGTGGTGACCAAGCAGGCCTCCAGCTTCATCGAGAACTACGCTGTAGTCTTGAAGGGGGTGGTGTGGTTCCTGGGCGAGGTAGGCAAGCTGATGGAGGCCCAGGACATGGACCAGGCTTCAGCAGGCCGCCAGCCACCCGGGCTGGGTGGGCGAGATTTGTTCGGTGTTCCACAGTTAGGTGGCATGGGAGGGGGCTCTAGAGGAAGATGGCTCAATGCGCCTGGTGCTTCGGGTCCGTTGGGTCTGATGGGGGCTGGACGTGGTGCTAGATCTCCGGGCCGTGATTTGTTTGGCACTCCAAAGTTTGGTGACGACTCCAGCGATGAAGATTACTACTTGTTTTAAACTATTTCCCATTTATTCCCAGTACAGTTTGATTCATTCTTTTTTTTTTTTTCTTTTTTTTTATAAATCAGTGGATGCGTAAAATTTCTGCAAATGAGCAGGATAGTCTCAGCATCCTTGGAAGGTTCTTTCCCACTTTTTTTGTTTTGTTTTTTGTTCTCTCTCTCTCTCTCTCTCTCTCTCTGTTTTTTTTGTTTTTTGTTGTTTTTTTTGTTTCTTTTTGTTCCTTCCATCATCATTTTTCTCCTTTCTGTTGTCTTTTCTTTCTCTTTCTTATTTTTTCTTGTCTCATCTCTGACTGACTGATCTGTGTTGTGAGGAGCAAGGAAATCCTTGTTGGGCTGTGAGTACATGACTTGTAATGGTTTTATGTTATGTTGCTAACTCAGTTGTGTTGGGAAACTGTTTTATGTCAGTGGACAGCTGGTTTAAGTTGATCTTGTGGTTTGTGGAAAGAAAAGGGGTTAATGTGTGAAAGCTACCCACTGAGGGAAGTACTGGCCTATATTTTTTGAGTCCCCCCCCCCACCCCCCCTTCTGTTTTGTTACAGATATCTTGTTCTGTATTCTTGATGTATTACCTACTTGTTTTGTATATAGTAGGTGGTGTTGGTTCAGTGTGAACTGAACAGATCTATTGGCTAACACACTGTCAGTGTGTGTTGAGGGTTTTTCATGTGTGTGCACATGGGGGGTAACAGCAAGTGTTGTGGAGCACATGTTTGAGTTGTTGGTTGTTGTGGTAACATGTGTAGGAGTTGTGCTATGTGTCAGTGGTTTACCTTGTTCAGACAAAGTGGGAAAGAACATTGTAATGGGAATAATGAGTTGATTAACAAGGAGAGCACTGAGGGTCAGTGCTATGTTGTTGCACATTGCTGTTTACCAGAGATATGTTGGAAGTAATAATTTCCTTACATGTACTTGTGTTGGTGGTATACCTTGTGAAGACAAAAAGATCTGTTTGCTAATTGTAACACACAGTTTAATTGAATGATGGGTAACATGAGTTGGAACCCAGGGTTGTATTGGTCAGTGATATGTTTTGTACAAAGTATGGTAATTGGTATGGTGGCAGGTAAGCTTGATGAAGTTTGTATTTCCTCACATAGATCAATGTGTGAGAGGAGTGCATACTGGTGGACATGTGATGAAAGGTGCTGAGAGGGTATAGGCCTTTTATGTCAGTGATGTCCAGATATTCGAGATTTTATATGACCCTGGGTTTTGGTTGTGTGTTTGTGTTCCAGGTGTGCTGCTTTAGGTGTAGGGTGAACTTTTTACTGTGTGCTGCTTGTAGGTGCTGCTTGTAGATGCTGCTTGTAGGAAGTACTTGAAGTAGGTAGTGTGTGCTGCTTTTGTGTGTGTTGCTTTTGCTAAGTAGGGTGAACTGCTTAGTGGGTGTGCTGATTTCCCATGTATATTGTAAAAGTAAACACTCTATAAAAACCACTCCATGTGGCCCTGCTATTGATGTGAGGAGAGAGTGAGTGAGTGCATCATTAGTTGATCCTATATCCCCCTGTCTGTTCCCCTCTCTCTTCTATTAGAATCGAACCACACTCACAAAACACTTTTTACATGATGGCATTGTATTCGAAAAGAAGGCCCGGGTCAGTGCTCAGTTTGCGTTCTACTTCTTCGTATGTCATTACATTTCCATGCTGACAAAGATCCTGCACGATAAGAATGCCTTTTTTGCTCCATTTGGGAAAGTGTAACACATTACCTTTGTATTTTACATTTTTGTTGTTCCATAGCGGTTCCGTTTTTATATTTTCTATTGGTCTGTCTTTGTTAAGAACGGCTACTGCTTTTATTACCTCTCTCCAGAAGAATGACTTAACATTTTCCAGCTTTTTAATGTCTTTAGGTA
Organism: Babylonia areolata; assembly: GCF_041734735.1. Taxonomy (NCBI): domain Eukaryota; kingdom Metazoa; phylum Mollusca; class Gastropoda; order Neogastropoda; family Buccinidae; genus Babylonia; species Babylonia areolata. Next base: position 2,769,557 of record NC_134886.1, read on the forward strand.
AAATATTACAGCTAAAACTGCAATAACTGTCCTTGAAAGGTGACATATTTTGTCTTGCAAGAATGCCCCAATGCGCTTTTGTCTCTCTGAGGAGTCTAGCTGCCCATTTGACCAGGAACATTTGCTGTTGGTGTTCGATGTTGATCATATTCAAGCCACCATCTTCTTTGTCAAGGCTGAGGACGCCTCTTTTTATTTTTTCAAAAGCTTTTTTATTATTAAACTTTTTTTTACACAAAAACCTGTACATAAGTGTGTTAATGGTGCTGAGGACTTTGACTGGTAAAGCCGATACTTGCAGGACGTGTGAGAACTGTGACAACAAAAACGTCTTTGCCAAGATAACCTTACCGTATAGTGATGGGTTTCTTTTTTCGATTTTAGATTTCCAGTTTTCTTCCAGTTCCGAAATTTCTTTGTCTGCTGAGAAATATATCCCCAGAATTTTCAGCCTGTCAGGTCTTATGGGAATGCTATTTATGTCGCCTGTTTCATGCTTTCTTGACCCCAGCCACATACCCTCTGATTTACTTTTATTTAATTTCAGACCTGAGTATTCTTCAAACTGAGATATAATGTCTGTAGCTATCCGAATGTCCTGTTCATTTTTTTAGAGTTAATGTTGTATCATCTGCAAACTGTTTTATTTTAGAGGTGTTACTTTCGTTGCACATACCTCCTAATGGCGTCAATTCAATTCCTCGAATCTCTTTATTGTTTCTAATTCTAATCGCCAGTATTTCTACTGCTAGTACGAAAAGAAGGTGACTTAGTGGGCATCCCTGTCTGATTCCTCGTTCTGTTGGAAACCAATCAGACAGCCATCCACCATTGCGAACACAACTTTGTGTGCTTTTCATTTCAGTAGAAACAACATTCTTAAATACTGGGCCAAAGTTGAAAATATCTAGTCCTTCGATGATACAATCTTTTGATATTGTGTCAAAGGCTTTAGAGAAATCTAGAGCAACTAGAGCACCTGTTTGATTCGTTGTATTGAGGTGCTTAGTTAAGTCATCAAAGAATCTCAAGTGAACTGCTATATTTCTTCCCTTTATGAAACCTACTTGGTCTTCATTTACATCTGTTCTGATGACATTTTGGAGTCTTGTGGCAAGTGCTTTCGTGACTATCTTATAGTCTGTATTTGTGATAGTAATAGGTCTATAATTTGTGAGGTTATTTTTGTCCAGGTCCTGGCCTTTATGGATTATTGTAACAATTCCTTTCTTCATTGAGAAAAGTAATTCTCCTTCCTTGATGGCTTATGTAATACAGAGAAGGAATGGCGTTTTTAGTTTGTCCCAGAACGTTTTATAAAATGCTGGTGTGAGGCCATCACTACCAGGCGCAGAGTCTTTGTTTAAGTTTGTGAGTGCTACTGTTAGCTCGTTCAGAGTTATTTCTTTGTCACAGAGGTCTTTTTCTTCTTCTGTAAGTACTGGATAATCTTCGTTGCTCAGGAAATGGCCTCTTATGTTTCTTCCTTTATCTACGGATAAGTCTTTCTTGTATAACTCTGTATAAAATTTCTCGATCTGGTTCAATATTGTCTGTGGGTTGTCTGTCGTGATTTGGCTTATGCGTAGAGATGATATTACGTTCGCGGCTCATTGGGCCCTTTCAAGGCGCAGAAAGTATTTTGTGTTTTTTTCCCCGTCCTCTATCCACTTGACTCTTGAACGAATCTGAGCACCTCTTGCTTCTGTTAGTTCCTGTAGTTCTATTTCTTTTTTTCTTTTTTGTTGTTGTTGCACTTTCATTATCATGTTTTTATCAAGAATGCTTTGTGTCAGTCAGATTTTGTTCAATGGCGTGCAGCATTTTGATTTTTGCAGTTTATTTGAAGCTCTATTTTTGGCGATTTTTGAATAGTTGATACAGTAGGACTTGTATTTAACTTTAAACATTTCCCAGGCTTTTTGTGGATTTTCGTCTTTATATTTTGAGAAATGTGAATCTATAAAATCGTTTGTTTCTTCCAGAAAACGTTCCTCTGATAGCAACGAGCTATTAAACTTCCAGTATCCTGGACCTCTTTGAAACCTGTTTGCGCTGAATATTGCTTTTACAAGTTTGTGGTCTGAGTGGGGAAATAACTCAATGTCTCTTTTCTGCACGAGTGCTTGGGAGATAGTGTCACAGAAAATATAATCAATTCTCCTTGCTGTGAAAGGAGTGGATCAAGTATATTCTTTGTCGTCTGGGTGGATAGATCTCCATGTGTCTTCCAGGTCTAGAGAAGATAACATTTCCATGAGAGCTTCATTTTCTCGTGGTGAGTGTGGTTTGCCCGCGATGTTACCTAGATGGCTTATTGTTGTGTTGAAATCACCCAGTACCCACAAATGGTCGTAGTCTTGCTTTTGCAGTAGGCTGCCCAGTTGGTTTATGAATTCTAATTTATCTACGGTCGAGTTTGGTGCATAGCAATTAGCGATGATGGTTATTCTGTTGTCATGCCTGACTCTAATTTGTAGTATTCTCTCTGCTGCATGAATTAATTCTGCCTGCATCTGCTTAAGTTTGGAAATGAGGATAATGAGTCCATTGCTTCTGTTAGTTCCTGCACTACAGAATATGCTTCCTGACCATTGTCTATCGATTTCGTGCATCACATCATCTGTAACGTATGTCTCCTGCAAACATGCTATGTCTAACTTTTGTTTTCTGAGGAAGTCAAATAAACTTTTCTTTTTAGCTTATTTCTCAGACCCCGCACATTAATGTATCAATAGATACATATATCGTGGTTCATAACTGGTATGGGGATAGCATTTCTTAAAATTTCTGTAGCAGATAACCATAATCATTAATCATAAAACACAAGTCCATAAAACGAAGCCAAAGGTCGTGAGGAAGAGGTCAGACCGGTGGGGAGAGAACACGTGCTGGCGACTGCCAGTGCTGGTTGACTGCTGCCCTGTGGCTCGCATGCTGCTGGTGTTTCAACTTCCCTAACTTCTTCTTCCTCGGCACTGAGGGGCACCAAAGAGGGGCAGTCCATTTTTTATGCCCCTGCTGCAGGCAACCTTTGCAGACCACCTCCCCTTCACAGTTAGCTGCCACATGTCCCTCCTGCAGGCATTTGTTACACTTTTTTGGTTTTTGTTTTTGTTCTTTGTGATAAATGTCTGCAGTGAATACACCAATTTTCATGACTGGCCTCAGTGGTGTGACTGGTACCGTGATGTACACGAAACGGCGGCCAGTTTCAAACTGGGTCAGTCGCCCGTCGGGGTTCCTTGCCAGCTCATTTCTGAGAGATGACCGTAGCTCTACCCCTATCTTTTTCAGAGCTGTTTCTATTAGTTCGTTACTGATACTAAGCGGGATGTTATTCACCCACAGCTTTGTGGTGGGTTTTTCATCCCCCTGGTCCTTGTTAACAAAAGGATTCCTATCCAGGAGAGACACTCGTGCTCCCCTAAACAGGAACCCTTCCAGTAACAAATGGTCTCTTACTTCTTCATTTCGCGGATATATCCGCCACAGACCGCGAATCCGCTGCGCCCCCCGAATTGTTCCTCGACCGCACGCAGCCTCCGCGGCAACACAAATGTCATACACTGTAGGCAGCGTCTCGTATGTAGGGAGTGCCCTGGTAGGCCTAGTAATGTATACTGGTTCCACACGGCCGGCGGGGTTGGCGTGGCCGCCGCCATGGTGGCTCCAACACTGGAAACTGCTTTCTCCTGGTCTTTTTCGCTCGTTCCGCACACAGATGTTGGCGAAAGGAGCACAGTACAAACACACAGATGTTGGCGAAAGGAGCACAGTACAAACACACAGTGTACTAACTCGCTTTTCTCACGTACAAACCTGGAGCTAAATCCTTCGACATATCGAAGCCACTATGTTTTTGCACACAAAAAAAAGAGCACAGAGCACAGAAGAACGGGGTAAAAACGGTCATACACCTAAAAGCCCACTCGTGTATATACGAGTGAACGTAGGAGTTGCAGCCCACGACGACGACGATGACGACGACAAAGAAGAAGAAATCTTCATCTATGACATATGTGCTTAGATTCCCTCCGGGGTGGGGGAGGGGGGGGGGACGAGGGGAGGCATGGGGGGTGGGGATGGGGGGTGGAGGATGGGCAGGAAGTATCGAAGGGAGGCGAGGAGTGGGGAACGAATGGTAAAGCGCTTTGAGCAGTATTTCTAGAGAAACGCGCTATATAATAATTATTTACATTATCATTATTACTAGTAGCAGTAGTAGAGGTAGTAGTATCACTATCATCATCATCTGTTGCGCTTTGTTTTATATCAGTACTTGTCAGACGAGCTGCAGGGATCGGCGGTATCCTCAACACAACCACCAGCAGAGCTCGAGCTCTGCTTTGGGCCGCCGGAAGCCGCGGCAGAGGAGGTGTGTTCAGACAGGGACACAGACAGCGTGGCCTTGGTGTCTCCGGAGCTCTTGCTGCTGGCGTTCTCCCGGACCGCACAGGGCCCGCCGCCCCCGTCCCCCAGCCTGGCCCTGCAGCAGAACAGCCTCCTGACGCCACAGCGGAACTTGGTGCCGAAGGCGTAGTAGATGAAGAAGTTGACGGAGGAGTTGACGTAGGTGCAGAGCTGCTGGAGGTTGATGAACATGTAGTACGTGTTGTACAGACTCCCGTCCAGGCTCAGCTCGGGCAGCGCGGGAAGCGCGGCGTGGAAGAGGAGCGGGGGGGTGGTGCAGGCCACGTACAGGACAGACGTACCGATCAACATCCGGGTCAGGGTCACGTCCTTGGCATTGCTGGTAGCGGTGGTGGTGGCGGTGGACTGGGTTCGCCACTCGGCCATCTGCCGCAGTTTGACGACAATGATGATGGTGAAGACGAGGACCCCGCTGACGCAGGCCCCGGGCAGCAGGATGCCGAAGACGATCCCTTCAAAGACGTCCACCAGCTCCTTGTTCTGCAGGTAGAACTGCCCGGAGTAGAAGGCGTCCACGGTCTGGCCAATCTGCGGGTCGAACATGCACTCGACGCGCCACCTGGTGCTGATGACGTAATGGCCGGCCATGATGAGCACGTGAGCCGTGACGATGATGACGATGGTGGTTCTGGTGCGGAGAACGTAGTGAGCTTTCAGAGGGTACGCCACGCACAGGAACCGCTCGAAGGCGATGAGCAGGGAGAGAAAACCGGAGATGTAGATGAAGGCGGCCAGAGAGTGGATCATGTTGTTCACGTTGAACTTCATCACCACCAGCTCGTAAGGCTGCCCGGTGATTTCGGCGTACACGCCATCCAGGTTCCACTCGAAGTGAGTGAGAACGGTGACAAAGTCGGCGAAGGACAGACAGAAGAGACACAGGTTGATCCTCTCCTGCAATCCCTGCTTCCAGTAGATGATCATGTTGACGACGTTGGTGGGCACGGAGATGAAGAAGAACAGGGTCAGCAGGTAGACGTTGACGACCTTGTTGACCATCTGCTGGGTGGCCCTGCTGACGAGGTCTTCGGGGTCGTTCCAGGGCGAGAACGTCGAGAAGGGGATCACCAGACAGCCCTCCGGGGGAGTGACCACAGTCACAGCCTCCTCCGTGCTGGTGCCGGTGAGATCTGGTTGCCACGGTGAAATTGATGTGTTGGATGTGACGTAAGTGATGTTTTGTTGCCACGATGACGTTGTCTTGAAAATGACGTCAGCCAGCGTGGCGTTCATGGTCGCGTAGATCGACTGAGTGATGGATGCTGCGGTAGTCATGGTAACGTAGCTGAAAGTCGATGAGAATTTTTATGTACATATCTATTTCTTGTTCTTTTTATTTATTTATTTATTTTATTCTAACCAAATTCTTCTCTTCTGCTCGCTTTTGTTCTATTCTTTTCTTAATTTCTTTCTTTATTTCTTTTCTTTACTTCTTTCTACCTTTCTTCTCTTCCTTTCTTGTATTTCTCCCCGTTTTTCTTCCCCTTTACTTCACTCGATGGTTGCAGTAACGTGGCAAGAATATGACGATGAAGGTCTTTTGAGTCAGTGACCACCATCACCCCACCCCCCTCCCCCGTGGCAACAATGGCAAATATTCGCTCTGTTCCACCGTGTTGTGATTGATTGTTTCCATTCTTGAACGAAGCAGGTGGTTTTCACTTGACCTGATTATAATCACTTTCAGTCAGGTAACAATAACCTGACATTGATATTTTCAGTTTCGTTATTTCGATCAATACCAGAGTTGTTGTTGTTGTTGTTGTTGTTTTTTCCTGTTCTATGTTTGTAGCGTGATCTCAGTTCTAAGACAGGGTGAGTACGAATAATTCTATATCCCGACGTCATCATATGTACATATCAAATCGCTTATATGTCTTATCCTTACCCCCTTCACTGCTAGTACGTTTTGCTATGGCCTATGCTGAGAAAATTTTCAGAAAAACAAGAAAAACACGCCAATGATTTTAATTTGCTTATATTTCAAAAAGTACTGAAGATAAGTGCATAAAAGTATATATCAAATGAAAGGAAAATGAACCAAGATTTTGTTTTTGATACTCACATGTTCAAATAATGAGTCAATCTGACAGAAAATTTCCATCAAATGCATTAATAAAAAAAAAATTGGGACTGTCATTCCATCATGTAGGTGCTACAATATCAACCAGGTTATCAACCTGTCTTTCTTGTGACTGGTGTGATCAACCACACACACTGTCAAGGCTGAGCAACAGTGTCCAGGTGCATAAGACTCCAACACAGTCCACACAAAGAATGAAAAGGGTGTACTCACCCAGGATCTACCGCCAGTAAAAACGCTGTGTGGGGTACTTGCAGAAACAGTCTTCAAGACACAGTGCTGGTTTGCTGGGGCAGTCTGGGCAGTAGAACCCCACACCCTTTCTTTGTCCTTTCTTCCAGCAGACTCTGCACCTCCTTTGTGGCCAGGCCTTCTGTGGGGTAGGTGGGATGAAGTGTCGTCCACACAAGACAAACAGCGTGGTCATCTTTAGCAGTGTCTTGGTCACCAAAAATCATGGCACTAATTACATCCTTCTGAAGTCCAGGAGTGTAGTGCTGTTGCCTGCTTTTTTGCAGAGGATGTGTGCATTCAGCATGGCAGTTTGTAGAAAATGCACACACAGCTATTTGTACCACTTCAAGGTTTTCCTTGTGACATCGTAGGGCTGCAGCTGTTGGTCATGATGGTCCATGGCACCCATGTTTTTGTTGTAATCCAGAATTGCTGGAGGCTTGTTTACTGCCCTTTGGTCTTGCTGCTGCTGGTCTTCAGTTGTAGGTTTGTGGCAAGTTGTCAACTCCAGATGGTCCAGGATGAACATCATGATCATCAGCATGCTGCATACCTGAAACACATTGCATAAAAGACTAAGTCTGTTGGGTTTGGGTTTTTTTTTTTGTTGTTTTTGTTTTTTTTTACATATAAAAAGATCATGAAATGGTACCATTTTATTTCTGACTGTTTTCAGAAGCTGAAATACAAACACACACATACCTACCCCTCCCCCCACCCCAAACCCCCAAAACACACACACACTGAAACTGGTTCATGGTATGCCACACCCCTTCATTTTCTCTTTCTCATACAAAACAAAATGACAACACATCACACACACACACACACACACATACACACACACGCACACACACACACTTCTACAAGTGTTGCATTTACAAAGTAATTTAGGCATACAGTTCTGTGTATTATTCTCTGATTTCAGTTTCATAAACATCATCTCTTCCCCCCCCCCCCCCCCCCCCCACCCCCACCTCCCTCTCTCTCTCACACACACACACACACACACACACACAACAACAACAACAACAACAACAATAACAACAACAACAACAATAACAACAACAAACCAATACACACTCAGGAACGAACACACAGAAAGCTGCAGGCGAGCGACACACGCTGTCATCAACAATGAGCCAGCCAGCAAGCCACGCCCCCCTGGGCTGTGATGGTCAGAAACAGTACCCACGTGACTGACTCTCTCACACACACACACACTGGTCAGTGACTGACGAAGCCACTTACCACAGCTAACACATTCAAAACACACACAATGCAGTCATATTCATTGTTGCAACAAACGGAGAGCAAATAATAAAATGACAAACCTTGAAAACACCCACCTGCATCTTGAATCAGCTGAGCTTGTCTGTCTTCAGTTTCGTCAAACAACGCCAGTTCCCACCCCCCTCCACTGTCAAAATCAGCGTCTTCGGCATCAACTTCACGCAGTTCTGTCTCATTCAGTCCACAATCTTCATCTCTACTGTTTGCATCGCGAAATAATTCTTTCAATACAAGTGCAAGTGTTGGGGTTTGTCTGCGTTCAGCCATGGCTTTGCAAACACAACTTGAGCTTCGCACAAACTTGCAAAACTTTCGCCATAAATATGACAATCCAATGAATAATTTTAGCTTAAGGAACTCAGGAGATAAAGAGCTCTCAGGGGAGCTAATTTAATGGTTAGCAGACTGTATTTTCTGCAATGCGGGACTCGAAACATAGAACGTTGTATCATGACGTACGGCGCACGTCAATACAGCATTGCTGAGCGACATTTCATGACGTACGCCGTACGTCAACAGCGCAGTCAAGAGGTTACTTGCAGAAGGTCAAACACAAAAATCAAGATCAAAGAATCAATGTAAACAGTGTGAAGGGTTATGGAGCAACAAACATACTCATGTGTCCGTACCCGAAAACGGGTTATGGCTGCTTGTTAAAGGGTATCCAAAGAAAACAGTCGTCAACAACTATCGTACGTGCGACAGCACACTCTCTGAAACCAGTGACTGGTGTGAATTGCAAACCACGAACCCAAAGCAGATGATGGATCCTTTTGATCTTAAAGAAGAGGAAGAATAATATCTATTACCAATCTGATCCTCCCATTAAATGAACGTTTCACTTGTTCTGCCCATGGCTACCCGAGTTTTGTGGCTGTTTTACATGTATGAACTAACACAACAATTGAAGCTGGTATTTGTCATGCAGATGCACCAAAAAACATTTAGTTCCATTTATACAGCATAGGTTTCAATTATCTATAAAATAAAAAAAAATTAAAAAAAAATCCTGACCTCATTCATTTGTTTGTCTTCAAACAAACAAACAAAAAAACACACAAACTTTTCCATCTAACTGTGTACAACGCCCGTGAATCTATAACAAATGGATATATGCATATCGATGGGTATACGTTCTAGGAATTTTTTATTTTTTATTTTTATGAATAAGAATAACACTCTTTCGATACATTTTCACATTTGCTTGATACTCCACATCTGTGCATAAAAAAAATGTATAGTAATAATTGATAATTGAAATACTCTCTCAATACATTTTAGCATTAATTTTGTTTGATACCCTGGCCTCACATAAGAATTATGCACGTAGAATATTTTGCAATGATTAACGATCAAAGAAACTTGCTTGCTTTCACTTTTTGTAATAACGCACTTGATTTTTTTTTTTTCCTGTGTTCTTCGAAGCAGCAGAAAACAAAACCAAACAGATACAAAGACGAGCATTTCCTTTCGCAAGTCGTTTTCACGTGCAATCAATAAATGATAACTGTACATGCGTCAAGTCATTCCATCACCACCACCCCCTCCCCCCCCCCCCCCCCCCCCCCCCCCCCCCCGCAAACTTTCCTCATTCAATTGTGTGTGAAAATTCGTCAGACTTGTGCTCAATTCCAAATTATTCAAGATTTCAATGCACATTTCACTTCCAAACAACATTTTAAATACAATAGCCCATGTTTAATTTTTTTTTTTTAAGAAAGAAGAATTAAAAAACACACGGAAAAAAACAACCCAACAACAACAAGCAAACAAAAACAAAAGCAAAAAAAAAAAAAAAAAAGGAACAGTCTGATCCATGCTGATTACGTCCCTTGTGCACTTCCGGCGGCTGTGTCCACTTACCTGCGTTCGCTTGGTGTTGATTGAGTGATCAAGTAGCTGAATGACTGGCCTGTTCTGGAACGTGCCGTGAAGTCAGTTCTGCTTAAATACATACACGGCAGGTCGACAGCAGGTCAGAACCCCCCTCCCACCCAATCCCAAACCCCCTCTTCACCCGGACCCCCAACCCCCAACCCCCGCCTCCCACCCAGCCACCCCTGTTCCGTCTCTCCCACAGGCATCAGGAATCGATGATCCGTTTTACATGGACAGTCACAAACAAGGACTTGTTCCGGTGTTCCGCTTCGGGAACTGATCTTCAATTAGTTCTGCTCCCCCCGGCAACTCTGGCATTGAGCGGCCACAGCCTTTCCCATTGTTCAGCTGTTACCGATTCCTGCTGGGTCTATATATATATATATATATATATATGTGTGTGTGTGTGTGTGCGTATTCAGTTCAGTTCAGTTACTAAAGGAGGCGTCACTGCATTCGGACAAGTCTATATACGCCACTGCACACCACATCTGTTCAGCAGATAGCAGATGCCTGATCATCAGCGTAACCTAACGCTCTGAGTCAGGCCTTGAGAAGATAGCAGATGCCTGATCATCAGCGTAACCTAACGCTCTGAGTCAGGCCTTGAGAAGATAGCAGATGCCTGATCATCAGCGTAACCTAACGCTCTGAGTCAGGCCTTGAGAAGAAAAAACAAGGTGCATAAACAAATAAATGGATACATCATTAAATCAGTGGATAGATAAACAAATAAATAAATGAAATACAAATAAAAACAAATAAATCAATATATGTACTGAAAAACCCCCATGAAAGACCAGGAATGTCGGCTCTATCGAAAAGATGAGACAGCAAGTACGATGCATAAGCCGTGTGTGTGTGTGTGTGTGTGTGTTTATTCATTCATTCATTCATTCATGTATCTGTTAGATTAATTACATATATTCAAGCTGACTTTTAGTGAAAGAAGAATACACTTTGTTGTTGTAAATCCAAGTGAAGGTTAATCATCATGTTGACAACTCTTTTTGCCTTTTGACTGATTCCTGTATGACCACTTTTTTTTCTTTTATAGTAGGTGTGCGTGTATGTGTGTGTGTGTGGGGGGGGGGGGGAGCGAGGGGAGGGGCATGGGGGGGAGGGGTCGTTACTCTGCAGAGCTTAGTTGTCCACTCCTGCAAGCCGTCAGTTCACAAACTTTATCTTCCTGCATATTGTATACGATCCACAGGCGTACATTTTCTTCTTCTGCTTCTTAATAGGTGGCCAGCTCTTTCAGTTATTGAAGAATCCGCTATAAATTATAGGGGCGGGTTGGGGGATGATATTTTTCACTTCTTCAGGGATAATGTACATCATGTGAATACGTGCCATCCATACCATCGGCCCTTGGCAAGCCTGACTCACCCTCCTCTCTGAGAGGTGGTGACGGCATTTAACGCGTGATCGCTGATGATGTCATGCATGCTTTCAGTTCGCACACGGTACTTCGTTTTACAGTCTCACTCTCTGTTCTTTTTGATGCTCATGACGCATGTCTGCTGACGTTCTTTTTCGGCTTCTGGAGAGTGCTGTACATGGAAGCTTTGGGGCTCCGCTGGATGGGGATGTCTCCCACACAGCTCTGCCGTTCCGGCAATACGTTAGTTATTTTCCCTTTCTTACTTCTTCGTTCGTGGGCTGCAACTCCCACGTTCACTCGCATGTACGCGAGTGGGTTTTAACGTGCATGACCCCGTTTTAACCTCTGTTTTTACGCTGTTTTTATCCCGACATTGTAGGCAGCCATACTCCGTTTTCGGGGGTTCCCTTTGTTACAAGAAGCATGGTCATTTGTCCGTGGAAGAGGCACATTACTCCGATTAATTTTTTTTTCGTTGTTGTTGTTCTTCTTCTCTCCACCCAGGTGTGAATGGGTTTCCCGTCCAGGTGCGGATGATAAAACCAGCGGGAGGAGAAGGCCTTGCTTTCCTATGCCGAGCCCTTCCCGACACAACGGGCGAGCGTTTTAACAAGGAGGAATGAATGCTGCAACATTAATGAAACTCCATCAGCCTAAGTATCGAAGTTGGACGATTGAACAGCGTTGCTTGATTCACAGTTTCTATTGTACGACAGATGTTTCCATGCTAGCCGGCTCAGTATCAGTATCCGCAGTAACTCAAGGAGGCGTCACTGGGTTCGGACAAATCCATATACGCTACACTACATCTGCCAATCATGCAGATGCCTGACCCGCAGCGTAACCCAACGCGCTCAGTCAGGCCTTGAGAAAAAAGAAGAAAAACGAGAGAAAGCATAAATAAATAAATGGAACATAATTAGAAAAGTAAATGAATATTCAAATAAATCAACACATAATTTTATAATTTTATAAAGGAATAATGTTAAATAAATAAAAACAAACAAAAAAACAAAAACAGTAATGATATTCAATAAACAAAAAAGTAAATAATTGTAACGCACGCACGCACGCACACACACACACACACACACACACACACACACACACACATTACAAGAAGTACCACACAAAGCTGTGCATGTGTTAAGTGTTCACAAGATATCATTATTTTTCTCAGGAATGAATTAAATGCCCATTTCATGATCGGTCACACGGTTACAAAAATAGCCTAATTACAACAAGGTTACTCGGCGAAACACTAGGGACAACTGATGCAGTCATTTCTTTTTCACGTTGAATGTAAAACTTTCTGGGATTCGCCCTTCATCATATTTACCTACGTGAAAGATTATAGGAATTGTTACGCAGCATCGGGCTGAAGCTGAATGCCCTTGAAGAAGTAAAGAGAAAGTTGATATGATTATATATTATGTTCATTGATGTACTTTTCAGAAGACGTTTCACGGGAGGGGGGGGGGGTGGGGGTGGGGGGCTATCGTTGATCATAAAAATGCTAGCCAGTATGGGAGGAACTGGGGGTGGGGGTGGGGTTATTATGTAAGCAAATGTGTAGCAAGTATGATAAATTCCTCGAATTTCTTCTTCTTCTTCTTGCTCTTGTTTTTTTTTTGTTGTTGTTGTTGTTGTTCTTCTTCTTCTTCTGTATTCGTGGGCTGTACGGTTTACTGACGTGCTCACATACGTCCTTGACCCTATAATATACAACTTTCGTCCAGGAAGTACAATGCCCACTACACTCCGGCCTTTTTAACGAGGCTGTCATATTCTCCATCACCGACCGACCGAGCAGTTCAGATGTATCCCGAGAGCTGTTGATGACTCGGTTAAGTATTCTCGATAAAAACCCGTTCCGGTGGGATTCTGCTTTCAGTCACAGGGGGCTGGGGTGAGGTGTGGAGGGGGGTGGCGTCCAATGGAAGTTCACGTCCATCAATAATTTCTCCAATGGCCAGCAATCACTAAAGCCTTTGTGGCTGTTGTGTGACCGGCGGAGAGAGAGGGAGAGAGAGAAGAGAGAGGGGTGGGGGAGGGGGTTGGTGTGGTGGTGGAAAGGAATGACAAGAGTTTCACGTTGGAGGTGATAAAGCCGACATCACGAACCTGGCCATATGGACTAAAAGACTGGATGGTTGGGGTGCTGGGGGGAGGGGGGGGGGGGAGGTAGGGTATCGTTCTGTCTCAGTGTCCGTCTGTCGTCTGTCTGTCTCTCTGCTTCTTCTTCTTCTTAGTTTGTGGTCTGCAACTCAATGCGAGTAAAACCAAGGAACAAACAAGCTGAGTGGTTAGATACGGTCGAATGGTACGGATTTTCCTCAGTTCGAAGTTGGCAGTTTTACATAAATTACTGGCATGGTCGTTCATGGACAGAGCTGAATTAAAAACAATGCATTCAGGTTTCTGACAGAATTTTGTAAAGTTGATATTAGCTTGCATTCAAAGTACGGTCTGAAATATGACTGAGTGCAAACTTAGAACGTTTAAGTATGGCTTCTGTCTTGACATTATCAAGTTTAACTCTCTCCATACGAACGGCGAAAGAGACGACGTTAACAGCGTTTCACCCCAATTACCATCATGAAAATATTGCAAGCGGAAGGCTCTTATACTGAAGAGGTGAATGTTGACAAAGAGTACCACAATTCTGACGACGGAAGCTAATGGTTGGGTCATCCAGACACCCACTGGACATCCGAGGGGTCTGTGTTGAGGAGAAGAGAGGACTGGCCGTACTGAGTGAGTTAAGCTTGTTCCATCCACTCTTTCACAGCAACAATGCATATCTCTATGTTTTTCGCTTTTTGTTGTTGTTGTTGTTATTGGGTTTTTTTGCGCAGGGTATCAAACGAATTTGGGTAAGAAGCTTTAGTGAGTTGGGTCATATGCAGACTTGTGAAAATCACGTTGTTGTTGTTGTCTGATGATTTCAGAAGTGGTTGAGTAAACAGACCAAATAATGCTGGACCAAGAACTTCTTTCCCTGTGGTCTTTCTCCGCAGCTTTTCAAGTTCTCTCTCCCCTTTATTACTATCATTATCATTATCACCATCCTTTCATTTCTGTCTTTCTCTCTGTGTGATTGAACTCAGTACTTATTGCTCCACTTTTCCTATCACTATCACCCTCCACGTTCTTTCTTTCCCCTTCTCTCTCACTGTATGTATGTATGTATGCATGTATGTATACAGGTACGTATGCATGTATGTATGTATGTACAGACAGACAGACAGACAGACAGATAGATAGACCCAATTCTCTCCTTGCGCCGTTTTAACTTCCCCAAAACGAAGTCATGTATTTATCCACAGCTGGGTGGGGCCACCGAGGCAGAAAATCGGATCAAAGCAACTTTCCCAAGGACACAACGTCATTCCTTTCTTTTCTTTCTTTCCGTTATACGACCAACATCGACTTGCCGATGACTCTGTCATGGTTCATGCATGCTGGGTATTTTTAGTGTCTCCATAACCCACCGAACACAGACATGTGTCACAGGATCTTTAACGTGCGTATTTTATCTTCTGCTTGCGTATACACACAAAGGGGGTTCAGGCACTAGCAGGTCTGCACATAATGTTGACCTGGGAGATAGGAAAAATCTCCACCCTTTACCCACCAGGCGCCGTCACCGAGATTCAAACTCGGGACCCTCAGATTGAAAGTACAACGCTTAAACCACTCGGCTATTGCCCCCGTCGACCTGGGCATCGGGACTTCGAATCTTGATCACTGCTGAAGTCCCACTGACGTTGGCCCAACGGATTCTGCCACAGTACCTCTTACAGGCCGGTCTGTGGTGCTGTTGCTGCTGCTGTTGCTGAATAATGAGATGTCAGGTGATCAGATGATAAAAAAAAAAATAAAAAAATTATGCGACAAATGGATGGTACTTAAGGACCCCCTGTTGTCTCTACAGGATGACCGCACCACCACCCCCTTCCCCCTCTTTCCCCTCCTCCCCCAACGTCCCCTCTTCCCCTCGCTCCCTGACCGGCTTGGCCTTGAGTAGCTGTTCGGAGCTGCCAGTGGTCATGATTTCCTTCACCTCCAATGATCCTCTCTGTCTGCAGGAGGTCGGTCGCTGCGCGGTCCATGGTGTGGTGATGTCGGTACTCCGTGGACACACCCAGCAGGATTCCGTCCGGCACCGAGTGCTGCGTCACTTCACTTCAGCTCTGCTGCTGCTGCAGCTGCTGATGATGATGATGGTGATGATGATGATGATGATGATGTTGAGTGAAGCTTTCTCGCTGGCCGCTCCTTTTCCCACCTGTTTGTGTCGTATCTATCGATCGATTGTTTCTATGCATTTTGTTTGGTGGGGTGCGAAAGGGGTGGAAAGGGGTGGTGGATCGACATGGGGCATAGATGTTTTACGTGCTGTCAGTGATGAGTTACCGTTGAAATGTTCTGTTGTAAGGTGTCAGTGTGCAGGTGTGACTGGCAATAAAGCGCCTTCATTCCCCTTGGACTTTTGTTGCTGATGTTGTTGTTGTTGCTGTTGTTGTTGTTCTTTTTATCACTGTTATTGAAAATAACATCCGTCAGTCTCGACAGACCATGGATCTGTGCCGAGACTCAGTGTCCAGCAGCCCTTCAGTGTGCGGGCAAAGCGACGTCTGCCGTGGCCGTGTAATGGCCCGTGCCGCAGTGACTCCGAGAGAATCTGAGCGCGCTGGTTCGAATCACGGCTCAGCCGCCGATATTTTTCTCCCCCTCCACTAGACCTTGAGTGGTGGTCTGGGCGCTAGTCATTCGGATGAGACGATAAATCGAGGTCCCGTGTGCAGCATGCAGAACCCACGGCAACAATAGGGTTGTTCCTGGCAAAAATCTGTAAAACTTGAAAAAAAAAGTCCACTTCGATAGGAAAAACAATTGAAACTGCACGCAGGAAAAAATACTGAAAAAAATGGGTGGCGCTGTAGTGTAGCGACGTGCTCTCCCTCAGTGGGAAGAACAGCTCGAATTTCACACAGAGAAATCTGTTGTGATAAAAAGAAATACAAATACAAATAATGGTGCTAATAATAATAACAAGAACTTAAGAAGAAGAAGGGGGGTTTGTCAGATCACTCGTAATGAACTGAACTACTCTTGAAGTACTACTACTTGACTTCTTCTTCTACTACTGATGATCATGAGGGTGGCAATACTACTCTACAACGCAAAATTGCACTGGCTCTTAGTACTGCAACACTGGGAACTACCTGGCGACTGTCCTAAAAACGCCGACTGTCCTAAAACCCTCTTGGCCGCCGGAGACTGGAGGCGGAGTGAGGGTGTAACTCAGTTGGCGGCAAGGCACACATCTCCACTATAATCAAATTATGGCCCTGAGATAGCTGGGACAGCAGTTGCCTCCTCTCCTGTTCTGATGGTCATAGTCGAGCACGATTGACTATCATACTACTTCCACAGTACTTATAGCAACTCAGTCTTATGGCGCAAACAGGTGCCTGACAAGTAGATCATTAGTGGTCCCATAACGGCTTCGGCAATATATTTTGCAAGTGACTGTAGTGAAGTTTCCTGATTTAGATTAATTAAGCACTCCAAAAATATCTTCATTCTTTGCTAAATTTGTTTTAAATACAACACATTTTTCTCGAATATCATCATAAGCTTTACAACTAAACAAAAAATGTAACTCATCCTCCCGTTAAATGACCGCACATCGGACAAGGGGAGAGTAAAGAGGGCTCAGGTTGAAACCATTTTTTATATGCATTTAACCCAATCGTTCTCGATCTAAATCTGGCGAGACTTGTTCGATGCCACTTGTTTGTCACGACTGTGATATATTTTTCTGTTTGAAATATACTTTTAAAACTATAAAACCATCTATATTTCTCAGTACTTTCCATTTTACAGTGCTAATTTTGTTTATATGAAGCAATTAACCTATCTTTGAATTCTGAAACAAATCCTTCTTCACATCCAACTCCCTGACACATCACACAATCCCAAATCCATTTACAGTTAATGTCTTCTTTACAAAGAGAGAGAGAGAGAGAGAGAGAGAGGCGTAAGACACGTGTGCGCAGATAGAAACAGGAGATCTGAAATGTATTGTGAATCAACTTAATTAAACATACTACACGGCACCGCGGACTGGCATACACATTAACACCGGCTGCCATAATGACAGAGACATTCATGTCCGCATTCGACTTGAGTCGGCAGTACAGTCTGTCTGTCTGTCTGTCTCTCTCTCTGGATGTAGAAAAAGCAGCTGTGCTTACTCCACTACCCTCGTGAAATAAAACGTTGCACGCAACAGCACGTGAAGCCAAGGAAAAGACTGAAGAATCGATATAATTCCATGTATATACACCAAGACATAACTACAGATTGCAGATAATCATAAATAATTACACCAGTCACACTTATACATGTGTATAGGGTCACTGCTGTCCTTGAAGGCGCTGTTTGTCGCCTCTGGTCTACGAAGGGGAGAGAAGCAAAAGACGTACGGATAGCGGAAGAAAAACACATTGGCAAGGCGAAGATAGACAACTCTTTCTGACTGCTTCAAACCCTGACTTTTCTCCCCTGGTTCCAACTCGCACTCTCCATTTACGACCTGTCAACGTTTCCTTCGAGACGTGTGTGTGTGTGTGTGTGTGTGTGTGTGTTGTTGTTGTCTTCAGTTTAACGTCTTTCCACTTGAAGTGATATTAGACGAGAGAGAGAAAAAAACAACAAAAAAACAAAACAAAACAAAAACGTGGGGGTAGGGGCTGTGAGAGGGGGAGGGGTAAAAGTGTGTGTATGTGTGGAGGGTGAATAGGGAAAGACAACGCTAGGAAAAAATGGAAACGTTATAAACGCCAACATCAAACAACAAAAATATCTATAACAAATGTCCTATAGGACTATGCAGCAAACCTTCTGCAATAACAAATAACATATTGGAATTGTTAATAACACATCCAAAAGAACTTTTGGTGAAGTTTGGCAAAAAACATTTTAGATTCTGACATTCGAATATTACATGGTTGCTAGAAATATGTTCTCCACATATGCATCTGACATCTTTGCTGAACTTTGTTATAAAAGCATGTGTGTGTGCGTGTGCCTGTGTCACACAGTGACAGTGTCAGTGTCAGTGTGCAGTGTGTGTGTGTGTGTGTGTGTGTGTGTATGTGCCTGACGTGTGTGTGTGTGACGCCGGTGTGTGTGTGTGTCACTCTGTGTGTGTGTGTGTGTGTGTGTGTGTGTGTGCGTGCGTGCGCGCGCGCGCGCGCTCGGCGGTGTACTGACCAGTGCCGGGCCCGTGTGTCTCGTGTGTGCCAGCGTGCACGCGCCGGTGCGCGTCAGTGCCACCGTGGCGGTGTGTGTGAGTCAGTGTGTGTGTCAGTGTTCGACAAAAGACGACAATATTCCAATACCGTGAATACAACACTGAGCATATGGTGCAGGATACAAAAATAGTTATATAAAGTTACTGAGTCAGTTGCCGCCTCGCACTGGGACACACAACTCAGTGATACGGCATATGTCACGTCCGTCAGTGATGCGACACATGACAGCATGGAAGAAACAATGAATTCAAGAATACTCCGCGGCAGAAAAAAACAGTCGCATGAATAAACACAACAACGTACAGTTCCGCTTTCACTGTATGTCAGTTACATTTCAATTGTCCGGCGTCTGCATGCGGCGGCACCGCCGGGTAGTTTCAGTTTCAGTTTCAGTAGCTCAAGGAGGCGTCACTGCGTTCGGACAAATCCGTATACGCTAAATAAATAAGTAAATAAATAAGACAACAATGATGATAAATAAGCAAATAAATGTAATACATGAAGACACACATTCACACATACACCCACATATGCATAACAGATATGCGCCAAACATGCAGTTTCACAGATATGAAAGCACAGTCAAATACACATAAACGTACTTGAGCCCCAACCGACACACACACACACACACACACACACACACATTACCCTGCAC
>NC_134886.1:2793848-2798848 GCF_041734735.1 Babylonia areolata
GAAATTACGTGCTGCTCTTCTAGCTGCTTGGTGTATGTGTGTGTGTGTCACTGTGTGTGCGTGTGTGTGTGTGTGTGTGTGTGTGTGTGTGTGTGCGAATGATCTGAAAACAATCTTGATTGGGGGAGGGAAGGGGGGTTTGGAATTCTGAATTATGATCATTATATATTTTGTGGGATCCAATCATCCTTATCAAAATTATGCATCCATGTATACTAGATACCTCATTCACAAAAAAAGTCTTGTCTAAGTTTTTGCCTCCTGTGCTGTTCTGATAAGTTTAATATGACTGAATGTCATGCATCACGTATTCACGAAAGCAATGTCTGTCTCATAAATTAAACCAGGACAGTTATCGTTTGTCGCTGTTTCATAATATCTACAATTCCCTGGTATGCGTAAAAGACATTAGTGAAGCAGTTTAAAATAGACTGAAGTCCTGCCTCAGGACATTAGTGAAGCAGTTTAAAATAGACTGAAGTCCTGCCTCAAGACATTAGTGAAGCAGTTTAAAATAGACTGAAGTCCTGCCTCAGGACATTAGTGAAGCAGTTTAAAATAGACTGAAGTCCTGCCGCAGGCACATCACATCCTGTTGCATGTGTGTTGTGCACTCTCTCTGCTCTCTGTCTAGTGAATTGCATATAAAAAGATCAAATAGGAATTAAAGAATTACTGAACATATTGTATCTCTCCCTGAGGGATCAGGGACAACATACATCATGTGTGTTTACGTACCAAATTTTTTATACTCTTGGAGAAGGTGTCAGAATTAAGTAAAATTTTTACGAATTACACACACACACACACTTGGAAAAATCAAGGAAGATCCTGTGGTGTATGTTTTTATGATGCTTTTATGATGGTGGTAGTGTGTCACAATGTTAAAAAAAAAAAAAAAAAAAAAAAAAAAAATTACAGGAATACAACTGTAGACAAGATTTTTTTTTTTTTTTATCAAAATTGGTATTTTCCAAACCCTGTCAAGTCTCATGAAATAAATATGAACATCTCTCAGTAAATGCAGTCTTGCATATATATCACTTCAAAGTTGAAGGTTGAAGGTTCCATAGCCTTTTGCAGCCATTTGGGTAGTGTGAATTCCTATCCACTGTGTCCAGAGCTCAGCATGAAAAGGCATTTTAACCTGTCCTAGTTTAACTCAGGTACCAATGTACACCTGGCATATCACCTGAGCCATCTTTTGAAAATAAAATCATGTCATTGAAATCATCATATATATATATATATATATATATATATATATAAAGAAGAAAAAAAAAGTGACAGTGCAATTTACACTGAAAACTGATCCTGAAGATTGAAAAGTAATCATATCATAAAGTTGGTATAAAAGAAACAAAACAAAACAAAACAAAAAAACAAAAAAAAACAAACAAAACAAAACAAAAAAAGACAATAAAATTACACTGAAAATTTATCCTGAAGGTTGAAAAGTAATCCTATCATAAAGTTAGTTTAAAGCAAAAACAAAAATAAAAACCAAACAAGCAAACAAACAACCCCCCCCCCCACCCCCCCCAAGAGAAAACACAACAACAAACAAAACAACAACAAAACCTAGCGCAGAGAAGAATATTACTAAGCTAGTTTCATGTGTTAAAAGTATTCAGTATCATTTTTACAAAACTATAGCAATTTAAAGTTAAACATTCTTTTTTTTTCTTTTCTTTTTTTTAAGATGGTGTTTGTGTGAAGTTAAAGTGTGCACTGCTTATTTCTGTGCAATTAATTTAGTTGCATTCTGTCTTCACTGAATAACAGACACGACACATACAAATGAATATGATGAAAATCATCTGTCATTTAATATACATCTTGTGTGGGTTATTTGATTATTTAGAACATCTTATGTCAGTATTTTTTCCTCCTTAAATCGGTGAAGAGTAAGTTCATAGACTAGTTAAACTTTAAAGAAATGACTTTTTTTTTTTTTTTTTTCAAGCAATAAACAGAGGCAGTTTAAAAAGAAAAGTGAATAATTTTCACATTTTCCCATAAAATCAAAAGTGGTGTTCCAGGTGACATGTTTGAAAAGCATTCATGGGTGTTTTGGCCTGTAAACATGGCGTTAGGGTCAAAGTATTCACATTGACATACATTTGTGTACATTAATTTATGAAATGTTCAACTGGAAAACTGAAATATGGTCCACAAAGTTCCTGTTCATATCAAGATCAAGCAAGAAAATGTCTTAACAATAGAGACTTTCTTCCAAGTTCTTGATCATATCCAAATCAAGTTAGAAAATGGTATGTCGCAGTGCAGCCATTGGAAATGAAATGTGTCTGTCTTTGTCTTTCAAAATAAATTATTCAGTTTATTTAATTTACATTAATTTCATTAGTTATTTTCCAGAGTTGTGTGTGTGTGTGTGTGTGTGTGTGTGTGTGTGTGTGTGTGTGGTGGTGTGTGTGTCTGTGTGTTTATGTGTGTATGTGTGTGTGTGTGTGTGTGTGTGTGTGTGTGTGTGAGAGAGAGAGTGTGTTAATAAGTTTTTTGGCATGCAGGCAAATGCATCACATTCATTGCAACATTCAATGTAGATATCACCAATGGAACTGTTTTATAGCCTGCTAAGGAAAGAGTAACATTTTTGGATTGTAATGGATAATTATATATACTGTGCAATTGCATGATACTATATAGTGATAGATAAGAAAATCAGTGTTTTTGCCTTTCAGTTTCATTCTTTCATGTCTGGCTTCTTTCTGAAACCTTATAAAATGTTATATGTTAAAAATCATCAAAACTTTATTTTTCTTTCCTTCTATGCCACATGGTTCATGAGAAATGCATTTTTGAAATTAGAACAGGTTAGTTTAATTCAGAACTAATGGATGTGAAGCTTATTCCCTAAATTGTTTCTAAGATATTGATCATCTTAACTGTTAGTTTTTGGGTTTTTATTTACTTCTTTTTTTTTTTGTTGTTGTTGTTGAAAGTCTGATGCTGATTAGGAGGTGAAAGAACGAAGAAATACTGGAGTAATGCGTATGTGCACATTCACACACAGACACACACACACACACACACACACACACACACACACACACACACACACACACACACACACACACACACACACACACACACACAAGATGACAAAGTACAAACACATGAGCAGGCATTGCTTTCAAACTGTTTTCAAGCACCGTGACCAGGTGACATGGAACAGCCGACATGGTTTGTGGTGGTTGGAAAGCTTGGTCTGTGTTCAGACCATTGTTCTCTTGAACAAAGAAGTGAAAACAAGGAACTCTCTGAGAGAGCCATTACCCAAAAGGTGGGACCTGTTGCAGCTTGCTCCTGACGTAATGGTAGGCTTGAGCATGGTAGGTGTAGCATGCCTGAAATGCCCTCCCCCTCCCCCTTCCTTGTTTCCCCTGGAAAATTTGCTCCTTGACAAAATAAGTATTTTCTTCGAAAGAAATTAGATCAGGATTAGGGTCTTCTTCTTCTTCTTTCCCTTGACTACCACCTTCATCATGGTGAAGATTCTGTAGACTATAAGGGGGGTTTGCATGTTTTTGAGGTTTCCTGAGGTAGAGCTTGCTGGGCCAGGGGATGGGGGGGAGGTATGGGGTTGGGGGGTGGGGGGTGGTGGGGGGGAGGTGATCAGATTCGGGATTTGAAGCCTTCCAGGGTTGGGCTGAGGGCAATCTCAGCAGGAAGGCTGTTCCAGTTTGCTATGGTTCTGGGAAAGAAAGATTTTTGTCTGTACAGCGTCCTGCAGTTGGAGAGGTGGAACGCTGCTGGGTGCGATCCTCGGGTCCCCGCGGATGCTGAAGGATTTTGAGAGGGCTTGTGGCATGTCATGATGATGATGATGATGATGATGTGTTTACTCAGGTATTCATGCATGCAAGTTGTGGGACACAGACTGGCTTGGAATGCCCAGCTAGGTCTGCCTCAAGTTTATTAATGGCACTTTAAATATTATCCCAGGGGAACATTTACAACTGGGAACTGCAATCCAGCTTTTTATTTTTAAACCAAACCAGCATTGAGGGGAAAAAGCTACTTTTGAGTTTTAACTTTAGTGTGTGTGTGTGTGTGTGTGTGTGTGTGTGTGTGTGTGTGTGAGGGACACATACATAATTATGATATTTATGACAATGTAAGCTAAGAGCAGACAGCTAAAAGCATGGGGGGAGGGAAGTGGGGGGTGGGGGGATTTTCCTGTATTGTTCAGTCCTTAGTGACTTGAGCTGTAAGGAGTGACACAGCAGAACTTGTTTTGGTTCTGAAAGTTTCTTTGTTTACTGATTAGGACCATGAGAGCACAATGAAGGCCGGTTGACTGAGAGGCCAGTTTGTGTGTGTGTGTGTGTGTGTGTATTTGTCCATGGACTGATCACTGAGCAGTATTTGAAACTCACTCGCTGTCTCTTTCAGGTTAGTATTGTGCTTTATTAGCCTGCTTTGTCTGTTATGGTAGCCTGATCTTTTGAAAAGTTGATCCTTTTTATGAAATGAATGTAAATTTTTTATAAACTTGTGTTTGGTTTCTAGTTTTGGCTATTATGGTTTTAGCTAAACTTTTCTAAGTACATGTATGGCGATATTTACGTTGTGGTGTGAGATTTTATCATTTGAATATTGTGATGTTTGATATGAATGTTAAAGAGTTGTGTGTGATGATTTTGTGTGTGTGTGCAAACTTGAATTACTAGTATTTTTTTTATTAGTGTTTCCTTGGATGTCTGTGCATGGTTATGTTTGTAAGATGCCGTTTTGGTGTCCAAATGCATGTTTTACACATCATTGTTAACAATGTAAAACACAACTGAGCATGTTTTACACAGGACGGCACTATATAACTTCTTCTTCTTCTCATTATTATTGTTGTTGTTGTTGTTGTTGTTATTATTATCACTGACATTTTCCTTCTTAGTATTGAATCAATTCAAAACCAGCTTATTAATCTACATGGAAATCAACATTTGCAATCACAGGCTCGTTGAAAGCACCAACAT
>NC_134886.1:2801348-2821348 GCF_041734735.1 Babylonia areolata
TGTGTGTGTGTGTGTGTGTGTGTATGTGTGTGTGATATTAGTCTGCAAAGTAGAAAGATGTAAAACTAAAGACTACCACTACTTCTGCACACAAAACACATACACACACTCGCACATGTTGCACATTCATGGAAATAGTTGATGCATAAGTTTGCTTTAATTAGTGTTTGCCAATGTATCAAATATCAAGTAATCAGTATTTTGCTATTGAATAGACTCAGCATTGTGACAATGCCTCACACAATGAAACATGCATGAGTCACACATGGTTCTTTTTTTCTTTTCTTTCCCTTTTCGAGTTCTTTGTTTCCTGTGCCTAATAATGTTAAAACCATCTCTGTCACAAACATTTTTGTTTTTTGTTTTTTTGGTAACACATTTAAATTGTTTTATGTCGCCTGTGCCTGATAATGTTAATACCATTACTTTCATATATACTTTTTTTTTTTAAATATTTTTTTTATTTTTATATATATAACTGTTATTGTTAAGTTCTTTGTTGCCTATGCCTGATAATGTTAAACCATCACTTTCATACACATACTTTTTTTCATAACAGTCTGATAGAGTTAAGTTGTTTGTCGCTTGTGCCTGATAATGTTAAACCATCACTTTCATATATACTTCTTTTATATATATATATATATATATATATATATATATATATATATATATATATATATATATATATATATATATAACTGTTATTGTTAAGTTCTTTGTTGCCTATGCCTGATAATGTTAAACCATCACTTTCACACACATACTTTTTTTTTCATAGCAGTCTAATAGAGTTAAGTTGTTCTTTGTCGCTTGTGCCTGATAATGTTAAAACCATCACTGTCAATTATATATATATATATATATATATATTTTTTTTTTTTTTTTTTTAATCAAAGTTAAATTCTTTGTCACCTGTGCCTGATAATGTTAAAACCATCAGTTACAAATATATATATATTTTTTTGGGGGGGTGAGGGTGGGGGTGGGGGAACACAATGAAGTTCTTTGTGGAATACAGGTAGTGGTTGGAAGAACTTTGTAAGCAGCTTTGCCTGCTGTGGCAGTAAGCTTTTGATGATGAAGACCATGTGTTCTCACCCACTAGGGTGCTAGAGCTTGGGGTCAGCCTGGGCAGCTGAGGGATTTGATGCAGTGCTGTCTCTCTCTCTCTCTCACTGTAGCTTGATGAAGCCTTTTGTGACGGGCGCAATAGCCGAGTGGTTAAAGCGTTGGACTGTCAATCTGAGGTCCCGGGTTCGAATCATGGTGACGGCACCTGGTGGGTAAAGGGTGGAGATTTTTTACGATCTCCCAGGTCAAATAAAAAGGTCTCCAGTTCTGAAGCCAGTTTGACGATGACCACACTTGGAGGTTTCCCTCTGATCTCATGCCAGTGATGATGAATTTCTTTCCAAGTCTTGTGTGTCTTCATTTACTGTCATCAGTAAGGGGCTTGTGTCATGTTGGACCAGAACAAACTCTGCTGTCAACACTTCACCCTCTTCTTCTTCTTCTTCTGCATTCGTGGGCTGCAACTCCCACATTCACTCGCTTGTACACGAGTGGGCTTTTACGTGCATGACCGTTTTTACCCCACCATGTAGGCAGCCATACTCCGCTTTCGGGGGTGTGCATGCTGGGTATGTTCTTGTTTCCATAACCCACCGAACGCTGACATGGATTACAGGATCTTTAACGTGCGTATTTGATCTTCTGCATGCATTTACACATGAAGGGGGTTCAGGCACTAGCAGGCCTGCACATATGTAGACGTGGGAGATCGTAAAAATCTCCACCCTTTACCCACCAGGCGCCGTCACCGTGATTCAAACCCGGGACCCTCAGATTGAAAGTCCAACGCTTTAACCACTCGGCTATTGCACCTGTCAACACTTCACCCAAAGTGACTCGGCAGCAGTGCAGGTTCTCTTCTGGTGTGTGTGGCCTGTCATGGTGATCTAGCACTTATAGAACTTTCCCTATAGTTCTGCCACCACCTCAGAGCAACTAAGCTCAGGTGTGGCGGTGCATGGGGAAGGGTGGTGGGTGAGGGGCATAGAGGGGGGCAGAGGGAGGGGGCTGGATGAGCGGCTGGAGAGCTTTGCCTCTGAAACAGCATAGAAGATGGGGCAGCGAAAAAAACAACAGCGGACAAACAAAAGCAACAACAACAAAACAAACAAACAAATAAAACAATCAACAAAACAGAACAAACAAACAAAAAACACTACACCAACATACAATTTATTGTAGTTGTATTGCAGTGCATTGCATTACTTTTTGTTACAATATATATTTCTGTGTGAAATTTGGGCTGCTCTCCCCATGGAGAGCACATCTCCATTTTTCTGTGTGTGAGTGTATTTGTTTTCCGGTGGAAGTGTTATTTCATACAGAATTTTGCCTGGGACAACCCGTTTGTTGCTGAGGGTTCTACTTGCATTACACACTACACATCCATGAGACCTGGGTTTATCATCTCATCCAAATGATTTGCATCCAGACCACCACTGAAGGTCTAGTGAAAGGGGAGAAAAATACTGGTGAATGTGTCCCCCCACCCCCACACCCCCCCCCCCCCCCCCACGCCCCCTGCCCCCTAGCACCGCTGTCAGTGACACTAAGCTGACCACTTGGCAGTGGCAACATCAAGGGCAGGTCTCTGTAGCGTATACATCCTCAGTAGGTTGATTTTTCACAGTATATATATGACGTCCAGGCTCATGAATGCGAGAAAGCAGGATGCGTCTCTGATTCATAACAAAGTGAATCGTCACGGCTTTCTAACAGTGTAAATTGATGTCATCAGCACGGACTGTTTTTAACTTGCGGCTGGACTCGTTTTGCATGTGTGACATCACAGCATGACTCATCCGGTGTCAACCCATATGCTGCATTGCAGCCGCGCTAATATGGCAATGTCTTGTGGTGTGCCTATTGATTTGCGCTGCATGTTCTTCCATTGCTCTGTCAGCGATTCCATCAGGGTTTTTTTTTTGTTTTTTTTTTTGTTTTTTTTGCTTCTTTGTTCTCATAATTTGTTTTGCTTTAGATGTGATTGGTTTCTCTCTCTGTCTGTCTGTCTGTCTGTCTGTCATCTGTGTAAGGTCACTTCATGTTCATGGGTCAGTCTGACTGTCTGTCTGTCTGTGTCTGTGTCTTGTCTTGTCTTGTCTTTTAACTCGTTTACAAGTCAGCGTATCTGACTGCCTGACTTCCTGCTTGTCTGTCTTTCTTTGTCTGTCTGTTGTGTCTGTCTGTATCAGAGTTCATCTGCCCTTCTATCTGTCTGTTTATCTACCTACTTACCTGCCCAGTTATCAGTCTGTATTTATGCATATCTGTCTACCTACCTTCATACATAAAGATACATTTCTATCTATCTATCTATCTATCTATCTATCTATCATAGTGTGCACTTCTACCTGTGTATCTCAGTATCTATCTGTTTCTTTCTATCTGTCTATCCACCTCTCTCTCTCTCTCTCTCTCTCTCTCTCTCTCTCTCTCTCTATATATATATATATATATATATATATATCCAGAGGAAGAGAATTCCAAACAGAAGGTGCTTGATTCTGAAAAGCCCTTTAGCCAAAAGTCTTGATGGTGACTAGATGTTGACAGTTCCAGTGGACTGCTGCTTGATGCTTTATGTTTTGTGTCATCAAACTGAAATGTTTTATATGGTACATGTAAATGCACTTATATGTATTGATGAAAAGTATGCACTACAAAGGTAAACCCGCATATTCAGACCATGAGACTGTATGTCATTTTTGGCAGCCATTGCAAAGGGCATTTGAGGCCATATTAAGTACAGAGTGAATGTATCTTGAATCTGGTGATTACAAATAAGAGAAAAAAATCTTGTGCAGATTTCTTTAGTGGACACCTGTTTGATGCAGAGTGCAGACATTGGTAACATGCAGTATACAGGTCAGGTCAGGGGCATAGCCCTTGCTACTGGTACCATGTAACCCAGTACTGTCTGCTGCATGTGAAGTCTCCCATCGATGGACCAGGCGGAGGAGGAAACCTTTCCCAACGGCTGTGAAGGCGGAAGAGGATGTCCAAAGGGCAGGGGGAGCTCTTATCCTTGGCTGGAAGTCCTAGGAGACAGAACTCTGAAGCAAAAACCTACACCTGCCAAGGCCGTTCTACACGTGGCAGTATCTGCACCTGTGGGACTGAGCGTCTGTAGGCGAGAAAGTGGGGAAGGGACTGCACAACTCCTTTTCACTAAAAAAAAGTCACCTGTGCTGATCAGGCAGCCAGGCTAATGTCGGAACGACGAGCTAGCCCTTCAACACCCAGCTTTCCCAAGCCCTGCGGTGATGGAGAAGTGTTAATGGGGACATGTGTGATAGTCGTTCATGTCAGACTAAGCTTCCCCCTGAAAAACAGAGTATGACTGCCTATATGGTTGAGGTAAAAACGGTCATGCACATAAAAATACACTCGTGTATGGGAGTAAGTGTTGGAGTCACGGCCCACTAACAAAGAGGACCGAAGTCTAAGCTGCTATGACTTCCCACTGCAGTGGAGATACCATTGATCATACAGCTCTCACTTTACTGTGAGCCCAGCTGTAAACTTATGTCAGTTTCTGATATAAGCAGAGCGTTGAACCAGAATGATATTCACTTTACTGTGAGCCCAGCTGTAAACTTATGTCAGTTTCTGATATAAGCAGAGCGTTGAACCAGAATGATATTCACTTTACTGTGAGCCCAGCTGTAAACTTATGTCATTTTCTGATATAAGCAGAGCGTTGAACCAGAATGATAATGATAATGGTTACTTAATAGCACTCTGTCCAGAAAAGTGCTCCAGGTGCTTAAAAGAACACAAGATATAATACACCAAACATGACACTATAAGTGTTATATAACACTTCAGAATGAAGCCATCAAAAATGATTTGTGCATATTTATATATATATATATATATATATATGTGTGTGTGTGTGCAGAAAGGAGCTGATTCACCATGTCATTGCTGAAGGCCCTCTTCAGCCGGTGGCGCCGGCGAAACGGCAGCAACGCCTACCAGCCTGTCAGCAACTGGGCGGAGATGGACGACAACAATGACGACGACGAGGACATGGACGAACTGATGCGCATGGCCTCGGAGGCAGACTCCATCCACTTTCAGGACAGTGAGCTGAACATGGACGATGATGGCGCGGTGTTCAGCTCCTCCAGCAGCTCCCTCCATTGGCGCCAGCCCCTGCGGCAGAGGCTGTGCCGCGTGGTGTGCGAGTGTGGTCTGCCAACCTCCGGGGACAAAGTGTCCCCCTGCCTCCTCCTCCTCTCCCTCCTCACCATCCTGTCGGTGACCGGCATCTCCGTGGGGCTCGGGTACTACAGCATGTTGGTCCTCAAGCCGGAGCCGGTCATCGACAAGTCCATCGACGCCTTCAGCATTCCAAACCACGAGGCCTATATACACTTTGACGCTCTGAACCTCGCCCGCCACTACAACTCCAGCAGAGGGCGGTCCCGGCGTGATGTGAGCCAGCAGGCAGAGAGGGCAGAGGCAGGTTTTGTTGCTGGGAGTGATGATGCATTTAGGGTGGATGGCAGCGAGCATCGTGTGAAGCGAAGCAGTGTGGCGGAGACAGACTTGGGGAGTGATTCATTTAGGCCTCTTCATGGGGGAGACAGTGGTGACATTCGTGTGAAGCGGAGTGGAAACCTTCATGTGCAGCGCTACGTTTACCAGGTGGTCAAGAGGTGGAAGATGCAGGTGAGTTTCACTTTCTCAAGGAGGTGTCACTGCGTTCCGGACTAATCTCGTCTGTATACACCATACACCACGTGGCAGAGATGCCTGACCAGCAGCATAACCCAGTGTGCTTCGTCAGGCGTTGAGTGCATACATTTATATTAGTGAACCTATGAGAGTGGATTTCCTCAACAAGAGTTTACCCAGAGGACTTCACTTAAGTTGTCATGGGTCTTTTTCAGTACACCAAATGCGTGCTGCTCGTGTGACATCGATTTATCATCCCATCCGAATATACTGCACACTCAGAAAAAATATTTTCCAGTCAAACTTGGGGGAAAAAGGTTTGAGGAGACTGGGATTTGAGCCCAGACCCCCTTGGACACTGACTGTATTGGCAGTTAAGCATCTCAGTCATTTTGCCACCTTCCGCCAGGTGCCTTGAGCAGCCTTCGTACTGGAAATTGCTCCATATCAAAGTTATGCTGCAATGCATTGTTATTGTTATTTTTGCTGTAATTATTATTATTATTATTATTATTATTAGTAGTAGTAGTAGTAGTAGTAGTAGTAGTAGTAGTATCATTAGTAGTAGTAGTAGAAGTAGTAGTACTAGTAGTAGTAGTATTGGTATTATCATTATTATTAATAGTAGTAGTAGTACTAGTAGTAGTATCATCATCATCATTTATTATTGTTGTAATAATCATTATCATTAACCTAATTAGATTCTATTATTTTTGATAATAGTATTAATATTATTATTTATTATTATTAGTAGTAGTATTACTATTAGTATTATTATCAGTAGTATCAGTATTAGTGTTATTAGTATTGTAATCATCTTGATCATTATTATTAGCGTTATCGGATTTTATCATTATTGTTATTGTTATTATTATTAGTAGTAGTAGTATTATTATTGTAATAATCATTAGCATTAGCATTATTAAATGATTATTATGATTATTAATATTATTATTATTATTATTATTTATTATACCATGATGCAGGTGATCTACCTGGCGGTGGGTGACGACGAACACAACGTCTTCACGGAGGAGCGGCTAAAGACAATCCACAAGGTGGAGCAGGACATCGTCAGCCACCCCCGCTGGCGGGAGTTCTGCCTGCGCGACCCCCGCACTGCCAACCTTGACCCCGCGGTGCGCGACCACAATGACTGCGCCCCGCTCAACTCCCTGCTGTCGTACTTCTTCCCCTCCACGGACGACAGCGGCAAGGTGTTCTACGATGGGTTTGGGGACAACCTGGGGGACATCCAGAGTGCCTTGCACCTGGCCATGAACCACGAGAGCTTCTACTACTTTGTGGACCGCAAGATCAACAAGACCTTCCAGAAGAGCCACATGCTGAGGACTGAGGTGCTGTTTGGGGCTCCGCTGCCAGGTGGGTGGGAAGATCGTCATGCCTGTCAGTGGGATGATAGTCATGTCTGTCAGTGGGAAGATAGTCATGCCTGTCAGTGGGAAGATAGCCATGTCTGTCAGTGGGAAGATAGCCATGCCTGTCAGTGGGATGATAGTCATGCCTGTCAGTGGGAAGATTGTCATGCGTCAGTGGGAAGATAGTCATGCCTGTCAGTGGGAAGATAGTCATGCCTGTCAGTGGGAAGATAGTCATGTCTGTCAGTGGGAAGATAGTCATGCCTGTCAGTGGGAAGATGGCCATGTCTGTCAGTGGGAATATAGACATGCATGTCAGTGGGAAGATAGTCATGCGTATCAGTGGGAAGATAGCCATGCCTGTCGGTGGGAATATAGACATGCCTGTCAGTGGGAAGATTGTCATGCCTATCAGTAGGAAGATGGCCATGCATGTCAGTAGGAAGGTAGTCCTGTCTGTCAGTGGGAAGACAGTAGTCATGTCTGTCAGTGGGAAGATATAGTCATGTCTGTCAGTGGGAAGATAGTCATGTCTGTCAGTGGGAAGATAGTCATGTCTGTCAGTGGGAAGATAGTCATGTCTGTCAGTGGGAAGATAGTCATGTCTGTCAGTGGGAAGATAGTCATGTCTGTCAGTGGGAAGATAGTCATGTCTGTCAGTGGGGATATAGTCATGCCTGTCAGTGGGAAGATAGTCATGCCTGTCAGTGGGAAGGTAGTCCTGTCTGTCAGTGGGAAGACAGTAGTCCTGTCTGTCAGTGGGAAGACAGTAGTCATGTCTGTCAGTGGGAAGATAGCCATGCCTGTCAGTGCTTCCCAGCTCCTGTGTAAAGTCAGGGTGATTGAGATTTGGTGCTTTGCTGATTCTAGGTAAACGCACAAGGCTAGATTGCACTGGCTCTTAGTGCTGCAGCATTGGGGGCCACTTGACTTTTGGGGACCATTCCAACACCAACTGTCCAAAAGCCCTCTTGGCGCAGAGAGTGGGCAAGACTCTCCACTGTAATCAAATTCCATCTCAGATTGTTGGGGACATCAGTTGCCTTCTCTGCTGTTCTGATGGTCATAGTCGGACACAACTGGCTATCAAAGTATCACATATACATCATAGGTCGTGTATACTCAGGATGATCAGAAGTTAGTGCCCTGTTTGTTCCAGGTTAATACATAATCTATCAGGAAAGAAAGGGCACAGCAGTGTTTCAGACTGAAGACTCCAACTTTGCTGAAAGTTTTCCATTTCAGTTGCTTGAAGCAAACAATAAAACCTTTTGAATTTGATTTCCTCAAAATACGGTGTAAACTCAAGGTGGCACAACTTTGAAGTTGGTTCCATATATCTGGGCAGATATTAATATGTTGTCAGTACACTCAAGATGATATAATTTGGTAGGTGTAGGAATGAAATACATCACAGGAAAAAAAAAAAGAAGAGTGGAGTGGAGGCCTTGTGGTAACTTGTCCACCTAGGGTGTGATAACATCTGAGGGTACAGGATATAGTCCTGCACTGGCCACACTTTTCTGCCCATCCACCAGACCTCAGGTAGTGCTCTGGTTATGTGTGTCAGTGAAGGGCTGTGACCTCACGGAGATATGATTAAGACTGTGTTTTTATTATAGTTCAGGATATTAAGCCACCATTCTGTATTTGGATAGATTTCTTCAGCTTGGGATTATATTACCTTTCATCAGCAATATCAGTTACATCATGGAATTTGTGTACAGAGGGAATGAACTAAAGTTCAAACTGATGCCACTCTGACAGTTTCACCAAGGTTGAGCAGCCACATAGAAAAAAAAAAAGACAACACTGCATCCAAAAATTTGATAAAAATGTAAAATAGAATTTAGGGAAGAGGGGAGTTAAATGAGGACATAACCCTTCACCAGCAGCATCTGGCCACAATTCATTTCAGAATTGTCACAAAGGGAGAGAGCCACTTATGTGCCTCATACAACTGCAGTTTCATCCCCTCTGCATATTTCATGGCAACTGGAGACATAGAATTACAATTTAGCAGTGTTCTCCAAGATGAAGAATTTAGCCATGGTAGATTTTAAGTGCAAGTCTGCATACTGATTGCTTGCATTTGTACAACACCGCTTTTGCTGTGTGTGTCTTTTAACTCTCTCCATACGAACGGCGAAAGAGACGACGCTAACAGCGTTTCACCCCAATTACCATCATCAAAATATTGCAAGCTGAAGGCTCTTATACTGAAGAGGTGAATGTTGACAAAGAATACCACAATTCTGACGACGGAAGCTAAAGGTTGGGTCATTCAGACACCCACTGGACATCTGATGGGTCTGTGTAGAGGAGAAGAGAGGACTGGCTGTACTGAGTGAGTTAAACAACAGAAAATGCCAAAGACACAAACCACCACATTTTGACAAAAAGTTAGAATGGTAGTTCTTGACAAACATCAACACGGAAAGTTGATAGAGGATACATGAAGATGACATGAGGATCAGTCTGTTACAAAACAACACTGATGCCAGGTGGGAGATTATCTGTCAGCGACAGAAGTGCCTTTTAAGTGCCAAGAGGGAAGGAAAACATTGAGGAATCGGCTTCAAGTGATGGAACAGGAAGTACATGCCTATATACTATAGTTATTTGGTGTAGATACGAAGCTTATGACAGAACTGAAAGTGAAACACTTAAACAGGAAATAAGTCCTTTCCACACAAGTATAGCCTGATGAGCGCCTTTGGTTCATGAGAACGTCAGGCATCTGTCCCTTTAATAAAAAAAAAACAAAAATACCACCACCACCACCAACAACAGCAACATCCACAAAAAAACAACAACAAAAAACAAACAAACAACAACAACAACAACAACAAAAAGGAAACAGACAAAGAAAGACATTAAGCAGATATGGTGTAGCATATGTCATATAGATAAGTCATTAACTCCTTCAGTTCTTGAAACTGCTGCTTATAGTTCACATTTCTTGTAATGGAAGATGAGTGTAAGCGTTTGTATATAAAATGATTTGTTTATGTTATTTTGTTATTTTTCGTTAAGGAGTTTTTCTACAAGTGCTTTTTTGACCTGTTATTGAGAAAAAAGATTTGAAAAGTGTTTATTATTAATATTAGTATTATCATTGTTACTGTTTTTGTTATTATCTTCATTATCATTATCATCATCATTAGTAATAGTAGTATTGTTGTTGTTGTTGTTATTATTTGTAGTGGTTGTAGTAGTAGTAGTAGTAGTAGTAGTAGTAGTAGTATAAACACTATATTGATACTATTATTGATAAAAATGGAAAAGAATACTTCTCACAGTGTTTATGGAATCAGTTCTGCTGTGTTCTGCTGTGCTGAAATATGCACACACCAACAGATACACACTTTACAAGACTGTAACCAAGTTGTTCATGCTCTGTATTGCAGGGTTCCACAGACTTCAGAGACTGCAGCCAATTGTTGATGGTGTGTATTACACGTTTCCACAGCATTTGAAGACTGTAACCAAGTTGTTGATGCTTTGTTGCAGGGTTTGAGTACTTTTATAGGATTTGAAGAGTGTAACCAATTGTTGATGCTCTGTATTGCAGGGTTCTATAGCCTTTGGAGGCTGTAACCAATTGTTGATGCTACGTATTGCAGGGTTCTATAGCCTTCAAAGGCTGTAACCAATTGTTGATGCTCTGTGTTGCAGGGTTCTATAGCCTTCAAAGACTGTAACCAGTTGTTGATACAGTGTATTGGAGGGTTCTATAGCCTTCAAAGACTGTATAACCATGTTGTTGATGCTCTGTGTTGTTGCAGGGTTCCACAGTCTGTGGGACCACTCCGAGGCCCAGCTGGACAAGTTCAAGGAGTTTGTCATCACTTACATCGACCTGCTGTCCAAGGCCTCCACAGAGTGAGTTTGTTCACTGGGTCTGCACACTTCACTGGCTTTTCCAGGCATGCCTCCTGTCCCTAAGGGCCTGTATTTGTCCCGCAAAATTGGTAAAATGGACAGGGTGTCCTGGAAATACGTATATTTGCTGGAAACTATAAAAATCTGACCATAACATTTTTTTTCCTAAAGTATCTAATGGGTACAGGTGTACCCATCGATGGCTTTCTGACCATTGCCGAAGGCACTTCATCAAGGCTTACGGTGATGCTGCAGAAAATTACTGAAGCTGCTTCCTGAAAGGCCAGAACTGTCCAAACAGTACTGAAGCGATTTTGTGAAAGTCCGCTCGATTTCCGTCACCGACTTAGCAAATCGGCAAGACCAATGTGCATGTGGGTAAGCAGCGACTTTTTTTTTTTTTTTAACATGGACAACCTTTTGAAAGTGGAGACATGATGCTTCTGGCTGTCAGACGACTGTTGTATGTTTGCTGAGATGTTCCTGAAAATAACACCCTGTCCCTGATTCTAACGTGTGTTGTTCCTGAAAAACAAATTTAAGGGTAGGCATGCTTGCTTTTCTTTTCCGTATCCTCAATCGATAGTAAATTTAATCATATTGCTGCTTGCACTTTTCACTGACAGTCAGATGGCTCAAAGCACATAACAGTGGAACTTCTTAGAATTGGGCAGAGATAATAATAAGATATGTTAAAATGGGCACATTAGTGTAAGACATATCAGAATTGGCACATCACAGTACAGCATGCTAAACTGAGCACAATACTATAGTACAAGACATGTAGAAAAGAGCACAGCAAGTAAGACATGCTAATTTGAACACATTATGATAAGACATATTAAAAAGAGCATATTACATTATCAGTCATTAGAATAACTGAATAAGATGTGAAAAAGAGCGTGCTACAATTAGACACGTCGAAATGATCTAAGTTACAGATTATAAAACAAAACTCATTTAGTTTATGTTCTTTTCTTGTTTTGTACAACTGGAGACGTGATGCCGCAAGTACATGATCTGTCCTTATGATCTGACACCTTGAAACAGAGCAAATACATGGTCTGTCCTTATGATCTGACACCTTGAAACAGAGCAAGTACATGATCTGTCCTTATGATCTGACACCTTGAAACAGAGCAAGTACATGGTCTGTCCTTATGATCTGACACCTTGAAACAGAGCAAATACATGATCTGTCCTTATGTTCTGACACCTTGAAACAGAGCAAATACATGGTCTGTCCTTATGATCTGACACCTTGAAACAGAGCAAGTACATGGTCTGTTCTTATGATCTGACACCTTGAAACAGAGCAAATACATGATCTGTCCTTAT
This sequence comes from Babylonia areolata, assembly GCF_041734735.1. Classification (NCBI taxonomy): domain Eukaryota; kingdom Metazoa; phylum Mollusca; class Gastropoda; order Neogastropoda; family Buccinidae; genus Babylonia; species Babylonia areolata. The sequence goes on from NC_134886.1 coordinate 2,813,711, forward strand.
GATCTGACACCTTGAAACAGAGCAAGTACATGGTCTGTCCTTATGATCTGACACCACCTTGAAACAGAGCAAATACATGGTCTGCCCTTATGATCTGACACCTGGAAACAGAGCAAATACATGGTCTGTCCTTATGATCTGACACCTGGAAACAGAGCAAATACATGGTCTGTCCTTATGCTGTGACACCTGGAAACAGAGCAAATACATGGTCTGTCCTCATGATCTGACACCTGGAAACAGAGCAAATACATGATCTGTCCTTATGCTGTGACACCTGGAAACAGAGCAAATACATGATCTGTCCTTATGATCTGACACCTTGAAACAGAGCAAATACATGGTCTGTCCTTATGATCTGACACCTTGAAACAGAGCAAATACATGGTCTGTCCTTATGCTGTGACACCTCCTTGAAACAGAGCAAATACATGATCTGTCCTTATGATCTGACACCTCCTTGAAACAGAAACTGAAACTGTTTTCCACTTATTCTTCTTCATTCATGGGCGGCAACTCCCACATTCACTCGTGTGTACATGAGTAGGCTTTTAAGTGTATGACCATTTGTACCCTGCCATTTAGGCAGCCATATTCCATTTTTGGGGGTGTGCCTGCTGGATTTGTTCTTGTTTCCATATCCCACCAAACACTGGCATGGATTATTGGATCTTGGACGTGCGTATTTGAACTTCTGCTTGCGTATACAGACGAGGGGTGTTCAGGCACTAGCAGGTCTGCACATATGTTGACCTGGGAGATTGGAAAAATCTCCACCCTTTTCCCACCAGGCGCCATTACCGAGATTCAAACTCAGGACCCTCAAATTGAAAGTCCAACGCTGTAACCACTTGGCTGTTGTGCCTGTCTGTTTTCCAGCAAAGTGCATGTGCTGTATGGGGGCAATGAGCTGTTTGACTACGAGGTGGAGTCGACATTCTGGAGCGACGTGCGGATGGCAGTCATTGCGGCATCCTGCATCGCAGTGCTGATGTTCGTCATGACTTCCTTCTCCTTCTTCCTGACGCTCAGCGGTCTGCTGTGCATCGCGCTGTCCTTCCCCCTGGCCATGTTCTTCTACCGCGTCGTCTTCAACATTGTGGGCCTGGGCATCATGAACGGGGCCGCCGCTTTTGTCATCATAGGCATTGGTGAGTTTGTGTGTATACATACCTGTATGTATGTGTGACAGTTGTTTGTGTCCATTTATGACTATCAGAACAGCAGATTAATTTGTGGTGAATTCAAATACAAAGCTTAACATTTGGCTTATATAGAGATTGACACAAGCTTACAGTTGGGCCAGTAGCAGAGTGAGAGCTGTGTGATCAGTGGTTTCTTCACTGCAGTTGGAATTCATTTACAGCTTTTTGAAGGACAATGACTCTCAGACTAGGATTGCAGCCAGATTGTACTGGCTCTGAGTGCTGCAGCCTTGGGGGGTAGTTGGCCTTTGTGAACCATCCCACCACCGACTGTCTTTAACTCAGTACGGCCAGTCCTCTCTTCTCCTCTACACAGACCCCTCGGATGTCCAGTGGGTGTCTGAATGACCCAACCTTTAGCTTCCGTCGTCAGAATTGTGGTACTCTTTGTCAACATTCACGTCTTCAGTATAAGAGCCTTCCGCTTGCAATATTTTGATGGTGGTAATTGGGGTGAAACGCTGTTAACGTCGTCTCTTTCGCCGTTCGTATGGAGAGAGTTAATCCCTCTTGGCCAAGACAGTTGAAGTGTAACTTGGACAAGACACTCTCCACTGTGAATCAGTCCAGCCCAGATAGTTGGGACAGAAGTTGCCTCCTCTGCTGTTCAGAGGGTTATAGTTGGACACAACTGACTATCATGCAGGGGCAGAGTCTCTCAGTGGCGAGAATGAAAAAAATGGCTTGCATGGGTCAAGACTATGTCAGATAAAGCTGAATTAAAATGATACTGTTGTAAAATAAAGAACTGTTATCCTTTTAGGTTAAAACAAAGAAATCTGCAAAGATTATGATAATTTTCAAGATCATATGGAGTGTTGGCCTAGAGGTAACACGTCCACCAAGGAAGCGAGAAAATCTGAGTGCACTGGTTTGAATCCCATAGTCGCTGGTAATTTCTCCCCCTCCACTAGACCTTGAGTGATGGTCTGGACGCTAGTTATTCGGATGAGACTATAAACCGAGGTCCGGTGTGCAGCATGCACCTAGCGCACATAAAAGAACCCAGGGCAACAAAAGGGTTGTTCTTGGCAAAATTCTGTAGAAAAATCCACTTCGATAGAAAACAAATAAAATTGCAGGCAGAAAAAAATGCCAAAAAATGAGTGATGCTTTCATTGTAGCGACACGCCCTCCCTTGGGAGAGCAGCCCAAATTTCACAATAAGAAATCTATTGTGACAAAAAAAGAGTAATACAATACAATCATTTTGCTGCAGGTGTGGACGACGTGTTTGTGTTCATCAACATCTTCCGGCAGAGCACACACCTGAAGTCGGTGACACAGCGACTGAAGTACACATGTCGCACGGCCGGTGTGGCCACCTTCTTCACCTCCTTCACAACCGCCATCGCCTTCGCTTCCAACATGACCTCCTCTGTAAGTCCACTTCGTGTGTAGTGTGCACAGAAATGTTTATATGTGAGAGAGGGAGAGAGACAGACAGACAAAGAGAGAAGGAGAGATAATGTGTTTGTGTGTGTGTGTGTGACAGATAGATAGATAGATGTAGATAGGTATATATCAATATGAATATATAAAGAGAGAGAATGAATAAATGAATCTTTATTTTAATTACACATACTTAACCGTGACCCAACTAGTGCAGACTCCGGCAGGGGTCTGACATTCCTGTCCTGTGCAAACTACTATCCGCCTATGCGGAGAAAACGAAACTACGGCCGATAACCCCCCGGAAGTAGGTAACCTCCCCTTTGTCCCGCTGGCTAGCGCCCTCTTTTTCTGGCAGCCATCATGACTCCTGTTCCTGTGCTCTTCACACGGCTAAGTTTTTTCGTATTTTCTGCCTGTCTGTTGATTCTCTGGCGTTCTTGTTTGTTGTCAAATTATGTCTCCAACCAGGTCACATAATCGTGTAGCTCGATTGGGGAATCGTGCTAAAATTAAGGCGCGATCGCAATCGATTCGCTGACACTCTGGGTGGAGATATTAACACAGTGGCCGACTTACATGTCATAGAGAAAGAGAGAGAGAGAGAGAGAGAGAATGGTGAATCTTTATTTTCCACCAGTGGAGATATTAGCACAGTGGCCGACTTACATGTCTTAGAGAGAGAAAGAGAGAGAGGGAAGTCCAAAGTGACGGGCGCAATAGCCAAGTGGTTAAAGCGTTGGACTGTCAGTCTGAGGGTTAAAGATCCTGTAATCCATGTCAGCGTTCGGTGGCTTATGGAAACAAGAACATACCCAGCATGCACACCCCCAAAAACGGAGTATGGCTGCCTACATGGCGGGGTAAAAATGGTCATACACGTAAAAGCCCACTCGTGTGCATATGAGTGAACGTGGGAGTTGCAGCCCACGAATGCAGAAGAAGAAGAAGTCCAAAGTGAAAGAGAAGTGAGGAGGGTTGTGGTGTGTGTGTGTGTGCAGATACCGGCGGTGTACACGTTCGGCCTGTTCATGTCGCTGATAGTGGCCAGCTGTTGGATCACCGTCTTCCTGGTCATGCCCGCCTCCCTCTACCTCTACGCCTTCTGGTTCGAACCCCTGGAGAAAATGTGTGGGCTCGTGTGAGTACGCGCTCACAGTGTGTGGGGTTTCTCGCCTGTTGATTTTGTTTAAGCCTGATACTGTTTACAGAGTGTTGAAGCCTGACTTTGTGGACAGAGCATAAAAGCCTGATGCTGTTGAAATAGTGATGCTGTTTACATAGTGTTTAAGCCTGATCTTGTTTTCATAGTGTTAAAGCCTTATCTTGTTTACATAGTGTTAAAAGCCTGATGCTGTTTACACAGTGTTAAAGCCTGACTCTGTTTACAGAGTGTTAAAGCCTGATGTTGTTTACATAGTGGCACTATTTACATAGTGTTAAAGCCTGATCTTGTTTACATAGTCTTGGAGCCTGATCTTGTTTTCATTGTGTTAAAGCATGACGCTGTTTACATAGTGACGCTGTTTACATAGTGTTAAAGCCTGATGCACTTTGCATAGTGATGCTGTTTACAAAGTGTTAAAGCCTGACCTTGTTTACATAGTGTTAAAGCCTTACCTTGTTTACATAATGTTAAAGCCAGATGTTGTTGATATAGTGACGCTGTTTACATAGTGTTATAGCCTGACACTTAACATAGTGATGATGTTTACATAGTGTTAAAGCCTGATCTTGTTTACAGAGTGTTAAAGCCAGATGCTGTTGACATAGTGACGCTGTTTACATAGTGTTATAGCCTGACACTCTTTACATAGTGATGCTGTTTACGTAGTGTTAAAGCCTGATCTTGTTTACAAAGTGTTAAAGTGTGATGATGTTTACATAGTGAAGTCATTTACATAATGTTAAAGTGTGACGCTCTTTACATAATGATGCTGTTTACATAGTGTTAAAGCCTGACGCTGTTTACACAGTGTTAAAGCCTGATGTTGTTTACTCAGTGTTAAAGCCTGGTGCTGTTGACATAGTGATGCTGTTGACATAATGTTAAAGCCTGATGATGTTGACATAGTGTTGAAGCCTGACACTGTTGACATAGTGATGATTTTTACATAGTGTTAAAGCCTGACACTGTTTACATAGTGCTATAGGCTGTTGACATAGTGATGCTGTTTACATAGTGTTAAAGCCTGACGCTGTTTACATAGTGTTAAAGCCTGATGCTGTTGACATAGTGACGCTGTTTACACAGTGTTAAAGCCTGACGCTGTTTACACAGTGTTAAAGCCTGATGCTGTTGACATAGTGACACTGTTTACATAGTATTAAAGCCTGACGCTGTTTACATAGTGTTAAAGCCTGACGCTGTGTGTGCGCCCACAGATGCTGTCACTGCCGATGCAGGTCTGTGGCGGACGGCAGTCAGCAGAGTCCCTCGCACACATCGCTGGCTGCAGGAGCCTCCCCTGCTCTGGCCATTGACGATGATGATGTGCCGCTTCTGCACATGGAGCACGACTGTGAGTCACTGTTCGTTCCTTCTTTAGTTTAACGTCTTTTCACTGTAAGTGATATTAGACGAGGGAAGGAAAAAAAATCGAGTGGGGGTGGGGGGTGGGGGGGGGAATTACTGTGTACGCATATGAGTAAGTGAAAGTGTGTGTGTGTGTGTGTGTGTGTGTGTGTGTGTGTGTGTGTGTGTGAAAATTATTGATTTAAGTTTTGTTTAAAAAATAAACAAAAAAATCATAACAATATAACATATTTCTAATGAAAAACTAACAACTATAACAGCGAACCAACTGGACTGTTTAACTGTTTAACAAGGAGTTGAAAAAGTCATACATTAGCAATGGACTGCTGAGTGAGTCACTGTGTGTGTGTGTGTGTGTGTGTGTGTGTGTGTGTGTGTGTGTGTCTTTGTTAATATGTATATGTTAGTTTGTGTGTGTGTGTGTGTGTGTTTGTTTGAATGTGTGTGTGTGTGTGTGTGTGTGTGTGTGTGTGTGTGTGAGTGTGTGTCTTTGTGTGTGTCTTTGTTAATATGTATATGTTAGTTGTGTGTGTGTGTGTGTGTGTGTATGTGTGTGTGTCTTTGTGTGTGTGTGTGTGCTACGTTTCTATCAGCCAGTCAGGTGATGGTAGGAGATTTGATTCCTGTGTTGATGTCAGCCACCCAGGTGTTGTGTTCATACCAATCAGGCAGATTTGTTTTCATTTACTTTCTTTTCACATCAGCCTGTCACGCCGTGCATTTTTATCGGCACCTTGATACCGGCCAGTCAGGTATTGCGCCTCACTTCCTGTATATTTGATATCAGCGAATCAAGTGTTGAATTTTGATTCCTCTGTCAGTACCAGCTACCAGTCAGGTGATGTGTTTTGATTTCCATGTTCTCATCAGCCAGTAAAGTGTGTGATATTTTGAAGCCAATGTTAATATCAGTCAACAAAGTTTATTGTTTTGATATCCCTGTCCACATCAGCCAATCAGATATCAGTCAACAAAGTTTCTTGTTTTGATATCCCTGTCCATATCAGCCAATGTTAATATCAGTCAACAAAGTTTCTTGTTTTGATATCCCTGTCCATATCAGCCAATCAGATATCAGTCAACAGAGCTTCTTGTTTTGATATCCCTGTCCACATCAGCCAATCAGATAGCAGTCAACAAAGTTTCTTGTTTTGATATCCCTGTCCACATCAGCCAATCAGATAGCAGTCAACAAAGTTTCTTGTTTTGATATCCCTGTCCATATCAGCCAATCAGATAGCAGTCAACAAAGTTTCTTGTTTTGATATCCCTGTCCATGTCAGCCAATCAGATAGCAGTCAACAAAGTTTCTTGTTTTGATATCCCTGTCCATATCAGCCAATCAGATAGCAGTCAACAAAGTTTCTTGTTTTGATATCCCTGTCCATGTCAGCCAATCAGATAGCAGTCAACAAAGTTTCTTGTTTTGATATCCCTGTCCATGTCAGCCAATCAGGTGTTGCGGTGTTTGAGAAACGACACTTTCAGTCACAGGCTTCGATTCGGGTCAAAACAACACAGTGGGGTTTTTCATGTCAAACTCGGTCAGGGGGCAAAGGTTAGTTATTGTTCTGTTGGCGGGGAAACTGGCTGCAGCTGTCAAGCTTTGTTACAGTGTGAAAAATGATCTTATCAACAAGACCCCTTGATGTTGACAAATGTTGCCGACGGGCGCAATAGCCAAGTGGTTAAAGCATTGGACTGTCAATCTGAGGGTCACGTGTTCGAATCACGGTGACGGCGCCTGGTGGGTAAAGGGTGGAGATTTTTCCGATCTCCCAGGTCAACATATGTGCAGACCTGCTAGTGCCTGAACCCCCTTTGTGTGTATATGCAAGCAGAAGATCAAATACGCACGTTAAAGATCCTGTAATCCATGTCAGTGATCGGTGGGTTATGGAAACAAAAGCATACCCAGCATGCACACCCCCGAAAACGGAGTATGGCTGCCTACATGGCGGGGTAAAAACGGTCATACGCGTAAAAGCCCACTCGTGTGCATACGAGTGAACGCAGAAGAAGAAGAAGAAGAAGAAGAAGACAAATGTTGCCTTTGGTGATGCACTGTTTAATCAGCAAAAAGTCGCCTGTGGCAATGAAAGAGTTAAAGTTTCTTCTTTTTGATTCCTGTGTTAATTTTAACCAGTCAGGTGTTGTGTTCCAACGATGTTTCAGTGACTGGGGAGAATGAGGACGACGTGCCGATGCTTGTGCCGGACCAGTCAGCAGCATCAGGTCACGGTGACCTGGCCCAGCCGCCCAGTTCCTCCTTCATGGGTCGGGTGCAGCAGTACGTCCTGTGTGCCTTTGTCAACCGTGTTGTCATCCGCTTCCGCAAGGCTTGTCTTGGTAAGCGGAAGGCTCTTATACTGAAGAGGTGAATGTTGACAAAGAATACCACAATTCTGACGACGGAAGCTAAAGGTTGGGTCATTCAGACACCCACTGGACATCCGAGGGGTCTGTGTAGAGGAGAAGAGAGGACTGGCCGTATTGAGTGAGTTA
>NC_134886.1:2831348-2878848 GCF_041734735.1 Babylonia areolata
CTTTAACCATTCAGCTATTGCGCCTGTCTCCTAGTCTTTCTTCCTTTTACATTTCTAATGTAACACATTGCTTTTCTGTGTGTCTCTAGAGTCTGTGGTTCTCTTTCTTTTGTTTTGAAATGACATGCAATTGATACCATTGTTGTTAGTCACTTTTTTTTAGGTGAACATGTTTTTGGAAGTGAGTTGTTTTTGTTGTTTGTTGCAATCCTTTGTTGTTGTTGTTGTTGTTGTTGTTGTTGTTGTCTTCAAATATTTAAAATGAAACTGTTGCAGTTTTCTCGTTAATGTTCCTGGAAAGGATCTTCTGGTTTCTGAGAAAAAATCTTTTTTGTTTTAGTGTGATGGGCGCAATAGCTGAATGGTTAAAGCGTTGGACTTTCAATCTGAGGGTCCCGGGTTCGAATCACGGTGACGGCGCCTGGTGGGTAAAGGGTGGAGATTTTTCCGATCTCCCAGGTCAACATATGTGCAGACCTGCTAGTGCCTGAACCCCCTTCATGTGTATATGCAAGCAGAAGATCAAATACGCACGTTAAAGATCCTGTAATCCATGTCAGCGTTCGGTGGGTTATGGAAACAAGAACATACCCAGCATGCACACCCCCGAAAAGAGAGTATGGCTGCCTACATGGCGGGGTAAAAACGGTCATACATGTAAAAGCCCACTTGTGTACATACGAGTGAACGCAGAAGAAGTTTTAGTTATTATTATTATTATTATTATTATTATTCGTTTCATCTATTCTTTTTTCTTCTTTCCTTCCTTCCTTCCTTCCTTCCATTCTTTTCTGACTTTCTTTTTTTTATGTCTTTCTTAAAATCAAAATCAAAAACATAAACTTGTTTTCTTTAACGTGTAGACTTGACCAGTTGCTTTTTTGTTTGGCTGTGATGTAGTTTGTCATTAGAGGGGGCAAAACAAATAACTTTCTGTTTTCTATTTGTAAATGGTATAATTTTTTTAGTGTTTCGAAAATGAGTAACTTTCTGTTTTCTGTCATAAATGTTAGAATATTTTAGTGTTTCAAACGCTTCACTAACATCATTCTGAACAGCTGTGTGTGTGTGTGTGTGTGTGTGTGTGTGTGTGTGCGTGTGTGTGTGTGTGTGTGTGCAACCTGATTAACAAAACAGAAATGTTTCACTCCCAGCTATGTAGCTCCTCATCTTTCAGAGATTAATGTGATAACACCCCTCTGACACTGTTTGTACTGAGAATAACTATGTTGTTTTTGCTGTTATTTGTCTTTTCTTTCTAAAGTTTGGCATCAGCTTGAAAAACAACTCTTGTCTGCTTTGCTGTTATTGTCTTTCAGTTTCACTTTGAAATTCAGCATCTGACTTTGTGCTGTTGTGAATTAGGAGTGAATCAAGCACATGAAAAGCATGGAATAGTTTAATGTTTTGTACCATGTGGCTTGGCTTTTAATCAAGAAGACTGACACTATCTTATATACATACAATGCATGGAATAATTTTATTTCTCATACCATGAATCATGGCTTGTATCAAGAAGGCATTAGAAATGCAGAACTAATAGAGTGGAAACAATATTTATGTATGTAAAGAAAAAAAATGTGTGTGTGGTGTTTGTGTGAGTAAATGTCTGGCTTTGTGTGTGTGTGTGTGTGTGTGTGTGTGTGTGTGTGTGTGTGTGTGTGTGTGTGTGTGTAAACCTTTGCACTTGATCATGAGTAAAGGGGGTGTGATGCTGTTGTTGTTGTTTTGTGTGTGTCCATTTACTATGGTGCTTCTTTGAATTATTCAGCATTTATTCACTGTATCATTTTCAGTTTCTTTTCATACCAAAGTTAGAAACAGGACACGTATTATGCTGAATGAGTCAGTGCATGAAAAAAAAGAAAAAAAAAAGAAACGAAGAAGTCTAGTTTTGCCATTCTGCAATGGATTCAACAGGGTGCCCACAATTGCTAAGTTACACAGCATCAATACAAGTTCTCAGAAGTAGTAGACAAGGCACAGCAAAGCCAGCTCTGACTGAAAAAGAAGAGTTGTATTTTTTATTTGGTTGGTTGATGAGAGGATAAACCAAGGCCCCATGTGCAGAATTGATGCACTGAAAAGTAACCTTTGGTAACAAAAGTGTAGTCTCCTGTCAAAATCTGACAGGTCCACAAATACATATGCATGTACTCAAGGCTTGTTTAAGTGCATTTGGTTATGCTGCTAGACGGGTGCAATAGCCGAGTGGTTAAAGCGTTGGACTGTCAATCTGAGGGTCCCGGGTTCGAATCACGGTGACGGCGCCTGGTGGGTAAAGGGTGGAGATTTTTCCGATCTCCCAGGTCAACATATGTGCAGACCTGCTAGTGCCTGAACCCCCTTTGTGTGTATATGCAATCAGAAGATCAAATATGCATGTTAAAGATCCTGTAATCCATGTCAGCTTTCGGTGGGTTATGGAAACAAGAACATACTCAGCATGCACACCCCCGAAAGTGGAGTATGGCTGCCTACATGACGGGGTAAAAACGGTCATACACGTAAAGGTCCACTTGTGTGCATACGAGTGAACGTGGGAGTTGCAGCCCACGAACGCAGAAGAAGAAGAACCCATGCACTCTCCTTATGCATAAGCATTGTTAACCGCTCCACTGCTATGATTATGAGCCTGACCATTTTGTTGCACGATAAGAACCAGTCAGGCACCAGCACACAGGTGCCCTTATTGCCTGCCAGCCCGACCATCTGTTGCTGAATGTGTGTGTGTGTGTGTGTGTGTGTGTGTGTGTGTGTGCGCGTGTGTTCATGCATGTGTGCGTGTGAGCATGCACATGCAAGAGCACTTAATATGTATATGCATCATTGCATGTGTATAAAATCCTACTGTATTTGTGTTTCTATGTCATTTCTGATTCATGTTTGTAACCTGAAATGTACAGTTCCCACCAGCACCCCCCAGTGATCCCTTGTGACTTTGGTACACATGGTAACGTAGACATTGTTCTGTTCTATTCTGTCCCATCCTATTCTGTCCTATCCTATTCTGTCCTATCCTATTCTGTCCTGTTCCATTCCATTCCATCCTGCTCTGATCTGATCTGTTCCTTTCTGATCTGTTCTTTTCTGTTCTCAGCGATGATGCACAACAAGAACCCTCCACCAGACAGCAGCACGCAGGGCCCGGGGAAGAGCAAGTCAGTGGGGGTGGGCTACGACCCGTGCAAGCACCAGAACTGCAACAACATCAAGAACCGCCCCATCCTGCAGTCGGACGCCACGGTGTACGTTGTGTTCGGCATCACCGGCATCGACCGCTCCGGGGTCTCGCAGGAGGGCCACGTGCTGAACGAGTACAAGGTCAGCACCAGAGGGTTAAGGTTCAGCTCTTGGAAAGTTTTACTGCCTCGGCAGGCTTCCATGCTCATTCAAATAATTAGCATCCAGATCATCACTCAAGGTCTTGTGGAGCAGGGGAAAATTCTGGCGAATGTGAGATTCGTATCTGTTTGCTCAGTTTCTCTCCTTGGCGGACACATTGCTTGTAGGCCACAACTGCCTCCTGGAAATTCTGTGCAAGAAATTTCCTCTGTTATATTGCTCTATTTGTTGCAGACTTCTTTCTTCTTCCTTCTCTTGTGTCTGCTTTTTCTGACTTGTGTCCATTCCCCTTTCTTTTTCTCCAGTAAGCCTGGACACTTTTTTGAGTTTTTCGGTCTTTTCTGTAGTTTCTATGTGCTATCTCCACTGGTTTGCTCTGCTGATTAGGTAGTGATGCTGACAGCCCTGTGACAGGAGCTAGCTGTCTATTCTGCAGTGTTATTTGCCAGTATGGCCTTTGTAAGGTTTTCTTTTTGTTGCATTGATTTTATTTTTTAATGATTTTTTTTTTATCCCTATTTTGTAATGACTTATATCCTGGGGAGGATAAAGTGGAAGGAGTGACATCCTCAGCATAACCTGCAAAACAGCACAGTTCATGACATATTAACCCATTCAACCCTGGGGCGTTTACAGTTGAATGGGTTAATATGTCATGAACTGTGTTGTTTTCCAGGTTTGTGTCTACCGCAGGTTCTTCTTCTTCTTCTTCTTCTTCTGCGTTCACTCGTATGCACACGAGTGGGCTTTTACGTGTATGACTGTTTTTACCCCGCCATGTAGGCAGCCGTACTCCATTTTCGGGGGTGTGCATGCTGGGTATGTTCTTGTTTCCATAACTCACCGAACGCTGACATGGATTACAGGATCTTTAACATGCGTATTTGATCTTCTGCTTGCATATACACATGAAGGGGGTTCAGGCACTAGCACGTCTGCACATATGTTGACCTGGGAGATTGTAAAAATCTCCACTCTTTACCCACCAGGCGCCGTCACCGTGATTCGAACCCGGGACCCTCAGATTGACAGTCCAACGCTTTAACCACTCAGCTATTGCGCCCGTCTACCGCAGGTTAAATTTCTATTTAGTTGGGGGATGGGTAGTCCTGACATGGCCCTGTGTGGTTGTCTGGATGACTAGCAACACATTTAAATGTTCACACTTTCAGTTACAGTCTCTGTTTCTCATGGATGGGTCACTACGTCAGGAGAAATCCATATATGTTACACCACATCTGCTAGGCAAACGCCAGACCAGCAGCATAACACAACACTTAATCAGGCCTTGAGTGCATGCACATATATTTGTGTACCTTTTTAGAGTGGATTTCTTCTGCAGAATTGTCAGAGGACAAGACTCATTGGCATGGGATTTTCAATGCACCAAGTGCATGCTGCACACAGGACCGTGCCAAGTGCATGCTGCACACAGGATCTCAGTTTATCGTCTCATCCGAATGACTAGCTGCTCAGTTTGATTTTCCAGTCAAACCTTGGAGAAGGGGCAAGAGCAGGGGTTGGAACTCAGACCCTCACAGACTCCTGTTGTGGTAAATGAGCATCTTAGCCATTCTGCCACCTTGCTCTTCATATGTGCATGTGATGGGCGCAGTAGCTGAGTGGTAAAGTGTTGAACTTTCAATCTGAGGGTCCCGGGTTTGAATCTCGGTAACAGCACCAGGTGGGTAAAGGATGGAGATTTTTTTTCCCAATCTCCCAGGTCAACATATGTGCAGACCTGCTTTTGCCTGAATCCCCTTCGTGTGTCTATGCAAGCAGAAGATCAAATGCACACGTTAAAGATCCTGTAATCCATGTCAGCGTTCAGTGCGTTATGGAAACGAGAACATATCAAGCATGCATACCCCCGAAAATGGCATATGGCTGCCTACATGGTGGGGTAAAAACAGTCATACATGTAAAAGTTCACTCATGTCATGTACATAGGAGTGAACGTGGGAGTTGCAGCCCCTGAACGAAGAAGAAGATGAAGAAGACATGCACATGTGGTGTTCATGTGTGTGTGTGTGCCCCCCAGGGCAAGGCGACGTTTGACCAGCGGTTTGCGGATGAGGTGGGCAACCTGGAGAAGGTGAAGGTGGAGCGGGTGAGGGAGCTGTGCCGGGTGTGCCACGCCCTGGCCAACAACCTGCAGCTGGTCAAGAACGGCAGTGCCCAGTGCCTGCCACGATGTGAGTCTTTTGGTGTGGGTGTGGGTGGGGGTGTGGCGGTTGTGTGTGTGTGTGTGAGGGTGGATTTGCGTGTATGTGTGTGGAGGGGTGTGTGTGTTTGTGAGGGTGTGTGGAGGGATGTTTGGCCCCCCAAGGGGGGCAGGGGGGGGGGGGGGGTTGTGTTGGTGGGTGGGTGTGAGAGAAAAAGGGAAGAATGTGTGTGTGTGTGGGTGGGTGGGTGTGGGTGGGTGCTTGTGTGTGTGAGTCTGAGTATGTGAGGGCTTGTGTGCGTGTGTGCACGCGCTTGTGCAATGTGTGTCACACATTGCTGTTTTGCCACAGACTTCGTTACTCTCTCTCACTTACTTTCACATTTGCAGAATGTTCCTGTTTCTCCTCAAACTGCCTCCCTGCTGTGCTGAGTTTTACCCTGGGGTTATTTTGGGCCAGCCTTAACTGACCGTGTGTGTCTCGCTTTGATGTTTGCCACAGTCTTTACATTAGTCTTTCTACTCTCAATTTGCAGAGTCTTTTTGTTGTTTTGTTTTTTTCCCTTTGATTGCTTGTGTAATAGTCTCAAGCTACCACCGTACTTAATTGAGTCTTACCTTCATCCTTGGGGTTATTCTGGGCCAATCTTTAATGCCCCTGGGGTCAATATTGACACTACCCACCACCTCCCACTACCCCTCCCTCACCCCCACTGATTAGGAATTGACCCCCTTTCTACAGGTTTAATCACACTGTTGAAAATAGTAGGGAGGGTGGGGGTCATTCTTGGCTTGCCTTCACTGACCCCTCAACTGCCCCCAGCACCCCTCCTGACTCCTCCTGCACCCCTCCTGACTCCTCCTGCACCCCTCCTGACTCCTCCTGCACCCCTCCTGACTCCTCCTGCACCCCTCCTGACTCCTCCTGCACCCCTTCTGCACCCCTCCTGACTCCTCCTGCACCCCTCATGACTCCACCTGCACCCCTCCTGACTCCACCTGCACCCCTCCTGACTCCACCTGCACCCCTCCTGACTCCTCCTGCACCCCTCATGACTCCACCTGCACCCCTCCTGACTCCACCTGCACCCCTCCTGACTCCTCCTGCACCCCTCCTGACTCCACCTGCACCCCTCCTGACTCCACCTGCACCCCTCCTGACTCCTCCTGCACCCCTCCTGACTCCTCCAGCACCCCTCCTGACTCCACCTGCACCCCTCCTGACTCCTCCTCCTGCACCCCTCCTGACTCCACCAGCACCCCTCCTGACTCCTCCTGCACCCCTCCTGCACCCCTCCTGACTCCTCCTGCACCCTCCTGCACCCCTCCTGACTCCTCCTGCACCCCTCCTGACTCCTCCTGCACCCTCCTGACTCCTCCTGCACCCCTCTGCACCCCTCCTGACTCCTCTCTGCACCCCTCCTGACTCCTCCTGCACCCCTCCTGACTCCTCCTCCTGCACCCCTCCTGACTCCTCCTGCACCCCTCCTGACTCCTCCTCCTGCACCCCTCCTGACTCCTCCTGCACCCCTCCTGACTCCTCCTGCATCCCTCCTGACTCCACCTGCACCCCTCCTGACTCCTCCTGCACCCCTCCTGACTCCTCCTGCACCCCTCCTGACTCCTCCTCCTGCACCCCTCCTGACTCCTCCTGCACCCCTCCTGACTCCTCCTCCTGCACCCCTCCTGACTCCTCCTGCACCCCTCCTGACTCCTCCTCCTGCACCCCTCCTGACTCCTCCTGCACCCCTCCTGACTCCTCCACCTGCATCCCTCCTGACTCCTCCTGCACCCCTCCTGACTCCTCCTGCACCCCTCCTGACTCCTCCTCCTGCACCCCTCCTGACTCCTCCTCCTGCACCCCTCCTGACTCCACCTGCACCCCTCCTGACTCCTCCTGCACCCCTCCTGACTCCTCCTCCTGCACCCCTCCTGACTCCACCTGCACCCCTCCTGACTCCTCCTGCACCCCTCCTGACTCCACCTGCATCCCTCCTGACTCCTCCTCCTGCACCCCTCCTGACTCCACCTGCATCCCTCCTGACTCCACCTGCACCCCTCCTGACTCCTCCTCCTGCACCCCTCCTGACTCCTCCTGCACCCCTCCTGACTCCTCCTGCACCCCTCCTGACTCCACCTGCACCCCTCCTGACTCCTCCTCCTGCACCCCTCCTGACTCCTCCTGCACCCCTCCTGATGTCTCCTGCACCCCCCCTGACTCTTCCTCCTGCACCCCTCCTGACTCCTCCTGCACCCCTCCTGACTCCTCCTGCACCCCTCCTGACTCCTCCTGCACCCCTCCTGACTCCTCCTGCACCCCTCCTGACTCCTCCTGCACCCCTCCTGACTCCTCCTGCACCCTCCTGACTCCTCCTGCACCCCTCCTGACTCTCCATTATAACTAAATGGAAGCAAACATGGGGGGGGTGGGGGGGGGGAGGTCTACTTAGATAGCCTGCATCAAATATTAACATGACTCAGGTAAATTCACCGCCAGTTTTCATTTCAAGGGAGACTTGAATGACCCTCGGCCATCACAAGAGGTGGTGAGGGAGGGGGTTGTGGGTAGGGTGAAATCTGGTGAGGGGGTGGTGGGTAGGGTGAAATCAAACTGTTTCCAGGAGGAGGTCAGTTCTGACAAATTGATGTTTTACTACCAGGGGTTTGTGCCTGGCTGGTCTGTATAGGCGCTGGGTTTAAATGTGTGTCAGCTGCATTAATTGAGCACAAACATTTTTGTGGCAAGAAGATCATGTTATGAGATGTTCACCTGAACACCCTGTTCCATTTCTTTGGAGGGGAAATTCATGTTTTCATCTTGATTTAATTTTAAATGTAATGAAATTGAACAGTGAAAATATGTGGAGCACTGCACGCTTAACTGTTAAAGAAGCACAGCAAATCTGCAGTGCAACATCTTACTCTTTATCTCCTCCATGTTACGGAAGACAGTCTCAGCAACCCACGAAAACAGAGTATGGCTGCCTACATGGCGGGGGTAAAGCCGGTCATACATGTAAAAGCCCACTTGTGTACATACGAGTGAACGTGGGAGTTGCAGCCCACGAAGGAAGGAGAGGAAGTGTGGAGTAGATCTCACCTTGTCTTCCTGGGCGGTGTGTCATGTTGTTGTGTCCACTTGCATTGTAACCAATGTGATTTGATTTGACTGTGGGGGTAAAAACACCAGTGGGGGGGTGTTTTCATGTTGCTGTGTCCGCTTGCAGACCTGCCCCCAGCCTTGAACCTGGTGCTGGACGGCATTCAGGAGTGCAGGAACCTACCCAAGACGCTGACCATCTACAACCACGAGGCGCCCTCCCACGCTGAGGCCAGCATCAGTCACAACAAGATCATCTGGCTGGCCTTTGCCTTTGAGTCGGTGAGGGGCTTTTGTTGTTTATTAAGAATGAGGGTTGTGAGGATGGTGGTGTACATGTAGATAGACACATGTTAATAACAGCTGTTCCTCTATAGACAAGGTCACTAACAGCTGTTGCTCTATAGACAGACACATGTCACTAACTCCTGTTCCTCTATAGACAGACACATGTCACTAACAGCTGTTCCTCTATAGACACACATGTCACTAACAGCTGTTCCTCTATAGACAGACACATGTCACTAACTCCTGTTCCTCTATAGACAGATACATGTCACTAACAGCTGTTCCTCTACAGAAAGACACATGTCACTAACTCCTGTTCCTCTATAGACAGATACATGTCACTAACAGCTGTTCCTCTATAGACAGACACACGTCACAAACTCCTGTTCGTACACACATGTCACTAACTCCTGTTCGTACACACACGTCACAAACTCCTGTTCGTACACACATGTCACTAACTCCTGTTCGTACACACACGTCACAAACACCTGTTCCTACACACATGTCACTAACTTCTGTTCCTACACACATGTCACAAATTCCTGTTCCTACACACGTCACAAACTCCTGTTTCTCCATAGACAGACATGTCATTAACTCCTGTTCCTACACACGTCACTAAGTCCTGTTCCTACACACACGTCACAGACTTCTGTTTCTCCACTGACAGACACATGTCACAAACTCCTGTTCCTACTACACACATGCCACTAAGTCCTGTTCCTACACACATGCCACTAAGTCCTGTTCCTACACATATGTCACTAAGTCCTGTTCCTACACACATGCCACTAAGTCCTGTTCCTACACACATGCCACTAAGTCCTGTTCCTACACATATGTCACTAAGTCCTGTTCCTACACACATGCCACTAAGTCCTGTTCCTACACACGTCACTAAGTCCTGTTCCTACACACATGCCACTAAGTCCTGTTCCTACACACATGTCACTAAGTCCTGTTCCCGTGCTGCAGACGGTGTCAAAGGGGGAGAGCTACTTTGAGGCGTACAAGAAGTACCTGGCCTGGGAAAAGTTCATTGCTCACATCAAGGAAAACGTCCTCAGTGAGGACTCCCCGCTCCAGTCCATGTACCAGACTTCAGAGTTCTGGAAAAAGGTAATAGTGTGTACGTGGGGGAGGGGTGGGGTGTGTGTGTGTGGGTGGGTGGATGGGTAGGTGGAGGGGGGTTTTGTTCTTGTGTCTGTCTGTGTGTGTTTTTTTTTGTGTTTTTAGCGTGTGGATTTTGAAGCCCAGAAAGCTTTCCCTTGTTTCGATAGTCGTATACTTTTGTGATTGATGAATGCTGTTGTTAAAAAGAATACTTAAAAAAAATGTATATATAGTTCTGGACTGTGCCATTGAGTTAAGAATGTATAATGACAGCTTAATAAAAGGTTTTTTTTTATGGCTTGGGCTGTGGTCATTGCCTGTCAAAGAAAGCATAGAAAAGTTCCTTTGTGGTTATGCTTTGGTCACTGAATGTGAAAAGTTGGAACAAGTCCTGTTCTAGAATAGTGGAGTTTGGTTTAGGTGTGTGAAGAAAAAGTAGGAAATTTTCCTTTTTAATAATGGAGTATGGCCTTTGGCTTAGGTCATTTTATGAGAAGAAAAAGTAAGAAAAGCCCCTGTTAGAACAGTGGAGTTTGGCCCTGGAGTAGTGGAGTGTGGCCCAGATTGTGGTCAGTGTATGTTAAGAAAAAGTAGGAAATTTTCCCTTTTAATAATGGAGTATGGCCTTTGCTTCGGTCATTTTATGAGAAGAAAAAGTAAGAAAAGTCCCTGTTAGAACAGTGGAGTGTGGCCCAGATTGTGGTCAGTGTATGTGAAGAAAAAGTAGGAAATTTTCCTTTTTAATAATGGAGTATGGCCTTTGCTTCGGTCATTTTATGAGAAGAAAAAGTAAGAAAAGTCCCTGTTTGAACAGTGGAGTGTGGCCCAGATTGTGGTCAGTGTATGTGAAGAAAAAGTAGGAAATTTTCCTTTTTAATAATGGAGTATGGCCTTTGCTTAGGTCATTTTATGAGAAGAAAAAGTAAGAAAAGTCCCTGTTACAACAGTGGAGTTTGGCCCGGGAGTAGTGGAGTGTGGCCCAGATTGTGGTCAGTGTATGTTAAGAAAAAGTAGGAAATTTTCCCTTTTAATAATGGAGTATGGCCTTTGCTTCGGTCATTTTATGAGAAGAAAAAGTAAGAAAAGTCCCGTTAGAACAGTGGAGTTTGGCCCCGAAGTAGTGGAGTGTGGCCCAGATTGTGGTCAGTGTATGTTAAGAAAAAGTAGGAAATTTTCCTTTTTAATAATGGAGTATGGCCTTTGTTTCAGTCATTTTATGAGAAGAAAAAGTAAGAAAAGTCCCTGTTAGAACAGTGGAGTTTGGCCCCGGAGTAGTGGAGTGTGGAGAGTCAGGTCAGGTCATTAGATCTGCTACTGGTAACCTGTAATCCAGTACAACCTGTTCAGGGTCGGGTTGCCGGTGACTAAACCAGCACTCCCACCACTCCCTTCCGGGACTGGTGAGGCGGGTGGCTAGACACCCTTATGGAGATCCATAAAAGGGCGTTGGCTCAGGAGAGCCACCGACGGCCATCTAGCTCCACCGTGCTGTGTGCATGCCACACGCAGTTGGCCCCCGGGGTGTGTCTACCCATGCATGCGAAGTCTGGATCCGGCAGAATCTGCGGAAGAAACCTATCGGTTCAACGGAGAGGAAGGCGGTTACAGCAACGCACTGTGGAGTGCAGAGAGCAAGATGAGACACCGAAGGGATATCTTGGTCATCCACTGCATCCGTGCTCATCTTCTAGTCATCTCGACTTAGTCTTGCCACTGGAAATTGGTGGACCCGGACAAGAGAGTGAGGTCGACGTTGCGCAACTCCTCTTCACTTTAAACAAACTCATTGCGCAGGTCATCAGTTATCCAAAATGACCTTTCATCCTTCATCATTTCATCACCCCCAAGTCCTGTGGCGACAGGCGAGCGACGAAACGACAGGTGTGGGTACACTGGCAGTCACAGCCGCAGACCTGCACGCAGGCGGCTCAGGCCATAGGGTCGTTCTTCGTCGACAGGAGCAGCGATGGAGCTTGGCAGCCGTCTGAGCGTCTGAGCAGCCCTCGCGGCTGGCGGGGACCCTACATCAGCGGTCGAAACAACAAGAAAGAAAAGAAAAAAACAAAGATCGTTCCTCTCACCATTGGTGCTTGGAACATAAGGACTCTCCTGGACAGAGATAACATGGACAGACCCCAAAGAAGAACAGCACTAGTTGCATCCGAACTCGCCAGATACAACATTGACATCGCAGCCTTGAGTGAGACTTGGCTTGCAGGCGAAGGCGAGCTCTGTGAACAGGGATCTGGTTACACCTTCTTCTGGAGTGGACAAGGAAGCGAAGAGCGACGTGAGGCTGGCGTTGGTTTTGCAGTGAAAACAGCACTTGTCAGCAAGCTAGCTGGAATCCCAAAGGGAGTCAACGATAGGCTTATGACCATGAAACTGCCACTGGCATCTGGCCAGAAGCACCTCACCATTGTCAGTGCCTATGCCCCAACCATGACCAACCCGGATGAAGTGAAGGCGAAGTTCTACGAGGACCTTCACTCTGTCATTGCTGCTATCCCTAAAGCAGACAAGCTCATCATTCTTGGGGACTTCAGTGCTAGAGTTGGCTCTGACTACATCTCCTGGGATGGAGTGATTGGAAAGCACGGTGTGGGCCACTGCAACCCAAATGGATTGCATTTGCTTCAGACCTGTACAGAGCACGAACTGCTGATAACCAACACAGTTTTCTGCCTCCCTACCCGTAACAGGACGTCA
This sequence comes from Babylonia areolata, assembly GCF_041734735.1. Classification (NCBI taxonomy): domain Eukaryota; kingdom Metazoa; phylum Mollusca; class Gastropoda; order Neogastropoda; family Buccinidae; genus Babylonia; species Babylonia areolata. The sequence continues at coordinate 2,844,071 of NC_134886.1, forward strand.
TGGATGCACCCTCGCTCAAAGCATTGGCATCTCATCGATTATGTCATCGTCAGGAAAAGGGATAGGCAAGATGTACGTGTAACAAAGACCATGTGCGGCGCTGAGTGTTGGACAGACCATCGCCTTGTAGTCTCGAAGCTGAATATTCGAATCCAGCCCAAGAGACGCCCCCAAGGCCAGAAGGCTCCAAAACGGCTCAACATCGCTAAACTGAAAAACATCACCATCAAACAGTCCTTTGTGGAGCTGCTGGACGATCGTCTGGAATCCACCTCTCTGGACAACCAGAATGTGGAGTCTGACTGGAGGACCCTTCGTGAGCTGATCTATAGTACAGCTTCAGAGACCCTGGGACCCATGACCAGAAAGCACAAAGACTGGTTTGATGAAAACTGTGATGAAATCAAGCAGCTTCTGGATGAGAAACGCCGTCTGCATCAAGCCTACCTTAGCAACCCAAAGTCCACATCAAAAAAGGATGTGTACGATGCCATCCGCAGCACTGTTCAGCAAAAGTTATGCCAAATGCAGGATAAGTGGCTGAGTGACAAAGCTGATGAGATCCAGGGATATGCTGACAGGCACGATATGAAGTTCTATGATGCCTTAAAAGAAGTCTACGGCCCCACATCCTCAGGATCATCCCCCCTCCTCAGTGCAGATGGGAATACCTTGATCACCGAGAAGGAGAAAATTCTCGAACGCTGGGCTGAGCACTTCAACAGTGTCTTAAATCGCCCTTCCTCCATAGATGATGAAGCCATAGACCGTCTCCCACAAGTCCCTATCAACGAAGCACTGGACGATCCGCCAACACCTCTTGAGACCCAGAAAGCAATCCGTCTGCTATCCAGTGGCAAAGCACCTGGCTCAGACTCCATACCAGCAGAGGTCTACAAGGATGGAGGCACTGTGCTGACTGAGAAGCTCCATCAGCTGTACTCACTCATGTGGAAAGAAGAGACGATCCCCCAGGATTTCAAAGATGCATCTATCATTCACTTGTACAAGCGAAAGGGGAACCGGCAAGCCTGTGATAACCATCGGGGCATTTCCTTGCTCTCCATCGCAGGCAAGATACTTGCCAGGATCCTACTAAACCACCTCACAGCACACCTTGACCAAGGTCATTTGCCTGAGAGCCAATGTGGATTCCGAAAAGAGCGCGGAACCACCGACATGGTGTTTGCTGCAAGGCAGCTGCAAGAGAAATGTCAGGAGCAAAATGCTGATCTGTTCTCCACCTATGTCGACCTCACTAAGGCCTTCGACACCGTGAGTAGAGAGGGACTGTGGAAGATCATGGCCAAGTATGGATGCCCTCGGAAATTTATTTCCTTGGTCAGCCAATTCCATGAAGGCATGCAGGCTCGAGTCCAGGACAATGGCGAAACATCTGCTCCTTTTGCTGTCACAAATGGTGTCAAGCAAGGCTGCGTCCTGGCTCCAACGCTGTTCAGCCTCATGTTCTCTGCAATGCTTACTGATGCCTTCAGAGATGGCGATGTTGGAATCGGCCTAAAGTACCGAACAGATGGCAAGTTGTTTAACCTCAGAAGGCTTCAAGCAAAAACGAAGGTCATGACAGACATCATCAGAGACTTTTTGTTTGCTGATGATTGTGCCCTCAACGCTGGATCTGAAGCTGACATGCAACTCAGCGTCGACAAGTTTGCCACTGCCAGCAGGAACTTCAGCCTTACCATCAGCACGAGGAAAACTGAAGTTCTACATCAGCCAGCCCCAGGGAAACCCTACGTTGAGCCCAACATCACAGTCAACGGTCAGAGACTCAGTGCGGTGGAGCGGTTCACATACCTTGGCAGCACACTGTCACGAAATGCGACCATCGACGATGAAGTGAACGTCAGGATTGCAAGAGCAAGCGCAACTTTTGGTAGACTCAATGTAAATGTCTGGAACAGAAGAGGCATTAGTCTTGAGACCAAGCTAAAGGTCTACAGAGCAGTAGTTCTCCCCACACTACTGTACGCCTGCGAAACTTGGACAGTGTACCAACGACATGCCAAGAAGCTGAACCACTTCCACACAACATGCCTCAGGAAGCTACTGAACATCAAGTGGCAAGACAGGACCCCAGACACAGAGGTGCTCGCAAAAGCCACCCTTCCCAGCATCTTCACCATGCTGATGCAGTCCCAGCTTCGCTGGGCTGGACACGTGGTGCGCATGCCAGACCATCGGCTGCCCAAAAGGCTGTTCTATGGCGAGCTGCAACAAGGGAAGAGATCACACGGAGGTCAGAAGAAGCGCTTCAGAGATACTCTGAAAGTCTCTCTGAAAGCGTTTGATATCAACCCTGACTCCTGGGAGGAATCTGCAGTGGACCGTGACAAATGGCGCGCTGCTGTGCACAAAGGCGCCAAGTTGTGCGAGGCCAACAGGACTGCTGCAGCTGTTCAGAAGAGGCAGGCCAGAAAGTCACGGGCAAACAAGCTCCCTGACAATGGTATGCCTGTCTTTGTCTGCCCCAACTGTCAGCGAACATTTCGTGCGCAGATTGGACTATTCAGCCATCTGCGCATTCACAGGTAGATTCATGAGCATCCTCCCCCCCACCCCACCACCACCCTCCCCCCATCCCTCAGCTGGATGACAACGATGGTCATCATCGATCTCGATGGACACACCACCGGGGGGGGTGGGGTTGGGGGTGGGGGGGAGATTGTTGGGTGTGCGCACACTTGTCTCACTATGTGTGAGTGTGTGTAATAATGATCATCATAATCATGATAATGATAGTGATGATGATAATAATAACAGTAATAATGACAATAATAGCAACAACAACAACATTGATACTACTACTAATAATAATGATAACAATGGCAACAATGGTAATGACACTAACATTAAACAGTGATACCAATGTATGTGTGTGTGTGTGTGACAGGTGCTGATGGAGGTGGTGGCGGTGAACAGTGCAGTGTACAGCGTGGTGCTGTCCCTGGTGGTGTGCATGTGCTCTGTGGCCATCTTCACCGGGCACTTCCTCATGCTGCTCATCATCACCGTCACCATCATCGGTACGACTGTCTTCTTCTACCAGAGATGCCACTTGTTACAATTTTGCCATATTTTGCTACACTCAATAGACGGGCGCAATAGCCGAGTGGTTAAAGCGTTGGACTGTCAGTCTGAGGGTCCCGGGTTCGAATCACAGTGACGGCGCCTGGTGGGTAAAGGGTGGAGATTTTTACGATCTCCCAGGTCAACATATGTGCAGACCTGCTAGTGCCTGAACCCCCTTCGTGTGTATATGCAAGCAGAAGATCAAATACGCACGTTAAAGATCCTGTAATCCATGTCAGCGTTCGGTGGGTTATGGAAACAAGAACATACCCAGCATGCACACCCCCGAAAACGGAGTATGGCTGCCTACATGGCGGGGTAAAAACGGTCATACACGTAAAAGCCCACTCGTGTGCATACAAGTGAACGCAGAAGAAGAAGAAGAAGCTACACTCAATAGCAGTTTGTTTGGACTTCACGCCAAAATTGTTCCGACGAGTTCATTTTTGACCACACAGCATGGTCACATGCTTTCCTGTCATGACATTACATCACATGCTCTAGACCTGTTGATCACGATGCCAAGGTAGTCACTTCTAACCTTGGTCTCACATGATGATGCATGCTCAGCTAATCATGTGCATGTTCACATTGAAACGGCATTGAGTGGACCAATCAGCTTGATAGTAGCAGTTGCACTGTGTTGCAGGTAGGCCCAAGTGTTTATATGCCTTGTGGATGAAATGCTTATTTACTAATGTGGCTTGGAGTCCGAGCGTCCCTGCCAAATTCAAAATGTTTCTACCAAACTTCCTGATTATTCCTACAGACCCTTGACAGGGGTTGGCATCTCTGTTCTTCTTGGCCTTCACAGCTACTTTGCATGTAGAGGACGTAACTGCTGTCCTGATTATCTGGGCTAGAATTTGATTATAGTGGAGAGCGTCTTGCCCAAGTCACATCCCCATTCTCTTGGCCAAGAGGGTTTTAGGACGATGGGCATTGTAATGGTTCCCAAAGGACAACTGGCCCTCAAGAGCCAGTGCAGTTATGCTTCTGGTTTGAGAGTCATAGTCCTTCACAAAAGACTAAGCTGCAAATGATTTTCCATTGCAATAGAGAAACCAAGTTTGAGTCATAGTCCTTCACACAAAAGACTAAGCTGCAAATGATTTTCCATTGCAATAGAGAAACCAAGTTTGAGAGTCATAGTCCTTCACACAAAAGACAAACCTGCAAATGATTTTCCATTGCAATAGAGAAACCAAGTTTGAGAGTCATAGTCCTTCACACAAAAGACTGAGCTGAAAATGATGTCCCATTGCAATAGAGAAACCATTGATAATACGGCTGTCACCTTGCTGTTGGCCGAAGTGTAAACTTATGTCAATCTGTGATACTTTGTAGCTAACTGTGATGAATGCATGACACCTTGGTTTGTTAGAGGGCACACAAAAGCCAGGTACCTCTGTTTTCCACCAGGGGTGGGGAGTGGGGGGGGGGGGGTGTATGAAATTCTGAAATGAATGCTGGTCTGGATTTTTGTGTGTTTGGATTTGAGGATGTTGTGATTGAATTCTTTTAAGCTGAGAGATTGCTTCTGTAGTGAGCTGGTAAATGTAAAAGACAGATTCTTACTTTAAACCTCATGTCCACTGCTAATGTGTGTGCTCATCAGTAAAGGTGGCCGACTCACTGAGATAAGGGTGAGCTTACAGGTGAAGGTGTTGGTGATGGGCTGTCACCTCACTGAGATAAGACAGCTTACAGGTCAGGATGTCAGTGAAGGGCTGTTACCTCACTGAGATAAGACAGAGCTTACAGGTCAGGATGTCAGTGAAGGGCTGTCACTTCACTGAGATAAGACAGAGCTTACAGGTCAGGATGTTAATGAAGGGCTGTCACCTCACTGAGATAAGACACATCTTACAGGTGAAGGTGTCAGTGAAGGGCTGTCACGTCACTGAGATAAGACACATCTTACAGGTGAAGGTGTCAGTGAAGGGCTGTCACGTCACTGAGATAAGACACATCTTACAGGTGAAGGTGTCAGTGAAGGGCTACACATCTTACAGGTGAAGGTGTCAGTGAAGGGCTACACATCTTACAGGTGAAGGTGTCAGTGAAGGGCTACACATCTTACAGGTGAAGGTGTCAGTGAAGGGCTGTCACCGCACTGAGATAAGACACATCTTACAGGTGAATGTGTCAGTGAAGGGCTACACATCTTACAGGTGAAGGTGGCATTGAAGGGGTGTCACCGCACTGAGATAAGACACATCTTACAGGTGAAGGTGTCAGTGAAGGGCTGTCACCGCACTGAGATAAGACACATCTTACAGGTGAAGGTGTCAGTCACCATTGTCTGGACAGTTTCTTCCTCTGGGGATTTCATTGCATTTTGTTCAGCAAAATCAGTGGCATCACTGGAATGCACACAGAAAGTAGGAAAAGCTGTTTATACTGATGCTGCACTGATCTCATTCTACCAGTCAATGGGTTAAAAGCTTGCATACATCAGTGCATTGGGAATTGGGCAAGTGTCAGGTCCATCATCACTTTCATGACTGTACTCAAGTCATCATTACTTTAGTGGCTCCAATGCAGAAGTGATTTTGTATGATTGGAAGGTAGTAGTGAAAGTCATTGTTATTTACATGGCTTAAGTTGTCGTCACTTCTAGTCATTTAGTTTTGGACATCAGAGGAATGGCACAGGTCTGTCGCAGTTTCTGTTGGGGACCTTATCCAAAATCATGCACACACACAACACAACACAACCCAACCCAGCCCACACACACACACACACACACACACCAATGCAGAGACGAAGAGAGAGAAAGAAAAGCTGGAATAAAATACTGGTCACCAGAAATTTACCCATTTCATGTTTGCAAGTTAGCCATGTTCCTTTTTGAGCTTTTTTCTTCTTTTTGGGTATGTTCTTGTTTTTTTTGTTTTGTTTTTTTTTGTTTTTTTTTCTTTTTGTTTGTTTTGTTTACTTTTTGTTTGTTTGTTTTGTTTTTGTTAACTCACTCAGTACGGCCAGTCCTCTTTTCTCATTTTCACAGACCCCTCGGATGTCCAGTGGGTGTCTGAATGACCCAACCTTTAGCTTCCGTCGTCAGAACTGTGGTATTCTTTGTCAACATTCACCTCTTCAGTATAAGAGCCTTCCGCTTGCAATATTTTGATGATGGTAATTGGGGTGAAACGCTGTTAATGTCGTCTCTTTCGCCGTTCGTATGGAGAGAGTTAAGATGGTATCCATGCAAAAATCAGCCATGACTTTGTGTGCAGCCCTGATCAGCCTGGTGGTGGCCATCTTCTTCATGGCTGGCTGGCACATGGGGGCGGTGGAGGCCGTGTCGCTGTCCATCCTGGTGGGGTCCTCTGTGGACTACTGTGTTCACCTGGTGGAGGGCTACCTCCTCATGGGCCGCTCCCTGCCGCAGCACGTGGCCGCCGGGGTGAGAGCATGACGACCTTTCCTTCTGCTTCTTTCTTCTTTCTTTCTTCTTCTTCTTCATCTTCGTCTTTCTTCTTCTTTCTTTCTTCTTCTTTTTCATCTTTCTTCTTTCTTTCTTCTTTCTTTCTTCTACTTCTTTCTTCTTTCTTTCTTCTTTCTTTCTTCTTCTTCTTCTTCTTCTTCTTTCCTCTTTCTTTCTTCTTTCTTCTTTCTTTCTTCTTCTTTCTTTCTTCTTCTTCATCTTTGTCTTCGTTCATGGGCTGCACCTCTCACATTCACTTGTATGTACACAAGTGGGCTTTCAAGTGTATGACTGTTTTTACCCCCACCATGTAGGCAGCCATACTCCGTTTTCAGGGGGTGTGCATGCTGGGTATGTTCTTGTTTCCATAACCCACTGAACGCTGACATGCAATACACAGGATCTTTAACATACATATTTGACCTTCTGCTTGCGTTGGACTTTAAATCTGAGGGTCCCAGGTTTGAATCTCGGTAACAGCGCCTTGTGGGTAAAGGGTAGAGATTTTTTCCGATCTCCCAGCTCAACATGATTATGTGCAGATCTTTGTGCCTGAACTTCTTTTGCGTGCTTACGCAAGCAGAAGATCTAATACGCATGTTAAAGATCCTGTTATCCATGTCAGCGTGAAAGAAAGAAATCCACTCTGACACAGGAACACAAATAAATAAGCATGCACTTAAGGCCTGACAAGCGTGTTGCGTTATGCTGCTGTTCAAACATCTGCCTAGCAGATGTGGTGTAGGTTATATAGATTTCTCTGAATGCAATGACACCTCCTTGACAAACTGAAACTATGAGTTGCAGCTTTTAAAAAAAAAATTCCACATGAGTGGAGTTGTATTTTGCACAGGACCAAATTAGACCCCTGCTGAAGTTTGCATCAGTAGGTTACTTTCACCCAAGGGTTTAAATTTTAACTGTGAAATGTTTCCTCAGCAATGTTTATCCAGGTTTAACATTTTTTAGATTTGTAAAAATATGAGGTCATTTTTAGTCATTGAAAGTCTTTAATAAAAGACCTGAGTTTGTAAAAGTTTTCAGTGTTCACGTCTGTATTACTAATTTGAAAAAAACAAACAAACATACATATACATTGCTTCTGTCAGTGATAAAGTACAGCTGCAAAATGTTTCACATTTCTGGCTGTTCGTAAGGTACGTATACCTTATTGCGAACAATCCAGTCGAAGTGACCAGCTCAACATGTGTACTGTAAAGATAAAATATCGTACCCTGGTTAAACATAGTTCTTTTGTTTTTGAAGGCTTTCTCTGACTAGTTGCACCAGGAATAGATTGTCTGCTCATTCTTTTCAATGTTTGTCATTTGAAGTAGCAGGGGTGCCTGAGGGTAAATGCGAATGGGCAAGTCTAATTGCGAATGATGGCTTTGGGTACATGCAGACAATTAGAACAGAAGCAGATCTTTAACTCATTAGACATAACATATTATTGGAATATCGCATCAGACTGTTGTATTGTTGGTTTTGATCACACATGCACACAGACAGACATAAAAATACACACACCCAACACCGCACACAAACACACCCTTTTGAGAGTGCTCAATAACTATGCAGCATCGTTCGCAAATACACTCATGAAAACATAGCCTATGTTCTAATTGAAAACGACACTTTTGCAGACTCCTGTCAAAACTGATGTTCTGATCTGTCACCAATATACTTTCTTAAATTCTCCCAGCTCTGGTAATGCGCATTCAACATATCTGATAAAATCAACTATTTTAAACTGAGTCAAAGTTCAAGTCCTACAACTTTGTTCTCTTGATTTTAGGATTTTGAGAGCATGTTTGTAACCTTGGTCGGCAGTGGAGTTTGAAGAGAAGAAAGAGCGCGGAAATAGCCTGAAATAGCTGATGTTTGGTTCTTGGAAATGGATATTCATTAAGTGATTAAGGTAAAAAAATTTTTAAAAAATGTTGAAGCAAACGTTGAATCGAGAAATATAACCATTAAGAATGCTTCAAAGTGGGGTGGTAATCGAATAGTTCGCAATTACAGGTTGTTTGCAGTTACCCATACCTACCCTGTTTAAAGTCTTTTAATTCACTCTGGATGTATGGCCCTGATCGGGGCCTTAGATAGTTTTGAATTTTTGGAGTGGCATCTAATTTCCATAATGATGTTATTAGCTAAGAATGTCTGTGGGGAAAGTCAGGGGAGCTAACTGGCAGTACTAAGTGAGCAAAAAGTTTTTGAATTTGTGAATAAAAACCCATATGAACCCTGCTTTAGAACAGACACACACAAAACAGTGACACAGAGCATCCCCCATGATTTTTCACTCACTTGAGTCAAAAAAAAAAAAAAAAATTTTATCTACTTTCCAGACGGATGGGGAGGTGCGCGCCTGGCGCTCGCGGTCGGCGGTGCAGCACATCGGGGCGTCCATCATCTCCAGCGCGGTGACCACCATCGTGGCGGCTGTGCCCCTGACCCAGACCACGATCCAGCCCTTTGCCAAGTTCGGCCAGATCGTGCTCATCAACTCCTCGGTGGCCATCCTCTACACGCTGACGCTGTGCGTGGCCCTCCTGGCCACCCTGGCCCCGGCCCGCTTCGTGCCCTCCTGGCGCTCACACCTCAAGGGGTTAGGGGTCACAGCCGGGGTCAGCGGGATCGTGGTGCTGGCCCTCTACGTGGCCTCGCGGGCCGGGGCCTTCATCCCGGGGCCCAATGGGGGATCCCTGTTTTGATGTTTGATGTTTATGTTGATTATTGATGATGGTGGTGCCGTCTTTTTGTTGAGGGGTGTGTTGTGAGTGTGGGTGGAAGGATGGATGGGTGGGACCTATTATCGTGCGTGGCTGTTGGTTGGACGGTGTCTGTGTTTTTGTTGTTTGTTTTTTTTAACAGCGGCTCGCTGTTTTGTTGATTGATTGATGATGAAGATGATGCCATCCTTTTTGGGGGAAGGGGGGAGGGAGGGATGGGATCTACTACCATGCATGGCTGTTGGTTGGATGGTGTCGGCTTGTGTGTGTGTGTGTGTGTGTGTGGCTTTTGTGTGTGTGGGTTTTTTTTTTTCTAATCGGAGGGGTTGATGGTTGGAAATGTCAGGTGTTTATATTGTTGTTGTTGTTGTCTTGAAATAATTGGTTTTTTTTGTTGTTGTTTTTTTTGCAGAGGAGTAAGAGAATGGATGTAGGGGGAATAGGGATGGTTGGGGGTGGGCCCCCGGGGGGTGGGGGGAGGTAAGTGCGAAGTCAAGGAGTCAAAGGGGGTGTGTCAGGGATTGTTGGGTTGGGGGAGGGGGGGGCAGGGAGGGTGTTGAAGGTTGATGGATGGGACGAGAGCTGGAATGGTGAACAACGGTCCAAGATTTGTGCTACTGTACTGAGACTCTTGAATGTTTTTTGTGATGGTGGGTTAACTTTTCCTTGAAAAATAGAATGAATTTGCTAAGGCTCAATACTTTTTTTTTCTTTTTTTTTTTTTATTAGATACAAGATCTCCATTTTGTCTAATATTTTGTTTCTTTCTGACTTGAAAGAAAGAATTGTTTTATTGTTTGTTCAATTTTGTTTTGTTATTCCAAGTTGTTGTTTTTTTCTTCTTATATTTTGAAGTTTTTATTTGGATAACTTTCTCTTTCCATTTTGAGGGATTCTGTCAAAGAACAAACATGATAAACCACAAACCCGCCTTGAACAATTTTTTTAGAGGCCTTTACCTTTCATCATGTTTGAAATATTTGTTTGACTTCCCTAATTGCTTTACCTTGTGGGTTCTCATTTTCCTCTCATTTACTGGAAAAAAAAAACATGTTCAGTGATTGAGTTTCTTGCCTTTGTGTGCTAAATAAAAAAATGTCCATTATTTATGTACTTTCGATTGTTCTTTAAACCCTGGCCTCAGAATGTAATGAATATTCATAAACTCAGAGATTGGGTTTATAGTTTTGTACTGTTTGAGTCTATATTTTAACTACTCATTTTGTCATGCTGACAAAAGGTTCCCAAGAGTTTTAATTTCCACCAAAGATGGTTTCACTTTCTGCAGGGTGTGGGTGACGGAGGGGTGGATATGGAGGAAGCTTGTGTGTCCTATCCCTGGTGTCATGTTCAGTGCATGGTAGCTGTGTGTTGATAAAGAGAAACAGTTGACACCTTGATAAATGTGTCCTTCAGTGTTTAAACCAAGATTGTAACTTTTTTTTTCATGTATTTTTTTTTTTTATGTTAAGGGATAAAATCGTAAGTCAGAGTATGTTTCTGTCGTTAAGGTTATTCTTACGTTGAGGTGGCTTTTTTTTTTTTTTTTTTTTTTATGAACTTCTTGACATATTGAGATTCTCAATAAGCATTCAACCAAGAACTGATGGGTCTTTATTTATTCGTTTATTTATTTATTTATTTGTTTATTTATTTATGCATTTGGAGATGTTGGTATTCAACCATTCTGTACACTTTTAACAGAAACTCCCATGCACCTGTATCCTTGCAGTGAACAGAGTTGTTTGGTACAGTCTTACAAACACTGAAGGTTCCTGCATCCTTGCAGTGAACATAGTTGCTTGGTACAGTCTTACAAACACTGAAGGTTCCTGCATCCTTGCAGTGAACAGAGTTGTTTGGTACAGTCTTACAAACACTGAAGGTTCCTGCATCCTTGCAGTGAACAGAGTTGTTTGGTACAGTCTTACAAACACTGAAGGTTCCTGCATCCTTGCAGTGAACATAGTTTGGTACAGTCTTACAAACACTGAAGGTTCCTGCATCCTTGCAGTGAACATAGTTGTTTGGTACAGTCTTACAAACACTGAAGGTTCCTGCATCTTTGCAGTGAACAGAGTTGTTTGGTACAGTCTTACAAACACTGAAGGTTCCTGCATCCTTGCAGTGAACAGAGTTGTTTGGTACAGTCTTACAAACACTGAAGGTTCCTGCATCCTTGCAGTGAACAGAGTTGTTTGGTACAGTCTTACAAACACTGAAGGTTCCTGCATCCTTGCAGTGAACAGAGTTGTTTGGTACAGTCTTACAAACACTGAAGGTTCCTGCATCCTTGCAGTGAACATAGTTGTTTGGTACAGTCTTACAAACACTGAAGGTTCCTCAGATGCTCATTGAGTGAAAAAGAAGGAGGAGGAATTTTTTGTTTAATGTCCCGTCACACATATCGGTGATTGAAGACATTTTGTAAAAATATTTATGAATACATCTGAGCATTATCGGTTAGAAGGGGTGGGAGATGTGGATGAATGGAGGGTTGGGGGAAACTGGGCAAATGAGGGTAAAAATGTGGGTGAAATTTGAAAGAAAAACAAAACAAACAAACAAAAATTTGAAAGAAAAACAAAACAAACAAACAAAAAAAAGCCCCTCTAAATGCAGTGAAAAAGACAAGAGCTGGCGATGCATGGTAAGAGATGCTGACTTATAAGGTTCTGGAAGCTTGCATCTTGAAAACGGTGAATAATGTGTGATGGTTAATGGATCTTGAAATGCCACATAGTGACATATGAATAGCGAATGATTGTTAAAAGATCTGATAATTAATGCCACGAATGACATGTGAATAGCAGATGATAGTTAAAAGATCTGATAGTTTACTGACCTGATATTAGTGATAATTGGCATCATGATATAGTGGTTAGTGAATGATGGTTAAAAGATCTGATAATTAACACCATGACATTGTGGTTAGTGAATGATAGTTAATTGATCTGATAATTGTCATCATGACCTTATGGTTAGTGAATGATGTAAAAAATATGATAATTATCATCCTGACATTGTGGTTAGTGAATGATAGTTAAAGGATCTGAAAATGAACACCACAACATTGTGATTAGTGAATGATTGTTAAAGGGTCTGATAGTTAACAACATGAATAGTGAATGATATTACAGATTTGATAATTTACAGAATGACATTTTGAAAAGTGAATGATAGTTGGAAGATCTGATAACACCATGACATTGTGAACCGTTAAAGGATCTGATAATCAACATGATGACATTGTCAGCAGTGAATTGCTTAAAGGATCTGATAATGAATCTTATGGCACTATGAGTACCAACATTTCAGTTTCATTGTTCTGGCATTGGTATGGAATATTTAATGAAGCCAAATGTTTATGAGATCTGTATTTTTATCCATTTCATATAATCTCCTTTCACTTCTTGTCTTGGTAAATTTGCTGTTTTTTTTGTGAAATGAGGTTTGGATTATATTTAGTTTTTGGTTTCAACTGCAAAACCAGAGCTCATGAACCCGATTAATATTATTCTAACCAGAAACATGCTGACATTTTTTTTTTTTTTTAAGTTGAATTTCTTCTTTCATTATTTATTTACTTATTTATTTTTCTTCTAAAAAACCATGACGATACTACAAAGAGGAAGACATGCAGAACAAAAAACGACATTGAAACAGGTTCATGCTATGCCTTCTGTGATTGTGACATGACATGACGCAGCATGACACAACATGACATGACATTTTACTGACCGTGGCAGAAGGTCGTCGTGTTGTTGTGTATTTTCAAGCAAGTCTGTGTTATAGTCTTAGTAACTTTTACTTTCACTTTGACATTTGATATGACATTTTTTGTGTGTGTGTTTTGTTTATTTTTTTTTTTTTTTTTTTTGCGTGAGTACCATGATCAGCATGTGAGGTGACAGCAGGAGTACAGGGTGTTTGCATTCTTCACCCATGGACAAAGCTTCAGGTTGATGCGTTTGCATTTCCGACTATCACACCGCATTCTTGGGACTTTGTTGTGCTTGCTATGTGTGTTGTTGTTTTTTTTGTTTGTTAGTGTTTTGTTGTTGTTTTTTTTCTCAGTACCTCTTTCATGCATGTATGGACTTTTTGTTGCACTGTTTTCTCATTTTGTGAATTTGAAGTGAATGATTCAGGTTGATCTGGGTGTTTCTTTGCATGTCCGTTTGCATGCAAACAAGCCTGCTGGTTAGCAAGAATTCCAGTGGGTCTTTCTGAAATTTTTGGGTGGTGTTCCATAATTTGTTATCTACAGTTTTCTTTATCGCATAAGCCGCACATGCCAATTTTTTTCTTCTTTTTTTAAATTTTTTTTTATAATTTAAACATGTAGGTCACAACATATGATTAGCCGATTGAATTAAACAAACTTTTCATCTGTAGACCAAGTATTTCAAGCACTGTTTTATTTTATTCTTATTTGTGGGAAAGGGTAATAATGGTATGGTTAAAATGTGGGGGGTCGTTTTTTATTTGGTTTTTTTTGTGTTTTTTCTTTACTTTTTCTGTTTGTCTTTTGTGTACCTTTGGATTTTAATCAGTTAGATTTATTTGGTTACAGATCTTTTTTTAATTTTTTTTTTTATCAGGTAACATGATTATGACAAATTTTGTATTTTTTTCTTTTACTTCTTTCTAATCTTTTTATTATCAGTTTCTTTTGTTACACTTGGACAACTGAATGCTGATTCAGTTTTGAAGTTAACTGAATTAAAATATCCCACCCTTTCCGTCTCCCCCTTTGCCAGCAGAGATGAGCAGTGTGACATTGATCTAACTGTTTATCACCACCAGATTTTTAATAAGGGAGGTAATGTACTAAGGGAGGTCAATAGCCACAACTACTTTCACTTTCTCCTCAGTGGAGTAGTAGTTTGGGACATAGTAGATGTGTAAAGTGGAGTAGTAGTTTGGGACATAGTAGATGTGTAAAGTGGAGTAGTAGTTTGGGACATAGTAGATGTGTAAAGTGGAGTAGTAGTTTGGGACATAGTAGATGTGTAAAGTGGAGTAGTAGTTTGGGACATAGTAGATGTGTAAAGTGGAGTAGTAGTTTGGGACATAGTAGATGTGTAAAGTGGAGTAGTAGTTTGGGACATAGTAGATGTGTAAAGTGGAGTAGTAGTTTGGGACATAGTAGATGTGTAAAGTGGAGTAGTAGTTTGGGACATAGTAGGTGTGTAAAGTGGAGTAGTAGTTTGGGACATAGTAGATGTGTAAAGTGGAGTAGTAGTTTGGGACATAGTAGATGTGTAAAGTGGAGTAGTAGTTTGGGACATAGTAGATGTGTAAAGTGGAGTAGTAGTTTGGGACATAGTAGATGTGTAAAGTGGAGTAGTAGTTTGGGACATAGTAGGTGTGTAAAGTGGAGTAGTAGTTTGGGACATAGTAGATGTGTAAAGTGGAGTAGTAGTTTGGGACATAGTAGATGTGTAAAGTGGAGTAGTAGTTTGGGACATAGTAGATGTGTAAAGTGGAGTAGTAGTTTGGGACATAGTAGGTGTGTAAAGTGGAGTAGTAGTTTGGGACATAGTAGGTGTGTAAAGTGGAGTAGTAGTTTGGGACATAGTAGGTGTGTAAAGTCAAATGCTATTTTGAGAGAAAAGAAATTTCTCCTCTCTTCAGATATATTTATTTCAGTCTTCTCTCCCATTTTCTGTTTCAGTTCTGTCTCTTCAGTATGATTGATTTTTCTTATTGCTCTCTAAAGCCGATCGAAACTTACCAGTTTCTTGTTTGGTGAGTTAAATATAAGGGTTTTTTGTTTGTTTGTGTGTTGATATTAAGGCTTTTTTTTTTTCTTTTTTTTTTTTTACCCGGACTTTCTTGGGTTGACCATCGTTTTATTAAAAAAAAAAAAAAAAAAAAAAGGAACAAAATAACAGCAACAAAAAGGATACAGTGAACCTAAGCAATTACACACACACACACACACACACACACACACACACACGCACGCATGCACACGCACGCACGCACGCACGCACACACACACACACACACACACACACACACAAACAAAAAAACAAACAAAAAACCGTGACAATAATCAAAAGCAATACCCTGCATTCCATAACTATGTCGTTAGATATTAAGGCTTGTTATTTGGATGGAAATTAGTAATGTCAGGTGGGCTATAATCAAACCTTTTTATCATTTTGATATTCATTAAAAGTAATAATAACAATAACAAAGAGCAAGAAAATATTTCCTAGATTTTTTATTAATTTGGTTGTGAGCAACATCTTTAGACCTGTGCAACGCATGGCTGATTATCAGCATAAGTTATTTAAGGATTGTAAAGATGCAGTTGGTCGTAATGCACAGTAGGGATAATATCTTAACTACAGTAGCAGATTTCAATAAAGGATGGCCTTTCAGTTGGCGTTTTTCAATTTATAAGGGATGTGCACAAAATGTACGTCATTCAGTGATTGATTCAGACGACTAGAATAAAATGAGTAAAGAATGTATGCATTCAAACTTATCCATTTTTGATACGTGAGTTTCTTACTAATTCACTTTTTATACAAAAGACGTACAGTTTATTGCATTGTGGTAAGTAACATTGCAATGAATGAAATGGATAACTTGTACCCTCTGATCTTTTAAGGAAAATTGTTCATTGACGAGTTATGAAACTGCATAATTGCCAAATGACATTCTCAGCCCTCTCTGTAAGTTCAGGTGGTCTGTGGAGGCGAGGCATGGCCGGACGTATGGTCATTGATACAGAATCGATCGCCATACCCAGGAATTCGAACTGTTGAGAGGGCTCCAGCTCCGCTTTTTCTGTGTTCATCAGAAAGCCCAGTGCTTGGCACTGGTTCCTGACGAGGTTGAGGTGATGCTGGCAGAGGGCCTTGCTCTCTGCAAGGATCAACCAGTCGTCTAGGTAGACCCTCAGGCATATGTGCTGCATTCTCTACCAACACTCATGATTCACAGGTCGGCGGAAGGGGGTACGGGGTTGGGGGGGAATGACATTCTCTTCTATTTGATGTGAGTTTCCAGCTCTTGTCATTCATGTGACTTCCACTGTTTCGTCTGGGCCTGTCTTTGAAGGTTAAAGATTATTTATTATATTTCTGCTACTGTGTATCTTGTCTTGTCTTGTGTCAGTCATAAACATTCTTACTGTGCCATTTTTCCATTTAAAAAAAAAAGTAAGACCATTTTGCACTCATAATTGTATGCACTGTTTGATGACAAAACAGTGTTTCTTTTGGGTACTTTGTCAGTGTCTGTCTCTGTTCTTTATGCTGGCAGTGTAATATCATTATGTACAGGTCATAATGTTCTTTATGACGGAATGACTGGAAGAGTAGGATTGAATTTTATTGGATACCATTGTGTGTATGTATTTGCATTGATGTATGTTTCATGTTTTGTAGATTGTATTTTCGCATGGACATACTTGATTTTTGTGTGTGGATTTTTTAAGAGTTCAGAGATGAATCTCTTTGATTGGAAAGATGCTTGTGAACGTCTGCATTTCCCCTCCGTCGAGATGTATATTTTTGTGCATAGTTTTACAGTTGTATTCAATGTTTCCTAAATAAAAAGAATTTCTTTGTCTTTGGGTCTGTTTCAGTTGATATCAAGCATTGGGGTGGGGTTTTTTTGTGTTTTTTTTTCTTTCTTTTTATCAGTGGACACCTAACATTTTGTGAATTTACCGATAAACCATACACCAGCTGTCAGGGTGATATCAAGGCCTGACTGAAGTTGATGTTGAAAGGTCAAGAATTGAAATAATCAGTATTAGATAAAATTATCATTTTGCTGCAGTCTTCAAAGAAATATCCGCATGACATGAATGTTCAAAAGGAATTATTGCTTCCTTGTTGAGTTAAAAATGTGCTTGTATTTCAGATAGCAAAAGAAGTATATTTCAGAATTCAATGGAAATATAATTCAACATCCTGTACAGTTCTGCTCAGGGGACTGTCTAATTGATGTAGAGCAAAAGATCTCAGGCCTTTTTTCTTGTTTTTCTTTTTCAAGATTGTATGTATTTGTATTTGTATTTTGTATTTTGTATTTCTTTTTATCACAACAGATTTCTCTGTGTGAAATTTGGGCTGCTCTCCCCAGGGAGAGCGCGTCGCTACACTACAGCGCCACCCATTTTTTTTGTATTTTTTGCCTGCGTGCAGTTTTATTTGTTTTTCCTATCGAAGTGGATTTTTCTACATAATTTTGCCAGGAACAACACTTTTGTTGCCGTGGGTTCTTTTACGTGCGCTAAGTGCGAATGACTAGCGTCCAAACCACCACTCCAGGTCTAGTGGAGGGGGAGAAAATGGCGGCGGCTGAGCCATGATTCGAACCAGCGCGCTCAGATTCTCTGGCTTCCTAGGCGGACGCGTTACCTCTAGGCCATCACTTCCCCAGAAGTGGAGGACAAAGGTAGTAAATCTGTCGCTCATCTTGTCTGAATGCAAGAGGACAAACTGGAGGGAAGCAACGCTTCAGTTTTCAGTTTCAGTTTCTCAAGGAGTCACTGCGTTAGGAGTAATCCATATATGCTACTCCACATCTGCTTGGCAGATGCCTGACAGCAGCATAACTCAACGTGCTTGTCAGGCCTTGAGTGCAGGCTTGTATATTTGTGTACCTATCAGAGTGTATTTCATTTTACATAATTTTGCCAGACGACAACACTTTTGTTGCCGTGGGTTCTTTTTCTGTGTGCTAAATGTGTGTTGCACATGGGACCTTAGTTTATCATCTCATCCGAAAGACTTGACACTCAGTTTGATTTTCCCGTCCAACTTGGGAGAAAGGGTGAGAGAGGGATTCGAGCCCACACCCTTACAGACACTCTGTACTGGCAGCTGAGCGTTTTAACCATTCTACCACCTTCCTCCACATTTCAGTGTGACAGCAATCACTGCCCCACAGCAGAGAGACATGTTCATGGAAAAGCTGGTGGCCCTGTTGTAAGGAAGCCAGCCTTCTGGATATGGTTTTGCTGTGCATGGCTATCGTTTTAAAGATCTCCTCTTTTTTTTTTTTTTTTTTTTTTTGTATGTGTGGAAATATCCAACTTTATTTCATGGTAACTTTTTTGCTGACAGTGATCTGCTCAGCATATCATTTCCTGATTAGATGATACTCTTCCTAGATATATATATATATATATATATATATATATATATATTTTTTTTTTTTTTTTTTTCCATAAAAGTAAAATCAAAATCAGTGTAACACCTATTCGATTCAAACCGCAGAGATTAATCTCCATCCGGTGACCTGACAGCAGAACGGAAAAAGAAGTGAAAAGCGGACAGGTGATGGCTGGGTTTGACCTCCTGGCACTGACGAGGCTTTTAGGCTCTGTACGTTTTTCATGGGAGACCCCGTGGCACAGAATCGTTGAGGCGTTGGACTTCTGATGGAGTGTTCAGCAGGGATCAGAGTTGGAGGCCCCTGTTTGGGCATGGCGCTGTGTCCTTGGGGAAAGGCACTTCACTCTGATACTCCTCAGTGCAGGGGATGAATGATGGGTGTCTGGGGGTTGGGGTTGGGGAAGGTTGAGGTGGTGACAGGCGAGGATTGGGCCCAGCTGTCCGGTGCCAAACCCTGGTCTGCGGATGTGAGCTCATTGCGTGGGTTTGGCATTGAAGGCTATAGGAGCTGTAAACCTTTCTAACATTGTTTATAACAATCCTATGTTGAAGCTGATTTCTTTTTGCACAACAAAACCACTGAAATGTTTATCGGAAGTGAATGTGTTCCGCACACCTTGACATGTGTTGTGTTGTGCACACCTTGACATGTGTTGTGCACACCTTGACATGTGTTGTGTTCTGCACACCTTGACATGTGTTGTGTTCTGCACACCTTGACATGTGTTGTGCACACCTTGACATGTGTTGTGTTCTGCACACCTTGACATGTGTTGTGTTCTACACACCTTGACATGTGTTGTGTTCTGCACACTTGACATGTGTTGTGCACACCGTGACATGTGTTGTGTTGTGCACACCGTGACATGTGTTGTGTTGTGCACACTGTGACATGTTTTGTGTTCTGCACACCTTGACATGTGTTGTGTTTTATGCACCTTGACATGTTTTGTGTTCTGCAAACTTTGACGAGTGTTGTGTTGTGTTCTGCACGCCTTGTCAATGCATTGTCCTTTCTGTTCTTCACACACTGACCCGCACTGTGTTCTACAAACCTTGACAAGCATTTTACTTTGGCACTTAAATCAGTCGTAGTTCTGCGTGCTTTTTTGAAGGACAGTGAAAGGTATAGTCTGAGCTATTTTTACCTTTGCTCCTTCTTTCCACACAGGTTTTATATTGTGATTGTACTGATCCACGTGTAGTTGATAATCTGTGAGTGTGTGTGTGTGTGTGTGTGTGTGTGTTTATCTTCAGTTTAACGTCTATTCACTATAAGTGTTTTTAGACGGAAAGGAGTCAAGTAGTGGAGGGAGTGCATGTGAATATTAGTGTAAAAAAAGTGTTCATGTTATGTATCAGAGGAAAGGTAGATTATTATAATAAAAAGTCTAAAGTGTGTGTGTGTGTGTGTGTGTGTGTGTGTGTACAGATATCTGTTAGAAAGAGCATACCTTTACAATTGAAACAATAATGCCAGTTTAATAGTCAGACTATTTTGATGAACATACCAATGAAAGGTATGGTTTATTCTTATTTTCTTCAAAATAATTTTTCCCAAGCATTTTTTTTTTTTTGTGATTGTTTCAGTGTGCTTTGAACATGTGTCTGCATTTTTAGAATCTGAAAGTTTTATTCGCTGCATGAGTTTCGTTAATACATTTCAGTTATTAGTTGTTTTTTTGTGTTTTGTTCTTTTATTTGTAATCATCCATACCGCAAAAGGTGTGAGCGGAAATTCAGTGTTGAATCTTGTGTGTGACTTATTTTGGAATGTGTTCCCGTTGGTTTGATTTGCTTTGCGACACTATACATTTGTGTTCTGTGTCTTGTTTTGAACCTGTACGATGAAATAACTGGCACATTGTGTTTTATTTTGTGTACTTGTTCTTCTCTTTTAACCATTTTGTGTTTGCTGTCGTTCATTTGAAGGGTTAACACTTTGCCTGCTGTCTTTTGTGTGTTCACTTTGGTTTGCTTTTAGAATACTTGTATTTTTCAACTTCATTTACAGTGGATGTACTGAGTTCTGTTTTCAAAGAAGAGGCAGACGGCGTTCGTCGCTCAAAATAAAGCATTTGAAAACGAAAGCTTGGCTGGTCAGTTAACTGCAATTCAGCACACGTCTCTGAATCTTCAGGCTCTTTTTCAGTTCAGTTTTGTGTCACACACACACACACACACACACAGATGGATGGCCCGCATATTGGGTTAATTTCCGACCTACAATAAAATTCACAATAAAGGAATGCAAAGAGACTGAAGCACAAAGTTAACAAAGGCCGCATTGTATATTGTCTTGCCTCTGTATGATCTGCATTAAAATTCACAGTATTGGAATGTAAAAAAAAACCTCATTGTATATTGTCTGCTTCTGTATCCCCCCAAATGTAACTTTTTTTTATGTTACATGTCTGTCAAAGTGTGTATGTGTACGTGCCTGAAATCTGATTGAATGACACAGGAAAAGAATGATGAGCGCTCAGTCGCAGCCGTCAGTCAGCTCTACCCAGGTAGGCAGCCTGTTGTGTAAATTAATGACGCCGTATTTTTAAAGCGCTTAGAGCTTGGACTTCGACCGGGGATAGGCGCTATATAGTAAGTATCCATATCCATATCCACTCACTCTGCTGTGCACAAGCTATCCGGGAAGTGAGAGAGGACGTGCAGGTATTGACAAAGGTCAAATACAAGCCACAGAAAGTTGGTGTACTGTCAAAAATAGCTTTTGGAGGTAATGAAAAGGAAAAAAACAACAACAAAAACGTTTCAGTCATGTATTGGCAAAACGTTTCTCTCGTACAAAACTACTTTCAGAACACGTTGCTAAGCTGTGGACCAACTTGATCTGGATGATGGAGGGAGAACGTGAGTCACTCACTCACTCACTCATTCCCTCGACCGCTGGGGTCGTTGGGGGGACATGAGGAAGATGTCATAGCTCGCCACGCCGTTCTGTTGGCAGCTATCGTGAAGAGATCTGGCATCGTCATTTTGGTCCATTCCTTGACGTTGTCGGACCAGCTCTTTCTCTGCCGCCCCCGTCTACGCCCTCCCTCTACAGTCCCTTGCAGGATGGTTTTGGAGAGGGTGTTATGTCGTATTTATTTTACTGTGGGGAAAATGGGGTTGGGGGTAGGTATGAGGGTTGGGGATACAGTTCACGTACTCACATTCGTATGACGTGTGACGTACAGTAAAATAAATGAATAGCAAAAAGAAAAGACACTCCTTGGCAGAGTTGATATTTTTCTGTACTTCAGCTCTGTTATTCCCTCCAAGTTTTATTTTATTTTATTTTATTTATTTATTCATTCATTTATTCATGGGTATGTGTTCTGTTGCAGCACAGCTGGAGTGATTTTGTCGTCCAGGGCTGGCTTGCATGAGCAATCTTTGCAGCGCCTGTATTGGGAAGAAGGTGGCAGAATGGTTAAGGTGCTTAGTTATGAACACAGTGTCCATGCTGGTCTGGGTTTGAATCTCGCTCTTTCCCTTTCACCCACGCTGAGCGTCTAGTCTTTCGGGTGAGACGATAAATCCAAGGTCCCGTGTGCAGCACGCACTGTTAAAGAACCCACGGCAACATGAATATACCTGGTAAACTTCAGCAGAAGAAAAGCCACTCTGACAGGTATACAAACACCAATGCATGCACTCAAGATCTAAGCACGTTGGGTCATGCTGCTGATTGGGTATCTGTCTAGCAGCTGTGGTATTGGATTTGTCCGAACGCAAGTGACAACACCTTGAGGAATTGAAACTGCAGCGCAAAGTTTTCTTTGCGTTAAGAATGTTCCGAAGTCTATGGAAGTATAGACGCAAAGCCAACTTAGCAGTACTCAGGTCGCTCATGCAACCCCAGCCTTGAATAGTTTCCTTGTGTCAGTCTTTTTGATCGATAATCGTGTTCAAGTTTTACTTGAGGGCTTTTATTGTGAAGGTTCTCTTATTGGTGAGTCTCTCTCTCTTTCTCTCTATCTTTGTCTCTCTCTCTCTTTGTCTTTGTCTCTGTCTCTCTCTCTCTCTCTCTCTTTGTCTCTGTCTCTGTCTCTCTCTCTCTCTGTGTCTCTCTCCCTCTGTCTCTGTCTGTGTCAGCTGTTGATTCGTCATTATATTGATGATGTTGACGTTGGGGAAGGGAGTAGGAAGAAGGGGGTGGTTGCTGCCTGTTGTGACTTTTGTGTCGTTGTATTGATGGTAATATGTTGAGGTGTATTGATGGTAATATGTTGAGGTGCATTGATGGTAATATGTTGAGGAAGGGATGGCTTTCCCCTGTTAACACTTTCGTGTCGTTGTATTGATGGTAATATGTTGAGGAAGGGAGTTTGGAAGGGATGGCTTTCCCCTGTTAACACTTTTGTGTCGTATTGATGGTGTTGATGTTGGAGGGGGTGGGAAGGGGGTGGTTGCTGCCTGTTAGCTCTTTTGTGTGGCTGTATTGATGATGTTGATGTGGGAGGGAAGGGGGTGGGAAGGGGGTGGTTGTTGCCTGGTATGACTCTTTCGTGTGGCTGTATTAATGATGTTGATGAGGGGGAGGGGGTGGGAAGGGAGTGGTTGTTGCCTGGTAACACTCTTTCGTGTGGCTGTATTGATGATGTTGATGTGGGAGGGTAGGGGGTGGGAAGGGGGTGGTTGTTGCCTGGTATGACTCTTTCGTGTGGCTGTATTGATGATGTTGATGTGGGGGAGGGGGGTGGGAAGGGGGGTGGTTGTTGCCTGGTAACACTCTTTCGTGTGGCTGTATTGATGATGTTGATGTGGGGGGAGGGAGGGGGAAGGGGGTGGTTGTTGCCTGGTATAACTCTTTCGTGTGGCTGTATTGATGATGTTGATATGGGGGGGAGGGAGGGGGAAGGGGGTGATTGTTGCCTGGTATGACTCTTTGGTGTGGCTGTATTGATGATGTTGATATGGGGGGGAGGGAGGGGGAAGGGGGTGATTGTTGCCTGGTATGACTCTTTCGTGTGGCTGTATTGATGATGTTGATGTTGGAGGGTAGGGGGTGGGAAGGGGGTGGTTGTTGCCTGGTATGACTCTTTCGTGTGGCTGTATTGATGATGTTGATGTGGGGGAGGGGGTGGGAAGGGGGTGGTTGTTGCCTGGTAACACTCTTTCGTGTGGCTGTATTGATGATGTTGATGTGGGGGGAGGGAGGGGGAAGGGGGTGGTTGTTGCCTGGTATAACTCTTTCGTGTGGCTGTATTGATGATGTTGATATGGGGGGGAGGGAGGGGGAAGGGGGTGGTTGTTGCCTGGTATGACTCTTTCGTGTGGCTGTATTGATGATGTTGATGTTGGAGGGTTGGGGGTGGGAAGGGGGTGGTTGTTGCCTGGTATGACTCTTTCGTGTGGCTGTATTGATGATGTTGATATGGGGGGGAGGGAGGGGGAAGGGGAATGGTTGTTGGCTGGTTTGACTCTTTCGTGTGGCTGTATTGGTGATGTTGATGTGGGGGGGGGGGGGGGGGGGGGGTGGTTGTTGCCTGGTATGACTCTGTGTAGCTGTATTGATGATGTTGATGTGGGGGGAGGGGGTGGGAAGGGGGTGGTTGTTGCCTGGTATGACTCTTTCCTGTGGCTGTATTGATGATGTTGATATGGAGGGGATGGAGGGGGAAGGGGATGGTTGCCGCCTGTTATTATTCTTTTGCGTGTGTCATATTTCCGGACAAGATGTATGTATATTAATCGTGGGAAGGCCAGGCTGCAGTGTCTGCATAGGGTGAGCACAGGTCATGGACTGAACCACAGAAAGTATCCTGGGTCAGCATTCATGATTATTATGCCCCTGTCCCACTCGAATCCACTCAGCAACTGATCAGTGGAAACTTTTTCGTGTGCGTAAAATAATTGATTAAAAAGAAAAAAAAACAACAACAGAGTTGTCTTGTCTGCTTGTAGTTTTTTTGTTTTTTTTTTCCTTCTGTTTTTTCTTCTTCTTTTTTTTTTTTTTTGGTATATGAACACTTATTACAATGTGTGCATGTTTATACCTGCATGTGCAAGCACACAGACACACACACACACACACACACACACACACACTTTTTTTTTGGGGGGGGGTCTTATTTTCTTTCTTTTATGGGATGTTAGAGTTTTGTGCCCGAACACCTTTTTTTTTTTTTTTTTTTTTTTACCAGTTGGACAGACTATTATTTCTACGTCCCAGTGCGGTGGGCTGGACGTAAAAGCAACACTGTCAAAATGTCCAAGATAACTCAGCAATACGTTCAATTGTGGCAGGTCCACTTCCTTTTCGTTAGGTGTGCTTGACTATGTGTGTATGCATATGTATGTGTACATAACTACATGCATGTATATGAATGTGTATTTTGTGTGCGTGTGTTTATGTAAGTTTGTGCCTGCCTGTGTGTGCGTATGTGTTAGGGTAGCTGTTAGATACACATGTATGTTAAAATGTATGTATGCAGTGTGTGTGTGTGTGTGTGTGTGTGTGTGTGTGTGTGTGGTCACATTTTGGTGTGTGTATGTAACATAGATATAATGTTTTATGTTAACAAAAGCGTTTTTGTAAAGCACCTAGAGCAGATTTCTGGATAGTGTACTATATAAGTATCCATTATTATTATTATTATTATTATTATTATTAACGCTGCGGGCAGGGGGCACGGACCATGCCCGTGACGTCACACCTGTGACCCTCCAGTGTCGGTCCACGTGAGGTCAGCTGTGAGGTCAGGGGAAAACCGAGAAGGAAATTGACGACTCACTGTCACGCATGACAGAACACATGACGGCTGTCTCGCCCGCGTGCCAGTAAAAAGACGCTGTTGCTGTGCGTGTGTGTGTGTGTGTGTGTGTGTGTGTGTGTGTGTGTGTGTTGTGTGTGTGTGTGTGTGTGTGTGTGTGTTGTGTGTGTGTGTGTGTGTGTGTGTGTTGTGTGTGTGTGTGTGTGTGTGTGTGTGTGTGTTTCACCGACAAGATACAGAGGAGTCGGTGTCCAACTTTTTCTTCTAACGAAAGAAGAAGAAATAAAATACGAATCGTAAACCATAAATCATACAGTCAACAGCTCGAGTCTACTTTCACCCCCCCCATTCTCCCCCCCCCCCCCTCTCCCCCCGTTGGCTTAGAAACGGATGCAAATTGATGGCACTGGAATACGTCACGGTGGCACTACGCAACCAGCAGCTCTATGTTATCTACATTCTCTCTATGCGTACAGCACTAGCATCACGTAAAAAATTCTGCCCCCGTCAATTCCTCTCCCTCTCCCACTCCTCCCCTCCGCCACCCCCCTATGCCCAACTCCCCCACTCTCCACCCATGCCTCCCCACCCCACTTGTACCCCATGCCCCCATCCCCCCACTCCCCCTCCATGCCTCCCCCTCCCCCAACTTCGCCCCATGCCCCCCCTCCCCCCACTCCCGCCCCATGCCCCCCCTCCCCCCCACTCCCGCCCCATGCCCCCCCTCACCCCCCGTCCCATGGCCCCCCTCCACCCACTCCCACCCCATGCCCCACTCCCCCACAAGTAGCCACCTCCCATCTCCGCCCCCCTCCCCCCACTCCCGCCCCATGCCCCCCCTCCCCCCACTCCCACGCCATGCCCCACTCCCCCACAAGTAGCCACCTCCCATCTCCGCCCCCCTCCCCCCACTCCCGCCCCATGCCCCCCCTCCCCCCACTCCCACGCCATGCCCCACTCCCCCACAAGTAGCCACCTCCCATCTCCGCCCCCCTCCCCCCACTCCCGCCCCATGCCCCCCCTCCCCCCCCCTCCCACCCCATGCCCCACTCCCCCACAAGTAGCCACCTCCCATCTCCGCCCCCCTCCCCCCACTCCCACGCCCTCTTCGTAAAAAAAAAAAAAAAAAAAAAAAATGTCGCATTTGGGCTAACTATACTATGACCAACTTTTCTGAACATGAAGCCTTCTTCGGCCAAGGTTGACGACCCATGAATGATGCACCTTTTTGTTTCAGCTGTCGTTTCAGCTGACTACTTGGAAGTTAAGATTGATTCTGAAGGTCCCATATTTATGGCCCTTCACAGCCATCGGGGTTAGTGAACTCATGTCCACTGTGTCCACCTTGGACTCTGCGATGAAAGACGGGCGGGGGAGGGGGGAGGGGGGGGGGGGGGGGGGGGGGGGGGGGGGGGGGGGGGGGGGGCAGATCCTTTCCTTTCGCCGTTTTCCAAGTCAGGTTCTCATTCACACCTGGGCGGAGTGAGGCAAATCAGAGTAGAGAGCATTTCCCAAAGACACAACACCATGCCAAAAAACGTTGGGGGGGATCGAACCCTGATCACTGGTGAACACTGGACCAGAAGTCCACGACTTACGCCTCGAGGAAGTGATGAAAACGATAACAGCACGCAATAGCGCTACACCGGACCAAACACGTCGCCATGGTTACTGCAGGGTCGCGGTATGAATGGGTGGTAGGCAGCAGTAGGTGTCAAGATGGCGGTTATGAAGTCGGTGCCTGCATGACGTGCCACTGTAGAACAGTACCGTTGACCACTACACCCCCCCACCCCCTCCTCCTCCTCTCTCCTGGCTTCCTGCCATGCGAGTCCCTCACTTCACCCCACTGTCCCTCCCTCACTTCACCCCACTGTCCCTCCCTCACTTCACCCCACTGTCCCTCCCTCACTTCACCCCACTGTCCCTCCCTCACTTCACCCCACTGTCCCTCACTTCACCCCACTGTCCCTCCCTCACTTCACCCCACTGTCCCTCACTTCACCCCACTGTCCCTCACTCACTTCACCCCACTGTCCCTCACTTCACCCCACTGTCCCTCCCTCACTTCACCCCACTGTCCCTCACTTCACCCCACTGTCCCTCACTTCACTTCACCCCACTGTCCCTCACTTCACCCTCACTTCACCCCACTGTCCCTCACTCACTTCACCCCACTGTCCCTCACTTCACCCCACTGTCCCTCACTCACTTCACCCCACTGTCTCTCTCCTCCCTCGCCTCTGCCACCTCCCCCACCTTCCCCCTCTCTCTCTCTCCTCCTCCACACACAGTCTCCCTGACCGCCATGCCATGCAGTCTCTCGTGGAGAGCTGAACGAGGCCGGCCAACCAAGCGTGACTGGTGTGGGGGAGAAAAGTAAAGGGCGGATAGGTGTTGATGAGGGTTTCACGGCCAGCCGCTAACAACCCACCACTCAGCTGAGACAGCCACCAGTTTTCACCGAGTTTTTTTTTTTTTTTTTTTTTTTTTTAACTCCCTGTTTCGCTGGGAGTCGGTGTTGGCACTGAAACAACTGCCTCCCCCCCCCTCCCCTTCCGATTTCCGACCCCCCTCCTCCCTCTTGCCACACCAAGTCCCACACATCTTTCTGGTGGTGAGTGGAGGGGACAGGAAACGCAGCATGCAGCTGTGCCAAAACAACAACAGGTACAAAACAAAGGCTTCTATCGGTCAGCAACAAGAGAGAGAGAGAGAGAGAGAAGAACCTACAGTCATGACAGAATTAATACAAGAAAAGGACTCAGATAGACAGGCATATAGATAGATAGATGGAGAGACAGACAGACAGACAGGGTGTGTGAGAGAGAGAGAGACAGGGTGTGTGTGTGTGTGTGTGTGTGTGTGTGTGAGAGAGAGAGAGAGAGAGAGAGAGAGAGAGAGCACATACCATTGTAATATACGGAGGATGGGGTTTGGGGGAGATGGGGGTTGAAGGGGGGGCGGGCGGTAGTGGGGGAGGGGGTTAAAAGACGGGCTTTCCACGATTGGCTATCATGTAAACATACGACAGGTAGCCAGTGAAGTGACTGCACAGTATCAGTATCAGTATCAGTAGCTCAAGGAGGCGTCACTGCGTTCGGACAAATCCATATACGCTACACCACATCTGCCAAGCAGATGCCTGACCAGCAGCGTAACCCAACGCGCTTAGTCAGGCCTGCACAACCCACAGCTGGTTGCAGCGAGTGTTAGCAGCACACCAGCATCAGTCCTGCCCAGCCTGCCGGAAAGCACATCGCCCCTCGTCTCTTGGTGTCGTCCACCACAGCCCAGTGACAGGACACATAGTGTCGCCGTGCATTCTATAATGTTGCCGTGCATACATTGTCGTCGTGCATGTATTGTCGCCGTGTATATATTGTCGCCTTGCATCATATCGTCGTGGTGTATATATTGTTGCCATGCATAGATTGTCAGCTTGTATATATTGTCGCCATGCATATAGTGTCATCGTGTATGTATCGTCGCTATGCATATAGTGTCATCGTGTATATATTGTCGCCATGCATATAGTAATTGTCATCCTGTATATGTTGTCGCCGTGCATTAAATATTGTTGCCAGACATATATACTTTGTCGTCGTACACATTAGTGTCACTATTCATAATCATATTCTCGCCGAACATATAATGTTGCCGAACACATATTGTGGCCGTTCATATGTTGTCGCTGTGTATAGATAGTCGTTTTTTTTCATATATTGTCGCTGGGTATGCATATTATTACCCGTTTACCGTCAGGCATAATTATATTGTCGTCGTGCATATATTGTCGCTAGGCATATATTGTCTCTACGCAGATGATGTTTGTCTCCTGCGACAATTATGTGTCGACCCTCCTGACCGAGTGTTACACTTCAGCACGTTCCAAGTTGTCGCCGGTGAAAACACGTGTGTGTGTGTGTGTGTGTGTGTGTGTGTGTGTGTGTGTGTGTGTGTGTGTGTGTGTGTGTGTGTGTGTGTGTGTGTGTGTGTGTGTGTGTTTGGATCGGGTGGGGAAATCGGAAGGGTATCACACGTTTCATACTCAGTTTGGTTGGTTTTACCCTTTGTTATGTCAGTAGACCTTTATATGCAGTTTCAATGACAAGAGTCTGAGTCTGACACACACACACACACACACACACACACACACACACACACTCATCCTCCTCCAGATTTATATCCTGATGACGATCATCTCTACGTTGAATTGTTTACTCTGACTAAGGCGTCAATATGTGTCGTTGGTCCCAGATACAGTATGTGCCAGCGACAATAATTATGTGTCCTGAGGGTCGGCACATAATTCCATTGTCACTGGCGACAGTATATACCCAGTGACAATTTTGTCACATAATATGATTGTTGTCGACGACAGTATATTCGTGATGAAAATACGTCTTGAGGGTTGGCACATAATTTCATTGTCGCTGGCGACAATAGCTGATGCCTGGCGACAATAATAACTGATACCTGACGACAATTATTAAGTGCCGCCACCTTTGAGGCGCTGCCCCGTCACACACGTTGTCCAGCCGTCACGCCTCGCTCTGCAGTGAGAGAGAGAGAGAGAGGTGACCACACGTCTCAGTGACCACCGGCCGGCGTGACCTCGTTCAGCCTCTCTCCCCTCCAGTGCTGTTACAACACACCTGCTTACGGGCTACACATGAAAGGTGAGGGAAGGTTTTCTTCAGGTGAGTGTGTGGTGCTTCACCTTGTGTCTGTCTGTCTGTCTGTCTGTCTGTCTCCTTGTCCTCTGTCTCTCTTTCTCTTCTTATGCTTGTTCTGTCCCTTCGAGTTTCATCAATTTTGGTGGTTGTGTTTTTTTGTGGTTTTTTTTCCAGTTATGTCAATGTTCAGTTCAGTTCAGTTACACAAAGAGGCGTCACAGCGTTTGGACGAATCCATATACAAATATATATACACCACATCTGCTAAGCAGATGCCTGACCAGCAGCGTAACCCAACGCATTTAGCCAGGTCTTGAGTCAGCGAACCTCACAATATTAAAGTGAACCCAACATTAACCTTGTGAGTTTCGTAAACACCTGTTGTATATCATCATGTCCGTTTAGATTTAATGTCTCGTGTATTACCATGATCAGTTAGATGTCAGCACCATCTGTCCATAAAATGTGCTATCAGACAAGGCACCAAGAATAACAAAAAGACTTCTGAGGAATGCTTCACTAACTAACCATAGAAACAAGTGGTCTGAATGTAAAAAACATGAAAAGTAATACGACAAACTTGGAAGAAAATAATATCTAAATCAAAAACCAATATATCAGAGCGTACAACCGGACATTCCGGCAGTGATTGGAAAAAAAATAAAAACATTGACAACATTTTGCGAAATTCTAACGACATAGGTAACTCTTTCTCTTCTTAGTTAACTCTCTCCATACGAACGGCGAAAGAGACGACGTTAACAGCGTTTCAGCCCAATTACCATCATCAAAATATTGCAAGCGGAAGGCTCTTATACTGAAGAGGTGAATGTTGACAAAAAATACCACAATTCTGACGACGGAAGCTAAAGGTTGGGTCATTCAGACACCCACTGGACATCCGAGGGGTCTGTGTAGAGGAGAAGAGAGGACTGGCCGTACTGAGTGAGTTAATATATCTTGTCTTGGTGGGTTTCTTTAATATGAGTCAAAGTCTATTTCTTCTCCCATCTCTGTCTGTCTGTCTGTCTCCCTCTCACTCCAGATTATTTTCTATGCATGTGAGAAGGCTGATACTCTCCCTCTGTCTGTATATCCCTCTGTCTGTCTCTCATTTCTCGATGATTAGGTTTCTTTGTACTTTCATGTCAACTGTCTTTCGTTTATCTCATTTTCTGCACCGCCCCCCCCCCCTCTCTCTCTCTCTCTTTCTCTGTCGATGTCTGTATAACAATAATTGTAATTAAAAAAAAAAAAATGTATCAAAATCTTCGATGGTGCTGACATTTCAGAAGCCTTCAAAGACTGTCGATCCATAAACTGCAGTACCTCATGCTCTTTCTTTGTGTTCTGATTGTGTAGTATAATCAGTCAGTTGTGTTCTGATTGTGTTGTATAATCAATCAGTTGTGTTCTGGTTGTGATGTATAATCAGTCAGTTGCGTTCTGATTGTGTTGTGTAATCAATCAGTTGTGTTCTGGTTGTGATGTATAATCAATCAGTTGTGTTCTGATTGTGTAGTATAATCAGTCAGTTGTGTTCTGATTGTGAAGTATAATCAGTCAGTTGTGTTCTGATTGTGTAGTATAATCAGTCAGTTGTGTTCTGATTGTGTAGTATAATCAGTCAGTTGCGTTCTGATTGTGCAGTACAAACAGTCAGTTGTGTTCTGATTGTGTAGTATGATTGCGTAGTGTAATCAATTAGTTAGTTGCAGTTTCAAGGAGGTGCTAAAGTGTGAGAACTGACACCTATATTACGCTATACCACATCTGTGTGTAAGCCATAAACATTTAGTCAGTAGGAACAACTACAATGTGTGTGTGTGTGTGTGTGTGTGTGTGTGCTGCAGTCTTGTGGGCCTATCTGTCCTTTGAGGACCATCTCAACGAACGCCGACTGTCCTAAATCCCTCTTGTTCGAGAGAGTGGGGATGTAACTCGGGCAAGACACTGTCCACTGATAATCAAATCCTATCCCAGACATTGTCGGGACAGCAGTTGCATCCTTTGCTTTTCTGATGGCCATTATCTAACGTGACTGTCATAGACACATACCACTTTCTGAGGACTGACACAAGGTTGACAGATGGACAGTTCAGTACAGCTCAGCTCAGCTGCTCTTCTTCTTCTTCTTCTTCTGCGTTCACGCGTATGCACACGAGTGGGCTTTTACGTGTATGACCGTTTTTACCCCGCCATGTAGGCAGTCATACTCCGTTTTCGGGGGTGTGCATGCTGGGTATGTTCTTGTTTCCATAACCCACCGAACGCTGACAGGGATTACAGGATCTTTAACGTGCGTATTTGATCTTCTGCTTGCATATACACACGAAGGGGGTTCAGGCACTAGCAGGTCTGCACATAATTATGTTGAGCTGGGAGATCGTAAAAATCTCCACCCTTTACCCACCAGGCGCCGTCACCGTGATTCGAACCCGGGACCCTCAGATTGACAGTCCAACGCTTTAACCACTCGGCTATGGCGCCCGTCAGCTGAGCTGCTCAAGTTGTCACTGTGTTCATAAAAATCCATATATGCTGGACAACCCAATGCGCTTTGTCAGGCGTT
This sequence comes from Babylonia areolata, assembly GCF_041734735.1. Taxonomy (NCBI): domain Eukaryota; kingdom Metazoa; phylum Mollusca; class Gastropoda; order Neogastropoda; family Buccinidae; genus Babylonia; species Babylonia areolata. Next base: position 2,876,451 of record NC_134886.1, read on the forward strand.
AAGGAGACAAAACACACATGAAAAAAGAAGATAATAATGACAGACAGACAGACGGATAGAAACAGAGGCAGACAAACAGAGAGAGACAGACAAACAGACGGAAACAGAGACAGAGACAGAGAGAGACAGACAGACAGGTGGGTAGGACTGGCGACTGGCTGCCTGTGGATGGAGGTAAGGTTCTTGGTCCCCTGATTCCAGGTGTTTAGCGAAGTGTGCACATGGAGGGGGAGGGGAGGGGAGGGGAGGAGAGGAAAGGGTGCTGGGTGGATGGGGACAGAGGCCGTCGTGTGTGTGTGTGTGTGTGTGTGTGTGTGTGTGTGTGTGTGTGTACGTACGAGAGGCCGAAGTCTACGTAACCAGTCCACATACGTTAGGAGGAAGGTGCAGGCCCGGGGAAAGGGAGTGACCGCTGCCCGCGTGAAAGCAGACCTCTCCCCACAGTGCACTGAGCATCTGCCGTGTTGGGGTTTTTGCACGCGTAGGGTCTGATCCGTGCATGCATGCATTCTCCGGGCTCCGTCAGGCGTGGACAGACGTACCTTCCATGTCGGAATCCCCACCCTGGCCCCCTCTGCCCCCACCCCCTTCGCACCTCTCTCTCTCTCTCTCTCTCTCTCTCTCTCTCTCTCTCTCACTGTGAGTGACGCTTGCGAAAAACCGTACGATTTGGGGCTGCCATTGTCTCATCGACCACACAGGAATATTCTTGAAAACTGCATGCGATTTTGAACTATCTCTCTCTGTCTCTCTCTCTCTGTCTCTCTCTCTCTCTCTCTCTCTCTCTGTCTCTCTGTCTCTGTCTCTGTCTCTCTGTCTCTCTCTCTCTCTCTCTCTCTCTCTCTCTCTCTCTCTATATATATATCTGTATTTCTTTATATTATATATATATCTATCTATATATATATATATGTGTGTGTGTGTATTTCTTTATATATATATATATATATATATATATATATATATATATATGTATGTATGTATGTATTTCTTTTTTTCACAACAGATTTCTCTGTATGAAATTCGGGTTGCTCTCCCCAGGGAGAGCGCGTCGCTACACTGACAGCGCCACCCTTTTTTTTCTTTTTTTTTCCTGCGTGCAGTTTTATTTGTTTTCCCCATCGAAGTGGATTTTTATACATAATTTTGCCAGGAACAACCCTTTTGTTGCCGTGGGTTCTTTTACGTGCGCTACGTGTATGCTGCACACGGGACCTCGGTTTATCGTCTCATCCGAATGACTAGCGTCCAGACCACCACTCAAGGTCTAGTGGAGGGGGAGAAAATATCGGCGGCTGAGTCGTGATTCGAACCAGCGCGCTCAGATTCTCTCGCTTCCTGGGCGGACGCGTTACCTCTAGGCCATCACTTCACATGCATATCTCAAGGCTACATTGTATCATAATAATCTGTACATGAACTGGATCCAACTGTCTGGTATTCACAGTTACTATCAAACTGTCAAACACAACTTGTGTATGTCACAATATCAGACTACACTAACATGATAACTGGGTGTATATCATGAGTTGACGTTACGCTTTGGAAAATGGCAGTAAAAGGTTCATTGTTACGAAACGTTTAAGCTGAAAGTGTTGAAGGTTCAATACCGTTGTACGGCCATAGGGTTAGTGAATACCTACCCACAGTGTGCAGGGCTCGGCAAAGGAAGGCGGGGCCCAATCCTCTCATTCTGCCAGTTTTAACCCTTCCCCTGCCGAAGTCCGGTACTCATTGACACCTGGGTGGTGTGAGGAACATCAGAGATGAATGTCTTTTCCCAGGAACACAGCACCATCTCCACTCTGGGAGGGACGCTCACTCCGTCTGGCTCCGCGACTAAGCCATTATTGTCGTTAGTAGGGGGCTTAGTAGGTGGTGTCCTAAGTACGTTAAATCAATCAGAACAGGCACCACTGAACACCTCCGAAGTGACTCAGCAGCAGTGCAGGGTGGGTCTCCTCTGGTGTGTGGCCTCCAGGCGACCTAACATCGATGGCTCCCTGTGGACTGCCGACGCTGGAACTGCGATGGACGAACCCGGGTGTGGGCCGTGTATGGGGGAATCTAAATGAGCGGCGTGGGAGTAATGCCACTGAAACGGTGCAGATGATGGGGCAGCAAAAAAAAAAAAAAAAAAAAAAAAAAAAAAAAAAAGAGGAACACAGCACCATGCTCAGTTTCAGTTTCAGTTTCAGTAGCTCAAGGAGGCGTCACTGCGTTCGGACAAACCATATACGCTACACCACATCTGCCAAGCAGATGCCTGACCAGCAGCGTAACCCAACGCGCTTAGTCAGGCCTTGAGAAAAAAACAAAAAAAACAAAAAAAACAACAACAAACAAACAAAAAAACGGGGGAATAAATAATAGATAAGCTTACATAAATAAATAAATA
>NC_134886.1:2886348-2898848 GCF_041734735.1 Babylonia areolata
AACCTGAAACTGAAAACTGTCCACGGCTTCCAGCTGGACACCCTCCAGAGACAGATCCAGACCTCCTCCTCCTCCAGCGGCCTCAGCCGGAAGTCCATCTTCTCCTTCGTCAAGAAGAAGACCACCACCACCACCAACACCTCCACCAGCACCACCACCACCAGCACCAGCATCAGCCAGGACAGCCGCGGCCCACACAGCTCGGACATTGTCCGGCAGCTGAAGGCGCTGTCCGACCACCTATCGGCCATTGACCGCGACCTGGTGCTGAGCAGCGGCGTTCTCTTCGTGGACAGCAGCAGCGTGGCGGCCTCCTACCCCATCACTTCCGCTTCCTCTGACTCCAGGTGAGACAGGAAGCAGCGAGAGTTTGGTTTTGTCGTTGTTGTTGTTGTTGTTTTTCATTTGTCGCTGTTGGTAATAGACCGTGGAGTTTGTTTGTTGTTTGTCATTGTTGTTAGTTTTCCAGGTTTTTTTTTTGTTTGTTTGTTGTCATTGTTGTTAATTGTCCAGGGGTTTGGTTGTGTCATTTTGACATTGTTGCTTATATTATTTAGCCCAGGGAAATTGGTTGCCTTTTGTTATTGTTGGTATTGTCCAGGAGTTTCGTTTTTCATTTGTCATTGTTGCTAACAGTCCGCAGTTGCTTGTAGTGTAGGGATTTTGTCATTTGTCATTGATATTAAGAGTCCAGAGATTTGTCATTTGTCATTGTTTGCTAGTAGTGTAGGGATTTTGTCATTTGTCATTGATATTAAGAGTCCAGAGATTTGTCATTTGTCATTGTTTGCTAGTAGTGTAGGGATTTTGTCATTTGTCATTGATATTAAGAGTCCAGAGATTTGTCATTGTTTGCTAGTAGTGTAGGGATTTTGTCATTTGTCATTGATATTAAGAGTCCAGAGATTTGTCATTTGTCAGTATTTGCTAGTAGTGTAGGGATTTTGTCATTTGTCATTATCGCTAACAGACCATTTTGTCATTATTGTTCAGGAATTTTGTCAATCGTCATTGGTGCTAACAGTCCAGGGAATTTGTTTTTCTTTTGTCATTGTTACTAATAGTCAAGGGAATGTTTGTCACGTCTTATTGCTTCTATTAGCCCATGGAATTTGTTCGTTATTTGTCATTGTTGCTGATATCCAGCTGGCGCGCAGGGTAAAATCAGGATTGTTCAAAGTAATTGAAATCATAGAAAAGCTACGAAATGAATAATAATAGTAACAATAACAATAACAATAATAATAATAATAATAATAATAATAATAAGGAAAGACAAGAGTTCCTCCAATAAATCAATGCACATAAATCCACACACAACTTAATGCAGCCTTAACCCACAAAGTTAATCAATCAACCCACACAGACTGACCCTCAACCGCAGCGACAGCAGCGGAAGCCGACGCTCTTCAAACGGCGGCTGCAACGTTCCCGTCGTCTCGGGGGCGGCGGACGCGGGCGGTGGCAGCGGCGTGATGCGGAGCAACAGCCTGAAGAGCAGCGTGCAGAAACTGGCACACAGGACCTTCGCCAGGGCGGGCTGGTACCGCAGCAAGAAGGCTTCCCAGAGCGACACCACAAGCCCACCACCAGCACCACCACCACCACCACCACCAGCAACAATTCCGGTCGACAAACAAGACAAGGAAGTGACGTCCGCAGGATGTGACGTCAACAACACGCCCGACGTCATCGATCTCAGCCACCGCCTGCGCCGCGCGTGCTCGGCGCGCGACGTGTTGGTGGTGGGGAAAAGCGGAGGAGGAGGGGGAGGAGTGGGGACTGAGGGGGTGATACTGCCCCCGTCCCCGTTCAAAGCGTCCCCCTGCCCTTCCACCTCCTCCTCCACCACCCACCGCTCTCTCAGCTCCGTGTCCAGCGAGGGTGGAGAAAGTGGTGGTGGTGGGGGAGGGGGAGGGGGGAGGCGACACAGCAGCACGTGCAGCGTGCACAGTGTCCATGACAACGTCCCCGCGACAAGGTCAAGGTCACCCACCCGACTCCACCAGCAGAGGACCGACCCTGCGGCTCTGGCCCACATTGAGGTTGGTCAGCATGGTGACGGTTGTCATGGTGATGGTAGTGATGGTGATGATGGTGGTGGTTGTGGTGGTGGTGGTGATGTTAATGATGGTGATGGATGGTGATGATGATGGTGATGATAATGATGGTGGTGGTGGTGATGTTAATGATGGTGATGGCGATGGTGATTGTAGCGGTGGTGATGATGATGATGGTGTTGATGGTGGTGATGATGATGGTTGTTGTGGTGGTGATGATGATGATGATGATGTTGGTGGTGGTGGTGGTGATAATGACGATGATGATGGTGATGGTGATTGTAGTGGTGGTGATGATGATAATGATGTTCATGGTGGTGATGTTTGTAGTGGTGGTGGTGATGATGATGATGATGATTATAGTAGTGATGATGATGATGATGATGATGATGATGATGATAATGTTGATGGTGGTGATGATGATGATGATGATGATGATGATGATGATGATTATATTGATGATGATGGTGATGATCGTGGTGATGATGATTGTGATGATGATGATGACGATGATCGTGGTGGTGGCGGCGGTGGTGGTGATGTTGATGATGAGTATGATGATGACGATGATGATGGAAGTGGTGATGATGATGGTGGTGGTGGTAGAGATTATTATGATGGTGATGATGATGATGTTGATTTACATAGTGCTGAATCTTGTTCTGAGATAAATCGTGTACACTCCAGTCATTCACACGGTCATGATGATTATGGTGATGGCGACGATGATGGTGTTTATTTGCATTTCACTGAATCTTGTTCTGTGATTAAAAAAAAACATGTACACACACCAGTCATTTACCCGCCAGGTATTCCAACCTAGAACCCACAGATTTAAAACCCTCCAACTGCCATGCCTGTTACACACACACACACACACACACACACACACACACACACACACACACACACACACACACACACACACACACACACACACACACACACACACACACACACACACACACACACACACACACACCAATGTAACTACCACTGTCAATGAGGTTTTTTTTTATATCTTTTTATTTTCTTTTTCTTTATTATTATTATTTTATTTTTATTTATTATTATTATTTATTCTATTTTATTTTATTTATTTATTTGTTTTTGCAGGCGTTTGAAGAAATGTCCAGACAGATTCTGGGAGAAGCAGCAACATAGCAGACAGAAAGAGAGAAGTGACGTATGGCTTTGCTATCTGTCGTTGTGGTCCCACTCCAGATGTGCACAGCGCGTCTCAAAAACACGACGCAGAAAGTTCGGACAGATGACTTCGGGTGTGGTTTGAGCAACTCTTTTTATTTCTTCACTTTGATGTTTGTTTATTTCTCTGCTCGTAGAGTTGTCTTTACTCAGAATGGATTGTTTCGATTTCTCATCAGCTTCACGGGCAGAATGGCACAGGAAAGTCTTGGAATGGGCAGACTGTCTAGGTTTACGGCTGCATTGAAGGTGCTTGGCCACAGGCGCCCGACCACGGTGTGAAACAGTGGTTTACGACTAATCTATTACTTGCTCCTTTTTCTAGTAATTCATGCATTAAATACTCGCTTTTTCACATTTAGTTATTCATTTGATTCAGTCTAATATCATCATCTTAGGTGAACAAACTATAAATAAATAAACGAAAAACTTATTCATTTGATTATTGTGTGCTTTGAAGTTGGTCTCCGTGTTGTGTTTAACTCACTCAGTACGACCAATCCTCTCTTCTCCTCTACACAGACCCCTCGGATGTCCAGTGGGTGTCTGAATGACCCAACCTTTAGCTTCCGTCGTCAGAATTGTGGTATTCTTTGTCAACATTCACCTCTTCAGTATAAGAGCCTTCCGCTTGCAATATTTTGATGATGGTAATTGGGGTGAAACGCTGTTAACGTCGTCTCTTTCGCCGTTCGTATGGAGAGAGTTAACATTAAAAGACAAGGGTTAGTTGGCTGTACCGCACAGTTTCTACTGCTTGACGAACAGCAAACCTCTCGTGAAACAGACAGTATGATGTTACAGTGAGCAGGCAGTGTTACGTGCAATCCCCCCCCCCGTCCTCCCCCCCCACACACCCACCTCTCCCATCCCTCCCTCGTTTGAAGACGCGTCCGTGAGGGTCTGGGTTCGAATCCCGCTCTCACCCTTTCTCCCAAGTTTGACTAGAGAATCATCCAGAGCGTCTAGCCGTTCGGATGAACGATAACCCGAGGTGCCGTGTGCAGCACGCACTTGACAGACAACAACAGCAACAACAATAACAACAACAAATTAAAACAAACAAGCAAACAAACAACACACAAAAAACAAACAACCCCAAAAACAAACAAACAAACAAAAAACCGACAAAAAGACACTCTTGGCGCACTGACAAAGAACCCATGGCAACGAGAGCGTTGTCCCCTGGAAAAAATATGTAGAAGAAATCAGCTATGATAAATACACAAATATATATGCATACACTCAAGGCCTGACTAAGCGCGTTGGGTTATGCTGCTGGTAAGGCATCTGCCAAGCAGATGTTGTGTAGCGTATATGGATTTGTCCGAACGCGGTGACGCCTCCTTAACTAAAACTAAAACTGAAACAGCGTCCAACAGTCCATCATGGCTCGGTGTGCTGCCGGGGTAGAAGAAGAACTTTTCTACTCTCTCTGCCTGATGTCTGTTCATGATGACAGGCGGGACCAACATGATCGCTGTCTTTCCCCAGTTGACTGTCTGGCTGAAGCGTGTACAGTGTGGGCTGCCACAATGAGCTGGATGTCCCAGTGAAAATGGACAGCCGTACGTGGCGAAAGCATAAGCAAAGAGAAATTCGAGCTGAAGGGCTTCCATTGTTCGCCGCATATTGAAGGCTTTGCCATCCGTACAGAAACGGAATTCAATTGAAACTGATAATGTGTATCAGTTTGTCGATGAAGTGATATTTTGTTACCGGTTGTGAAGCTTGTGTTGGAATTCATACTGACAATATTTTGTTATCGGTTGTGAAGCTTGTGTTGGAATTCATACTGACAATATTTTGTTATCGGTTGTGAAGCTTGTGTTGGAATTCATACTGACAATATTTTGTTATCGGTTGTGAAGCTTGTGTTGGAATTCATACTGACAATATTTTGTTATCGGTTGTGAAGCTTGTGTTGGAATTCATACTGACAGTATTTTGTTATCGGTTGTGAAGCTTGTGTTGGAATTCATACTGACAGTATTTTGTTATCGGTTGTGAAGCTTGTGTTGGAATTCATACTGACAGTATTTTGTTATCGGTTGTGAAGCTTGTGTTGGAATTCATACTGACAATATTTTGTTATCGGTTGTGAAGCTTGTGTTGGAATTCATACTGACAATATTTTGTTATCGGTTGTGAAGCTTGTGTTGGAATTCATACTGTGACAACGCTGTGGACATTTCTTCACTACTTGTGAAGTTCATTACATAATGTATGTTGCTTATCAAACTGCACTGTAATACTGTGATGGATATTTCGTTACTACTTGTAATGATGGCTGATTTGTTTTGTTGTTTTAAATGGTTGTGATATCGACTTGCCTTTGATTGCCACGAACAGTTGATAATCGCTCATGTTTTAACTTATTATTATTTTTATTTTTAATCTATCATATTACATTTTACATTCCACGCTAATTTGATATCACATGTTGTCACATTCCATATCATGAAAATGCATTCGGTGGTAATTACTGACAGACATGCTTGTGTTGTGTTGTTATATACTGATTGCAGTCTATGTTAACACTATACAATGGGCATGATGAACTAGTTCTTGTGGTATTTGTTGCATCCTGACCCTTTTATTATTGTTTTATATTTATATCTATTTTCATTTCATTATGTATTAACATTCGATTAATTTTGATAAGCTAATATTCTGTTTACTGTGTCACTGTTTCTGATCCAGATCATATATATATATTGAGTATAACATAAGTTTGTGACAATACAGCTGGTCCACACACTCTCTCTGTCGCTGTTTCTACCAAGTATCCCACCAACTTCTTCCTGTGCTCAGGTTGGAGAAATACTGAAATATTTGTCTTTTAGATACAACACTAATATTTAAAGGAATAACACTCTTCGATGCAATAAAATCTCCAAGAAAATCAAATGCTGCTCTGTGTTGTGCTGAGCTGTGATCTGTGCGTGTGTGTGTGTGTGTGTGTGTGTGTGTGTGTGTGTGTGTGTGTGTGTGTGTGTGTGTGTGTGTGTGTGTGTGTGTAAGTACAAGGGAAGCAAATTCTTTGTAGATTTTTCTTTCTTGGAAGATTATCTCTCTTAGTTCGTCGACTCGCATCCACAATAATCAATGACACTGACAGCGCAGTCAGGGATCTCCCCGGGGAAAGCTACCCGCAGTCAGGGATCTCCCCGGGGAAAGCTACCCGCAGTCAGGGATCTCCCCGGGGAAAGCTACCCGCAGTCAGGGATCTCCCCGGGGAAAGCTACCCGCAGTCAGGGATCTCCCCGGGGAAAGCTACCCGCAGTCAGGGATCTCCCTGGGGAAAGCTACCCGCAGTCAGGGATCTCCCCGGTGAAAGCTACCCGCAGTCAGGGATCTCCCTGGGGAAAGCTACCCGCAGTCAGGGATCTCCCCGGGGAAAGCTACCCGCAGTCAGGGATCTCCCCGGGGAAAGCTACCCGCAGTCAGGGATCTCCCTGGGGAAAGCAGCCCGAATTTCACACTGAGAAATATGTTGTGATATTACACTGCACAACGCAACACATCACAACACAACACAACACTACACTACACTACAATCCAATGCAACACAATACAATACTTTGCAATCCAATACATTACAATACAATATGAAAAAACAATAGATAAGACACATACAATAAATAAAATACAATACAATGCTAAATCAAATCAAACACCAAATAATTATGTTTTGAAATTGAAAAACGAAATAGAAAATGGAAGAGACAAATGGATCCAGTCACAACCGCGCGCTCCCTACACCCACCCCCACCCCTCTCCCATCTGCCTCCCTACACCCACCCCTCTCCCCTATCTCTCCCTCCCTACACCCACCCCTCTCCCTTATCTCTCCCTCCCTACACCCACCCCTCTCCCCTATCTCTCCCTCCCTACACCCACCCCCACCCCTCTCCCCTATCTCTCCCTCCCTACACCCACCCCATCCCTCTCCCTTCTCCTCTATCTCTCCCTACAACCCACACCCACCCCTTTTCCCTATCTCTCCCTCCCTACACCCACCCCATCCCTCTCCCCTCTCCCCTATCTCTCCCTCCCTACACCCACCCCATCCCTCTCCCTTCTCCTCTATCTCTCCCTACACCCACCACACCCCTCTCCCCTATCTCTCCCTCCCTACACCCACCCCCACCCCTCTCCCCTATCTCTCCCTCCCTACACCCACCACACCCCTCTCCCCTATCTCTCCCTCCCTACACCCACCCCCACCCCTCTCCCCTATCTCTCCCTCCCTACACCCACCCCTCTCCCCTATCTCTCCCTCCCTACACCCACCCCATCCCTCTCCCCTCTCCCCTATCTCTCCCTCCCTACACCCACCCCATCCCTCTCCCTTCTCCTCTATCTCTCCCTACACCCACCACACCCCTCTCCCCTATCTCTCCCTCCCTACACCCACCCCCACCCCTCTCCCCTATCTCTCCCTCCCTACACCCACCACACCCCTCTCCCCTATCTCTCCCTCCCTACACCCACCCCCACCCCTCTCCCCTATCTCTCCCTCCCTACACCCACCCCTCTCCCCTATCTCTCCCTCCCTACACCCACCCCCACCCCTCTCCCCTATCTCTCCCTCCCTACACCCACCCCTCTCCCCTATCTCTCCCTCCCTACACCCACCCCTCTCCCCTATCTCTCCCTCCCTACACCCACCCCCACCCCTCTCCCCTATCTCTCCCTCCCTACACCCACCCCCACCCCTCTCCCCTCTGCCTCCCTACACCCACCCCCACCCCTCTCCCCTATCTCTCCCTCCCTACACCCACCCCCACCCCTCTCCCCTCTGCCTCCCTACACCCACCCCCACCCCTCTCCCCTATCTCTCCCTCCCTACACCCACCCCCACCCCTCTCCCTTCTCCCTCCCTACACCCACCCCCACCCCTCTCCCCCCTCTCTCCCTACACCCACCCCCACCCCTCTCTCTCCCTACACTCACCCCCACCCCTCTCCCCTATCTCTCCCTCCCTACACCCACCCCCACCCCTCTCCCCTATCTCTCCCTCCCTACACCCACCCCCACCCCTATCTCTCCCTCCCTACACCCACCCCCACCCCTCTCCCCTCTGCCTCCCTACACCCACCCCCACCCCTCTCCCCTATCTCTCCCTCCCTACACCCACCCCCACCCCTCTCCCCTCTGCCTCCCTACACCCACCCCCACCCCTCTCCCCTATCTCTCCCTCCCTACACCCACCCCTCTCCCCTATCTCTCCCTCCCTACACCCACCCCCACCCCTCTCCCCTATCTCTCCCTCCCTACACCCACCCCCAAACCCTCTTCTGTTGTGTGCCTGATTCCGAGTATTTAGAACCTGACACACCGTCAATGAAATTGAAACTTTAATTTGATAAAGCCACATTTATTTTCGAAACATTATCAGATAGTTCCCCACCCCCTCATACGAGTGATTATCCAGAAATTCTTCACCATCACACACATGGATTAACTTTGCTTCGGCCAAGAATTGATCGGTATAAGGCAGCTCTCTTTTTTTTTTCTGGCGGATATGGAATTATATTGTATCTGTACGTGATGTAGACTCCAGTCTTAGTGCCTTTAAAAGACTATAATTATCATAAATATCTAATGTCAGAGCTACGTTTTATGAGTCCTTGAAATGATACTGAGACTGAAAAACAAACGATGTATCCTCAATGTCCTCGTCTGTGTCTGTCTCTCTCTCTCTATACCTCCACTTCTCTGTCTCTCTCTATCTGTCTGTCTGTCTCTGTCTCTGTCTCTGTCTCCTTTCCTTCGCTATTTCTTCCTTACTTTCTTCCTTCCCTCTTTTATTCACCTGTCCACGTGCATGTGTACAATCATTGCAATTTATTTTGTTCTTTCGGTTTTGTTGTTGTTGCTGCTGCTGTTGTCGCTGCCATGCGATGTGTATGCATTTACGTTATTTCCCCCCTGGTTTATTGTATTCCTTAGACAAATCTTATAGATTTTCATTGAGTGGGTGGGATCACTCACTCACTCACTCATTCCCTCGACCGCTGGGGTCGTTGGGGGGACATGAGGAAGATGTCACAGCTCGCCACGCCGTTCTGTTGGCAGCTGTCGTGAGGAGATCTGGCATCGTCATTTTGGTCCATTCCTTGACGTTGTCGGACCAGCTCTTTCTCTGCCGCCCCCGTCTGTGCCCTCCCTCTACAGTCCCTTGCAGGATGGTTTTGGAGAGGGTGTTATGTCGTATGACGTGACCAAACCATGCCATCTTCCGTCGTTTGACAGTCGCCAGCAGTGGTTCTTGGGGCCCAACAAGGTTGCTGACCAGGTTCCGCACATAGTCATTGGTCTTGTGCTCCTTGTAGGAGATGTGTAGTAGTCTCCTCAAGCACTTGGTTTCGAATGCTTGGATTCTTCTTGGGTAGGATGAAAACAGGCCATTAATTGCTTGTTCCTTTTACCCCAATAAAAAGATAAGTTTCGATATCGATTTCTTCCTCCTGCACCCCCCCCTCCCCATCCCTTCACCCTTCCGGTTTTTTTTTCTGTGGATCAGAAGTATAACGTGAGGCTGACCCCATGGTTCATAACGGTCATTGATGTCATGGTCACAGTGTCACAGAATTCTTCGGGACTAGATAACAGGATTGGTGTCATTCACTTCGCTGTCTGTCTGTCTGTCTGTCTGTCTGTCTGTTTGTCTATTTATCTCTCTACTTCGTCATTCTCTCTCTCTCTCTGTCTCCCACTCTTTCTCTCGTGTTATCTGTGCTTATACTTGTTTGCTTTTGCTGTTTCATAAAGTTGTACTATGTTCATGTTACCTTCAGTTGGGGCTGAGGCTTAAAACTGAATAAACCATTCCGTTCCATTCTGCTCTCTCTCTCTCTCTTTCTCTCTGTCTCTCCCTCTCTCTGTCTCTCTGAGACAGACACAGAGACAGAGACAGAGACAGAGAGACAAAGAACGTACGCTCGCCAGTGCGTATGTCGGTCTTTGTGAAACACCGGTGAACCTTTTAAGTAAAACAGATAAGGAAATGCCAACAACATGTTCGCCAAAAAGAAGGAGAATCACAGTATACCATACCTCATTATCTGGAACCGTGCTTTGGAGACCAGAACAGAAGGGACTGACTCAAGGTCAGGATCCTAGCTCGTTATGATAAAGCAGGACCTTGTTTTCACTGCTGGTCAGACATTGTCTTTGGAAAGCTCAGTATCAGTTGGACGCATGCAGGTTTGTGGAATGTGAACAGATGACTTGAAGGTGTATAAATAGTGCGTGTTTTGTTGTACATTCGTTGTTGTTGCTTTTGCTGCTGCTGTTGTTGTTGTCGTGTGTGAGTTTGTGAGGGGGAGAGAGAATGAGGGAGAGAGAGACAGAGAGGTTGTTGTCAATCTTGTTGTTGTTGTTGCTGCTGCTGCTGTTGTTGTTGTCGTGTGTGAGTTTGTGAGGGGTAGAGAGAATAAGGGAGAGATAGAGAGAGAGAGAGAGAGAGAGAGACAGAGACAGAGACAGAGACAGAGACAGAGACAGAGACAGAGAGGTTGTTGTCAATCTTCTTGTTGTTGCTGCTGCTGTTGTTGTTGTCGTCGTGTGTGAGTTTGTGAGGGGGAGAGAGAATGAGGGAGAGAGAGAGAGAGAGAGAGAGAGAGAGAGAGAGAGAGAGAGAGAGACAGAGACAGAGACAGAGACAGAGACAGAGATAGAGACAGACAGAGACAGAGAGGTTGTTGTCAATCTTGTGTTTGTTGGTGATGTCGTTGCTCTTATTACCCTGTCATGAGATACAGTTTCACAGACTCAGTGAATGCCACTGACACGGAACCTATTCAAAAGTGTGCAGTTCTTTTTTTTTATACCCTTCTTTCTTTTTCTGGTTTTTGCTACTGTCACCAAGCCTCAGACACATTTATCTCATCTCCATTATCATCATGGTCATGTCATATTTGATTTGCCTGCTTTCTGTTGTTTTTTGGGTTGTTTTTTTTTTCGTATGTGTGTGTGTGTGTGTGTGTGTGTGTGTGTGTGTGTGTGTGTGTGTGTGTGTGTGTGTGTGTGTGTGTGTGTGTTGTTGTTGTTGTTGTTGTTGCTGGTACTGCTGCTCTGCTTGTTCTTCTTGCTCTTCATCGTCCTTCTTCTTCGTTTTCGTCTTCGTCTTCTTTATTTTCTTTCTCCGTCGTTTTCGCCGCCATCATCATCAGCACCATTATGAACCTCTTCCTCCTCCTTCTCCTCCCCCTCCTCCTCCTCCTCCTTATCATCTTCATCTTCATTATCGTCGTCGTCGCCGTTTTCGTCCTCCTCTTGCTCTTGCTCCTCCTCATCGTCGTCGTCTTTCTCTTGATCGTCACCCTTCACCTCACCTCATAGTGGCCATCCTTGTTGACGATCCATTCCCCTCCTCCTCCTCCTCCTTATCATCATCATCATCGTCGTCGTCTTTCTCTTGATCGTCACCCTTCACCTCACCTCATAGTGGCTATCCTTGTTGACGATCCATTCCCCTCCTCCTCCTTATCATCATCATCATCGTCGTCGTTGTAGTCGTCGTCGTGTCCTCCTCGTCATCCTCCTCTTTCCACTCATTACCACAATTCGTTGTCGTCGTTGTCATCGTCGTCGTCGTCATCATCATCATCATAATCACTACGGTCTTTCTTCTATCCCACAGCATGCACTGGCCAGTGGTGCTTCTGACGGTGGACCTTGGCCTTGAGGGCCCTGTGTGACGTGGAGGTGCACATCTCGCGTCACTGGAATGGCGGTTTCCAGGGCAACGCCTGCATCCCCATCACCGAGGACCTGACCAGCTGGACCATGCATCTGGTGTTCGACGAGCCTGTCGACAGGCTGGAGGTGGGCCAGACCTAGACGGGATGGGACAAGATAAGACAAGACAAGACAAGACAAGACGAGACGAGACAAGACAAGACAAGACGAGACAAGACAAGACGAGACGAGACGAGACAAGGCAAGGCAAGGCAAGGCAAGACAAGACAAGACAAGACGAGACGAGACGAGACAAGGCGAGACAAGACAAGACAAGACGAGACGAGACGAGACAAGACAAGACGAGACGAGACAAGACAAGACGAGACGAGACGAGACAAGACGAGACGAGACAAGACAAGACGAGACGAGACGAGACAAGACAAGACGAGACGAGACAAGACAAGACGAGACGAGACAAGACAAGACGAGACGAGACGAGACAAGGCGAGACAAGACAAGACAAGACGAGACGAGACGAGA
>NC_134886.1:2911348-2916348 GCF_041734735.1 Babylonia areolata
CTCTCTCTCTCTCTCTCTCTCTGTGTGTGTGTGTGTGTGTGTGTGTGTGTGTGTGTGTGTGTGTGTGTGTGGACAGAGGGATACACGTCCTCCTCCTCCTCCTCCTCATGATCACCATCCTCACCTCACCTCACCTCAGGCCCATAACTACAGAGTAGTCGTTGGGGGAAACCTGAGGACCGCAGACGTAACTTCCCTTCTCCATCTGTCTCTGTCAGCAGCCGCCGGCAGCAGCTGACGTGTATGGAGTCCGGTCCATTCTTTGATGTTCTCATGCCAGTTCTTCCGCTGTCTTCCTCTTCTTCTCCCGCCCTCGATGGTGCCTTGCATGAATGTTTGGATATACTGGTGTGTCGAGTGTTGTGTCCAAACCATATCAGCTTGCGTCTCTTTACAGTTGAAAGGAGAGGTTCCTGAGGTCTAGCAAGGTTCTTAATTCTGCTCCGTACATATTCATTGGTCCTGTGCTCGATCCAGGAAATTTGAAGGAGCTTCCTCAGGCATTTGTTCTCGAAAGTCTGGATCTTCCTTTCAGTGTCCATGCCTCGCAACCATACAGTACAATCAATAGTTTTGCTTTTGTGGGCTGTTAATGCGGACAAAATGATTGGTACAAAACAACAAACAAACAAAATATCCACCCTTACCTCACTATTGCGCCGAAATCGTGAATCTAAATCAGGAAACCTAGGCGATAATTCAGCACTGTAATTGATGTGTCATGTGGTTGATTATCTGTATAATTGGTGTGTCTTGTGGTTGATTATCTGTGTACCTGGTGTGTCTTGTGGTTGATTATCTGTGTAACTGACGTCTCTTGTACATGATTATATGTGTAATTGGGGTTCTGAGGATGATTATCTGTGTAACTGGTGTGTTTTGTGGTTTGTGTAATTGGTGTGTCTTGTGTTTGATTATCTGTGTAATTGGTGTGTCTTGTGGTTGATTATCTGTGTAATTGGTGTGTCTTGTGGTTGATTATCTGTGTAATTGGTGTGTCTATTCCCTACTATTCTATTCCATTCTACTCTATTCTAATTTACTCCATTCTATTCTTTTCTATTCCATTCCATCCCATTCCATTACCATTTTCATTCCATTTTTATTCTATCCTATTCTATTCTATTCAGCCAACATGGCCCTGGCGGCCCTGATAGCGGCCAAGGACGGCATCAGCCCCGAGTCGTACCGTCACTGGGCCATGTGTCAGATCCACTACGCTCTCGGTGACACAGGCTTCAGCTATGAAGTGGGCTTCGGGTCCCAGGGCTGGGCTCTGCACCCTCACCACAGGGGGGCGTGAGTAGGGCTTCTCTTTCTTCGTTTCTGTCTGTTTGTCTGTCTGTCTGTCTGTTCGTTGTTGGTGGTGATGTTGTTGTTGTTGGTGGTGGTGATGTTATTGTTGTTGTTGGCGGTGTAGTTGATGTTCTTGTTGTAGGTGTTGTTGTTGTTGTTGTTGGTTGTGTTGTTGTTGTTGATGTTGTTGTCGTTGATGGTGTTGTTGTTGATGTTGTTGTTGTTGTTGTTGCTGTTGGTGTTGTTGTTGTTGTTGTTGTTGGTGGTGGTGGTGGTTGGTGGTGTTGATGATGTTGTTGCTGTTGGTGTTGTTGTTGTTGTTGTTGTTGTTGTTGGTGGTGGTGTTGATGTTGATGATGTTATTGTTGTTGTTGGTGTTGTTGTTGATGTTGTTGTCGTTGGTTTTGTTGTTGTTGTTGCTCATGTTGTTGTTGTTGATATTGTTGTTGTTGTTGTTGATGTTGTTGCTGGTGGTGGTGGTGTGGTGATGTTGTTGGTGTTGTTGTTGATGTTGTTGTTGGTGTTGTTGGTGGTGGTGATATTGTTGTTGATGTTGTTGCTTTTTCTCCCCCCCCCTCTCCTCTCCTCTCCTCCTCCTCCTCCTCCTCCTTCTTCTTCTTCTTCTCTTCCTCCTCTTTTCAGTCATGGTAATTATGAAGGTGTTGTGGCAGAGTCGATCAGGTGTTGGTCTTCAGATCCAACGGTCAGCAATCACCTAGAGTTCAAGCCCCCCCCCCCCCCTCTCCTCTCACCACCCGCCCCCACCATCCCCTTACATACAAATACCCTACCTCCCCCCGCCACACACCCCCAGACCACACAGCCAACCTCACCCTTACCATCCAACCCCCTACCCCCCCCTCCTTCCCTCTAGGTCGTGCCCTCTGCCCCCCCCCCCCCGCCGCCCCCCCCCGCGCCCCCCCCTCCCCGACACTACACATCTAACCTCACTCTTACCACCACCATCCCTCTCCCCCCGACACTACACATCTAACCTCACTCTTACCATCCCCCCCCCCCCCGACCTTAACCCCCCTCTCTCCCCGACACCACACATCTAACCTCACTCTTACCATCCAACCCCCTCCCCCCTCTCCCCCCGACACTACACATCTAACCTCACTCTTACCATCCAACCCCCTCCCCCCTCTCCCCCCGACACTACACATCTAACCTCACTCTTACCATCCCCCCCTCCCCCCTCTCCCCCCGACACCACACACCTAACCTCACTCTTACCATCCCCCCCCCCCAACCCCCGAACCCTAACCCCCCTCTCTCCCCGACACTACACACCTAACCTCACTCTTACCATCCAACCACTTAACTAACTCCCCCCCCCTCCTTCCCTGCAGGTCGTGCCCCCTGCCCCCCGCCCCCTGCGGGCCCCAGATCATGAGCAGTGAGGAGCCTAACGTACACACGCTGTATGGAGCCCTGGTGGGGGGGCCCGATGCCTCGGATGGCTACAAGGACCAGCGCAGCAACTACGTCAGCAATGAGGTGGCCTGTGACTACAACGCCGGCTTCCAGTCTGCCTTGGCCGGTATGTGGGGTGGTGGGTGGTGGGTGGTGGTGGCTGGTTGTGGATGGTGGTGGTTGTGGATGGTTGGGTGGTCGTGATGGTGTTGGTTGTGGATGGTGGTGATGGTGGTGGTTATGGATGGTGGTGGTGATGGTGGTGGTTATGGATGGTGGTGGTGATGGTGGTGGTTGTGGATGGTGGTGGTGGTGGTGGTGGTGGTTGTGGATGGTGGTGGTCGTGGTGGTGGTTGTGGATGGTTGTGGTGGTGGTGATGGTAGTAGGTGGTAATGGTGGCGGTGATAGTGATGGTGGTAGTGGTGGTGGTGATGGTGATGGTGGTGATGGTGGTGGTGGTGGTGGTGGTGATGGTGTGTATGTGTCAGTGTGTATGTGTGTGTGTGTGCGCGTGCGCGCGCGCGCGCGTGTGTTTGGCATTAGTCTATAGGCAGCTAGCTGTTGTGAATTTTTATTGGACTAGTTTTAATAAATCTCTTTTTACGGTGTGCATGATCATAGTATGTTTGAGTTTAGAATGAACATGCGGATGCACAAATGAATTTCCATGTGGTTTAATTGATCCTCTTTTTTTCTTCAATATTTGATTTTATTCATGTTGATAGAAAAAAAGTTTGGTTTTTTAAATCCCAAAACCAAGGATGCTGTGTGATTCTGTTCAGGACTCCGTGCTCTGCTGATGGACGGAGACCACCCAGAGCAAACCGGGGACGCCACCTGTCCTTACAGCTCCTCCTAGTCAGTCCTAGACATCCCTAGACACTCCTAGCTGGCCTTAGAGCTCCCCCTAGTCACTCCTAGACATTCTTAGATATTCCTAGTCACCCCTAGACACTCCTAGACATTTCTACTTCCTTTGTGTCCCTCCCTTTGTCCCTCCTACATCTCTTTCCCGTTGCCTTTTCACTTCCTACACCTAAACATCCCCCTACCCCTGCTTCCAGTTTTCTTTTGTTCAGGTGAACTCTTTGGGGACCGGACACGGATTTTCGCCAACTGGCTTGGGAGACCCACTGCACAGTATCGCCCCGCTGCGTTTTTAATTTACTTGTTGGAACTCACATCGAGTGTGGCATGGATAACTACCCTAAGTGAATGGGAAGGAGGGGGACATGGTGGACATGATACTGACATCACAAGAACACCAACACGATCATCTGGGCAGACATATATTTAGGTGAACCCCCTTCCGCATGGCTGGACACGTGAAGGCAGTCACAACGCTCCTCAGTCCTCAGCCAGCTGGCTGGCGACAACCCCGTCGTCTGCAGACAAGTCTGTCGACAGTCTGGGAAGTGAACGTGTACAGTTTCTATGTCGGCTGTCGATGATTCTTCTTCTCCTGGGCTGCAACTACCACGTCCACTCGTAAGTGCACGAGTAGGCTTTTACATGTATGACCGTTTTTAACCCCGCCATGTAGGCAGCCATACTCCGTTTTCAGGGGGTGTCAATGATTCGAACTCGCAACATTCTAAACACCAGCTCGGTGCTCTATCCACCGAACCAGCCAGCAGCCACCCGCCCTCTTCCTCGATTCCTCTACTTCCGGTTTTCTCTGCTCGATTGTCCATTCATGTGTCCAGCGTCTTTGTACCATTTCTTCGACATTATTCCAGTGTCCAGCATCCTTAAACCGTATCCTGGTCATTATTCCAGTGTCCAGCATCCTTAAACCGTTTCCTGGTCATCATTCCAGTGTCCAGCATCCTTAAACCGTTTCCTGGTCATCATTCCAGTGTCCAGCATCCTTAAACCGTATCCTGGTCATCATTCCAGTGTCCAGCGTCCTTAAACCGTTTCCTGGTAATCATTCCAGTGTCCAGCGTCTTTATACCGTTTCCTGGTCATCATTCCAGTGTCCAGCATCCTTAAACCGTTTCCTGGTCATCATTCCAGTGTCCAGCATCCTTAAACCGTATCCTGGTCATCATTCCAGTGTCCAGCATCCTTAAACCGATTCCTGGTCATCATTCCAGTGTCCAGCATCCTTAAACCGCTTCCTGGTCATCATTCCAGTGTCCAGCATCCTTAAACCGCTTCCTGGTCATCATTCCAGTGTCCAGCATCCTTAAACCGTATCCTGGTCATCATTCCAGTGTCCAGCATCCTTAAACCGTTTCCTGGTCATCATTCCAGTGTCCAGCGTCCTTAAACCGTTTCC
>NC_134886.1:2931348-2948848 GCF_041734735.1 Babylonia areolata
TTTGTTCAATGTCCCGTCACACATATCGGTGACTGAAGACATTTTGTTAGAGTAGTAATGTATACATTTGAGTATCATCGTGTAGAAGAGGAGGGAGAGGAGGAGGAATGGTGAGTTTGGGGAAACCGGGCAAAGGAGGAAAGGGGAAGGTTGAAATGAAAAAAAAAAAAAATCTAAATTACAGAAAATTACTCAATGGACTTCGTATAAGAAAGGTTGTTAATCTAACAAGCGAAACAACTGATAATGAATGCAAAAAAGTATATAAAAAAACCATCAAAGCAACATACCTTGATGGGTCGAACAATGACCACAGTCTCCATGGTGGTTTCCTCCTCGCTTCCCATTCTCCTCACTCCTCCAACACAGTTCGGAGAAAATCAAGAGGTTTTCTTTTCTCAGTGCGAAACTCCAAAGTAACCACACAATATATGGCAAACTTTTCAAACTCTGGATAGTAACGTCAAAGCAACGCCACTGATTCCTGATTCAAAATAGCTACGTCACTATTTCAAGAAAACAAGCAACAAATGTAGTTTTTTCCCTTGGAAAATGACAAAGCCAAGTTTTTCCCCCTTTTAAAATTAACTCAGCTCACTACTAACACGAAGAAATATCTATAGTAAGAAGTTATTGTGTAGCAAGAGTAGAATTATTTCATTCACAGAACTGCAAGCAGGGCGGATCATTCACATGGACTGGATTCCCAATAAAAATGAAATACAAACAAAACGATTTCTCTGCTGTGTGGTTTGCCCCGAAGCTTAACAGACACCTTTATGGACTTCTTCCAACCGACACATCTGGGCTCAACACTTTTTTTTTCTCTTCTGTGTATGTGCGCTGTTTCTTTCATAAACCCAAACAACATGGATATTCAGTCACCTGTCGCAACAAATTTTAGGAGTCAGTTAATCTCTGTACTCAGTTCTGTTACACGAAAAGTTCGATCGATTGAACTGGGTTGACCGAGCAGGTGACAAACGACCTTTATTTGATGAATGCAACATCAGCAAAGCTCTCCGCTTGTGAGTGCTTTGCTCACACGATGCGCTATCTGCTCTCTTTTCTCTGTCCCACTGCTGTTTTCTGCACACAGGGATGGGTGCTTCAGGAGGCCCAGAGATGCTGTGTAACTAGCTGGGGGTTTTCCGCGTGCCTCTGCCATGCTGCTCGCTACCTGTCGTTTTCCACCATCTGTCAGTCTGTACTCCAGCCATAGCTTGTGCTCTCTGGAGAAGAAGAAGAAGGGGGAGAAGAAGAAGAAGAAGAAGAAGAAGAAGAAGAAGAAGAAGAAGAAGAAGAAGAAGAAGAAGGGGGAGGAGGAGAAGAAGAAGAAGAAGAAGAAGAGAGAGGGGAGGAGGAGAGAGAGAGGAGGAGGAGGAGAGAGGAGAGAAGAAGATGAAGAAGAAGAAGAAGAAGAAGAAGAAAAGTCAGGTGGAATCACATTCATTCGAACTATGCAGAAGAACGACAGAGAGAGAAGAGAGGGGGCGGGACTGGAAGAGCGGAGGGACGTTGAAGAAGGGAGAAAGGGAAACAACCTCTCATTTTCCACTGACCCCGTTTGTTGCAGCCAGCTATGGCCTGAGTGTCGACTGTTCTCAATTTGCACCGCGATCCACTTACAAGATGTTGGCACTGTGCAAGCAGCGGTGGAAACATCCAAAAAACGACACCCCCTGTCTATACTACGCTGCTTTCCCCGCACCGGCGCTCACCGCTTTGAAGCACCCACCATCGAAATTACCCTGGTAATAGTTTCCGTTGTGTCAAGATTTTATCTGAAATCCTTCATGATGCTAAAAAACCCTCACTGATTAATGATTTTTAATGCTGTCTGTGTAGTTTATTTTTCAAAGAAAGAAAAGAGAAGAAGAAGAAAAAAGATTCAAGTCAAATACCAGCTTTCTTTCTTTCTCTCTCTCTCTCTCTCTCTCTCTCTCTCTCTCTCTCTCTCTTTTCTTTTTTCTCATAACGGTAACTCTCATGACATTATCATCTGAATCGCTACTTTCAAAAAAGAGAGGGGAGGGGGAGGGGCGGAAACAGATAGGGGTGGGGGTGGGGGATATTTCAAAACCAATACTAGAGTTCTGGCATGCAAGGCGACAGAAAGTCTAAGACGCTTATATGCTAAGTCAGTTTGTGAGGGTCTGGGTTCGAATCCCGGTCTAGCACTCACTCACTCACTCACTCACTCATTCCCTCGACCGCTGGGGTCGTTGGGGGGACATAAGGAAGATGTCATAGCTCGCCACGCCGTTCTGTTGGCAGCTGTCGTGAGGAGATCTGGCATCGTCATTTTGGTCCATTCCTTGACGTTGTCGGACCAGCTCTTTCTCTGCCGCCCCCGTCTGTGCCCTCCCTCTACAGTCCCTTGCAGGATGGTTTTGGAGAGGGTGTTATGTCGTATGACGTGACCAAACCATGCCATCTTCCGTCGTTTGACAGTCACCAGCAGTGGTTCTTGGGGCCTAACAAGGTTGCTGACCAGGTTCCGCACATAGTCATGGTCTTGTGCTCCTTGTAGGAGATGTGTAGTAGTCTCCTCAAGCTCTTGGTTTCGAATGCTTGGATACTTCTTTCTGTTTCTGCCATCAGTGTCCATGTCTCACATCCATATAAGAGGATGGAGACCACCAGTAACACCGGTCTAGCAGTTTCTTCCAAGTTCGACTGAAAAACCAAACTGAGCGACTAACCATTCGATAAACCGAGGTCCCGCATACATCACTGACTTGGCGCACCACATCTGTTGAGCAGATGCCTGACCAGCAGCATAACCCAACGCGCTTAGTCAGGCCTTGAGTGCATGCTTACATATTTGTGTACCTATGAAAGTGGATTTCATTTTACGTAATTTCGCCAGAGGACAACACTCTCGTTGCCATGGGTTCTTTTTCAGTGCGCCAAGTGCGTGCTGCACACGGGACCTCGGTTTATCGTCTCATCCGAAAGACTAGACGCTCAGTTTGATTTTCCAGTCAAACTTAGGAGAAAGGGCGAGAGCGGGATTCGAACCCACACCCTCACGGACTCTCTGTATTGGCAGCTGAGCGTCCTAACCATTCTGCCACCTTCCTCCTCAACAAACAACACTGAGCAACAAACAACTTGAGTGTGGCAACGTAAGTGTTGTCGTCCCCTGCTAAAATTCTGAATAAGAAATCCAATAAATACATCTGATAGGCACACACACACACACACACACACACACACACACACACACACACGACACACACACACACACGCACACACACACACATCGTATATGCGGCATGCACTCATGTCCTGACTTTCGTGTTGAGTTACACAACTGTCAGGCATAAGGTGCAGTGTATCATGGATTTGTCTGAAATCAGTGACACTTCCTTGAGAAACTGTAACTGGGTGAGATAGATAGATAGTTAGATAGATAGATAGATAGAGACAGAGACAGAGAAAGAGACAAACAGAAAGATACAGAGACAGACGCAGGCACAGAGACATAGGCAGACAGACAGATGGAGGAGACGTGGACCAGGACAGAGAGACAGAGAGAGACACAGATAGATACAGAAAGACATTCAAAGAAAGACGAATCATCACTGTTAACGGACCGTTACATTACCAGGAAAACAGGATGCACATGTTTTGCCGGCCGAAGAGAACAGACTGTTCATGAGAGAACGCACGGTGGAAGAGTTCTTCGTTCCTTCGTCATGTGCTTCAGCAGGCAGCACGGCCCGTGTAACAGCCTAAAACTACACCCTAATGGATTTTTACCCCGGGATCTTTCTGGGTTAGACTCGGGTGACCCCTGGGGTCATTTGTGGCTAGTCAAGATCCTCCCCACCCCCACCCCACCTCCCTCAGTTGGAATTCCCCCCCCCCCCCCGCCCCCCCAAACACCCAACACACACAATTTTTTTCTACGGGTTTAATCAGCTAAGCTAATGGAAAAGTACGAATGGTCGTTCTGGGCTGGACTTGACGAACCAACCCTCTCCATTGTCACTTCAAGTAGTGGTGTTCTGCTTTATTCAACAGACAGCACTGATTCTGACTGGGCAACATTTATCCCCCAGGGGTCAGTCATTTCAAGCTGCTTAGAATGACCCCCCCGGGTGCAGTGGTCACATGGTGGTTAGAGCGCTGGATTATTGCTCGACTTTCCTGAGTTCGATCCCCCGGTCTGGTGGGTAAGAGGTGGAGATTTGTTACGCTCTCCCAGGTCAACATATTTGTATTTGTATTTCTTTTTATCACAGCAGATTTCTCTGTGTGAAATTCGGGCTGCTCTCCCCAGGGAGAGCACGTCGCTACACTACAGCGCCACCCATTTTTGGGGGTATTTTTTCCTGCGTGCGGTTTTATTTGCTTTTCCTATCGAAGTGGATTTTTCTACAGAATTTTGCCAGGAACAATCCTTTTGTTGCCGTGGGTTCTTTTACGTGCGCTAAGTGCATGCTGCACACGGGACCTCGGTTTATCGTCTCATCCGAATGACTAGCGTCCAGACCACCACTCAAGGTCTAGTGGAGGGAGAGAAAATATCGGTGGCTGAGCCGTGATTCGAACCAGCGCGCTCATATTCTCTCGTTTCCTAGGTGGACGCGTTACCTCTAGGCCATCACTCCACATATGTGCAGATCTGTTAGTGCCTGACCCTCCTTCGCGTGTACACGCAAGCAAAAGATCAAAATCGCACGTTAAAGATCCTGTTACTCATCGGTGGGTTATGGAAGCAAGAGCATACCCAGCATGCACACTGTCGAATACGGAGTATGGCTGCCTACACAGCGGGGCAAAGGAACAAAAATGATGATACATGTAAACGGTCACACACACACACACACACACACACACACACGGAGTATATATATATACATACGTGTGTGTGTGTGTGTGTGTGTGCGCGCGCGCGTCTGAAACCTGATTGAATGACACAGGAAACGAATGATCAGCACCCAAATGGCAGCAGTCAGTCGGCTATGCCCAGGTAGGGAGCCTGTTGTGCAAATGACTCCATGTTTGTAACGCGGTTAGAGCTTGGTCTCTGACTGATGATAGACGCTACATAAGTATCCATGTCATCATCATCATCATCATCATCATCATCGGCCGCTACGAGAGAAGGGAGTGGGAGAGTACTAGGAGGCACATTTGACCAGTTGAAGATTACCCCCCGGAGAACTCTCCAGGCTGTTCAAATGAGACCACAGGGTTGATTGATATCACGAAGCTATCCAGATTTGCCCCCGGGATAAAACCACCAGTGGGGGTTATAAACAAGTAAACAAGCCACACAGGCATTGGCGGCACTGTCGTGAACTGGCTCGCTGGCTGACAGACTGTGCCAGCTGCCAGAATTGTTAATGGGAGAAAGCTGAGGCCTATTTATGTGTGAAGTGGCTGGGTGCATGTCAGTCTGTTCGTCTGTCTGTCTGCCCGTCCGTCTGTATCTGTCCTTATATCTGTCTGTCTCAATGTGACTACCCCCCCCCCCCCCCCCCCACACACACACACTTACACACCTTTCTCTTTCTCAAGTAGTGTCTGTCCCTTTCTCTGTGACCCTCTCAACCCCCCCCCCCACCCCCACCACACACACACACCACCTCTTTCTCTGTCCATGTCTGTCTCTTTGCCTGTGACTTACCACCGAGATCTGGCCCAGCGGGAACCTTCCGCACAGGAAGCGAGAGATTCTGAGCGCACAGGTTCGAATCCCACGCTCGCCCTCTGCTGACTAGGCTTTAAGAGGTGGTCTGAACGCTAGTCAATCCATTGAGACGATAAACCGAGTTCCGTGTGCAGACTGCACTTAGCTCACGTAAATACCAAAAACCAAAAACAAACAAAAAAACCCCAAAAAACAAAAAAAACATGGCAACAGTAGGGTTGTCCCTGGCAAAATGCACTTTGATAGGAAAGCAAATACACTCATAGGCTGAAAAAAAAAACAAGAAGAAGAAAGGGTGGCGCTCTCTCTGTAAGCGACGTATCCACCCCCTTGGGAGAGTTTCCCGAATTTCACACTATATGTTGTGACGAAAAACAACAACAAAAAAACACCACCACCAACAACAAAAACCGAAAAACAAACACACACAAAAAAACAACAACAATACAATACAGTACATGCTATTACCAACTGATATAGAAATAAACTTTTACCGTAAGTAAACGTGAATGAGAGATAATAAGAATGAAGTGGAGAGAGAGAGAGAGAGAGAGAGAGAGAGAGAGAGAGAGAATGACATGCTCACACGCGCGCGCGCGTCCCTGTGTCTTTTGTTGTCTTTCTTTGAAACGCCGTGTGTGTGTGTGTGTGTGTGTGTGTGTGTGTGTGTGTGTGTGTGCGTGCGCGCGCGCGCGATCACGCCCAAGCTGCTCACTCACTCACACTAAGCGCATGCATACGCTTTCCACATAAAAACTGAAGTCAGTTTTGGAATTTTACAAATGTATGACAGCATATAAAATAAAAAGCAAAATCAATGGTAAATACAGTTACTGGATTTCGCTTGAACAATAAATCGGAACAAGAATACACGGTTATGAATCAGTCAGCAATATGATGATAAAAAAAGGAAATTGTATACAAAAAAATAAAGAAAAACCTCTCGCCTCGTGCAAATGTATGCATGACATATCTTCTCTGTCATGTAAACTGACTTACAGACACAGACATGTGCGATCATGCGCACGAACTCTCTTTCTCACACACACACATACGCGCGCGCGCGCGTACATGATAGTGAGCGTACTCATACGACTGCTAAAGAATCATAAAATAATATCATAAGGAAGCCGTTCTTGGCATTGGCCTGGCATAAATGTCAACTTTCTGTACAAAAAGCATTGTAAAATCACGACCTTCAGCATTGCTTTCATCAAGCTTTGGATGATGCGTTATATAAACAATTCTGAAAATATATTTCACACATAATAAGCAGAATATCAATATATATATATATATATATATATATATATATATATATATATATATATATGTATGTGTGTGTGTGTGTGTGTGTGTGTGTGTGTGTGTGTGTGTGTGTATGTTGTTTTTTCAAACTTTTAAAAAATTCATTTTTGCGTTTACATGCAGAACAATATATTAACACGCGCTATTGTTCGGGAAGAAAATTGCTAAAACATATTTTTCAACAAAAGGGAAGGGAATGTGGTGAGGAACTGAGATGCATCAGGAATGATAAGACGAAGAGCATGACAGAACCAGTCAACTGAACACACCATAAAACCGTCAGTAATACACACTGACCACCTGTTTGCGGAACCAACAGTTTTGATCATTTGCCATAGATGATTATCACGTAAGATGGTCGCTCAATACATGCACCCACAGACGGTATACCGCTGCTTTTTTTACGCCTACACCAAATAATCGAATTCAGATGGAAGGCAGACAGGTATCAATAATCACATACAAAAAAAAAAAAAAAAGAGTTCAATCCCACCCTGGTTGACGCAAGAGAATTCCAAAGCATAAAGGAAGCTGACCCTGAAAAAAAAAGGTTGCAAGGAAAAATATCAAGACACAAAACTGCGCGAAGCAAAGCAACACAAAATGATGTTGTGCAGTGCAGTGAAAGACAGTGACTGTAATGCAACAGAATGCAGCAAGTAATGAAAAGTAGAATCAATGCACAACAGTGCATTCCCCATCAGACATACACATTGCACTAATCCAGCTGACATTCTCAATTAATTTTTGCTCTCACTGAAACATCTTTTAATGCAAAAAAAAAGAGAAACTGTCGTAATTAACAAATTGCAGCTTTCCCCTGTTTAACTGACTTCTGCACTTTGATATTATTTGAATTTACTGAATAGGGACATAGATATGGAGGAGAGGATACACATCTCATCTTTACACACTGTTGGTTTTGTCGAACCCTGCCTTTCCTTCCTTCCATGAAGTGACCACAATCATTTGTTGAGTATTCTGTCACTAATTGGGGGATCTGCAGAAAAAAAAGGACAATCTTATCCCCCCCAAAAAAGAACCTTTATTCCGCAGTATCTAGGCGAGATCTCACCGGCTAGCGAAGCGGTCCCCGGGAATAAACCCCGACCGACACAGTTCCAGCCCGCCCTTTACTTTGATCCATGATCCCTACGTTAAGAATTGCTGATGAAGGTTCGGTTGTTGCTTTCTATGTTCTCAGTCCTCAAAGTCAGTAAGTTTGAGAAATGTGATAACGAGAAGATGATTATTTCGATTAAAAAAATCTATCCATTTAGATTTCATTATTTCTTGCTTTTTGCCAGTCTGTCAAGTTGTCTGTTCTCTTTCGGTCTTCCCTTTATCTTTCTTTCTTTCTCCATTTTTCTCTGATCTTCCTCTTATTTGTGTTTAACTTTAATGTTTGTTTCCTTATCTTTTTCTTTCTACGGAAAGCTAAACCTTCGGCTGATGAACACAATTTGACCAGGCATTGTTGTGTGAAGTAGACCCCCCCAAAACGGAGTACGGCTGCCAACATGGAGGGGTAAAAACGGTCATACACGTAAAAGTCCACTCGTGTACATACGAGTGAACGTGGGAGTTGCAGCCCACAAACGAAGGAGAGGAAGTGTGAAGTAGATCTCACCTTGTCTTCCTGGGCGGACACAAGCAAAAAAAGAAAAAAGAAAAAAAAATCGCGACTGACCGATGGAACGTGAGCGAATTGGACTTGACATCCATGGAATACTCGAGATGCTTATCCTCTTCTTCCCATCTCTATGTCTATGATAAGTACACCCACTACTGACGCTTATGTTTGACAGAAATAGTGTCTTCTACTGACAGTTTCAGGTGATGAGGTGGGGTGTCTTGTGAACTGTATGACAGTCAGTCGTATCCGACTATGACTATCAGAACAGTAGAGGAGGCAACTGCTGTCCCGACTATCTGGGATAGAATTTGATTCCAGTAGAGAGAGAGCCTTGCCCAAGTACATCCCCACTCTCTCGACCAAGAGGGTTTTAGGACAGTCAGCGTTGGAATGGTTCCTAAAGGCCAACTAGCCCACAAGGCTGCAGCACTAAGAGCCAGTGCAATCTTTCCTGCTAGTTTGAGAGTCATAGTCATTCACAAAAGACTAAGCTTTAAATCATTTCCCTATGCAACGGAGAAACCATTGATAATACAGCTCTCACTTTGCTGTTGGCCCGTCTGTTAACTTATGTCAGTCTGTGATATATGCTGAGTGTTGGCATGGCATTGTCATGGGTGGAATTACAATGATGTTATGGTCAAGTGGTAGCAGAGCTAACAAACAATGTCTGACGTAAAAAATATCCATGGTATCCATGAACCAACACAGCTAACAAGACACATCCATCCGAACAATATGCGCAGGATCGAATCGAAAAATAATCTCAATCGTAACAGACGTGTTTCAGATATATTAAGTTCTGGAATCATTGAATTAAATCACATTACAAAGCCACATTAAGACCTCAAATCTGTGTAGCGTGTGTGTGTGTGTGTGTGTGTGTGTGTGTGTGTGTGTGTGTGTGCGCGCAAGATTAAGTTACACTGAATTCCAAACTTTTTACATTGTGAAAGCATGCAAAAACCAAGATCGTTAAAAGTGACCCCTAACAAAAAAAAACAACAACATCGAAACGAAACGAAGATAAAATAAGAGAAGAGAAAAAATAGATTAACATAAGATAAACTAATCTAAAATGAAGAAATGAAATGTTATCAAACAAAGATACATAAAATGGTATAAAACCAAACACTTTACACAGCATCAATATCGGTGTCGTCCACATGCTGTATCTCCAGGACACCCAGCATCAAACAACACACAGCGGGAGTCACGCTGTGCACCAACAAACAGCAAATCGTTGCTGACACGCTGCAGAAAAAACGCTCTCAGCAAACCCGCTGTGGGAACCCATGGTCCCAAAGCCCACCAGATACCACATCGTCGTAATACCACGTCATACCGAACAAGCCGCAGAAATCTAAACAAGCAACGAGGGGCGTCACAGGTTTGTAGAATCAGTTTTGGATTTGATATGCAAAGTTGGAAATCACGTTTTAACTCTCTCCATACGAACGGCGAAAGAGAAGACGTTAACAGCGTTTCACCCCAATTACCACCATCAAAATATTGCAAGCGGAAGGCTCTTATACTGAAGAGGTGAATGTTGACAAAGAATACCACAATTCTGACGACGGAAGCTAAAGGTTGGGTCATTGAGACACCCACTGGACATCCGAGGGGTCTGTGTAGAGGAGAAGAGAGGACTGGCCGGACTGAGTGAGTTAAGAAAGCACAGGAATATTGTCTGGGTTTTTTTCCACTCGTGCTCCCATCTTTGAGAACACAGTCCGCATCGTCTTCGAACTACTGTGGACTACCAAGATACTCTCTGATATTGATGTTTAATGAAGAAATGAGTCACTAGACAGTTCTATATCTGATCTTTTACTCTGGTGTCAGAACGTCCTACACAACAGGCAAGAAGCAAACACAGAATCTGCCGAAATGTTTTAAAGTTCCACACGCTGTCAAAAACAAAGAAGAAACAAGAGAGGCAAGGCCTTCAAGACTCACCTGTGATAAATTAAGTCCCCTAGCATTAATTACAGAGTAATTTCCCTTTTTTACTAGCTGCACCAAAACGCTTGCAAAATAAATATAAATTCCATGCTAAGCAAAAGAAGTTTCTGTTTGAACAAATAATAATAATAATGACTCCTCTTGTTGTTGTGTCAGAATAAGAGGTCAAAGTGCCAAGTTTAGAGAATACAAAAAATATAAATATAACAGTAAATGCAGTTTGCATATAATTAGGCTTCTTTTTTATTTTTTTGTGCCCATCCCAGAGGTGCAATATTGTTTTAAACAAGATGATTGGAAAGAACTGAATTTTTCCTATTTTTATGCCTAATTTGGTGTCAACTGACAAAGTATTTGCAGAGAAAATGTCAATGTTAAAGTTTACTACGGACACACACACACACACACACACACACACACACACACACACACACACACACATACACACAGACAGACAACCGAATACCGGGTTAAAACATAGACTCACTTTGTTTACACAAGTGAGTCAAATATCACCTCATATGTGAGTACCTCACAAGAAAGTCGCCCATATCTGGAAATATAATACAGAAATTTTGATCATCTGTCGCTTTGTGGCAAAGGTACATATTTTTTTTTTTTACACATTACGTTGGATACTGAGCATATTAATTTCCCATGTTATAGATCTATTTTCATAAACAACTATCAACGCATGTGTAATTTCATTTACACAATAGA
Source organism: Babylonia areolata (assembly GCF_041734735.1). Lineage (NCBI taxonomy): Eukaryota > Metazoa > Mollusca > Gastropoda > Neogastropoda > Buccinidae > Babylonia > Babylonia areolata. The sequence continues at coordinate 2,942,646 of NC_134886.1, forward strand.
TTTATAGTACGTTTTTCTGCCTTTTTGTTTAATATGCCCCATTTGTGAAACAAAAGCAAGTACAAAAACAATAACAACAAATACATATTTTAAATATTCTATGTACAACTGGCATCCCTTTGGCAGCTTCTATACAACTCCCAAGTGATTTCTTTTACCACTGTTTTGTATTCCAGAGACGCATTTTTCTGATTTCTTTTTCAACATGTTTTCTGTTTCCTGTTGTCCAGTCATCCAGAGACGAAGTGTCCCATCAGTTGTGTGCAGTCTCTGGGCGACATGCTGTCACCCCTCACTCTGGACCCTTCTTCTGTTCACACCACCTGTCACCCCTCACTCTGGACCCTTCTGTTCACACCACCTGTCACCCCTCACTATGGACCCTTCTGTTCACACCACCTGTCACCCCTCACTCTGGACCCTTCTTCTGTTCACACCACCTGTCACCCCTCACTATGGACCCTTCTTCTGTTCACACCACCTGTCACCCCTCACTCTGGACCCTTCTGTTCACACCACCTGTCACCCCTCACTCTGGACCCTTCTTCTGTTCACACCACCTGTCACCCCTCACTCTGGACCCTTCTGTTCACACCACCTGTCACCCCTCACTCTGGACACTTCTGTTCACACCACCTGTCACCCCTCACTATGGACCTCTTCTGTTCACACCGCCTGTCACCCCTCACTCTGGACCCTTCTTCTGTTCACACCACCTGTCACCCCTCACTATGGACCCTTCTTCTGTTCACACCACCTGTCACCCCTCACTCTGGACCCTTCTTCTGTTCACACCACCTGTCACCCCTCACTCTGGACCCTTCTTCTGTTCACACCACCTGTCACCCCTCACTATGGACCCTTCTTCTGTTCACACCACCTGTCACCCCTCACTCTGGACCCTCTTCTGTTCACACCACCTGTCACCCCTCACTATGGACCCTTCTGTTCACACCACCTGTCACCCCTCACTATGGACCCTTCTGTTCACACCACCTGTCACCCCTCACTATGGACACTTCTGTTCACACCACCTGTCACCCCTCACTCTGGACCCTTCTGTTCACACCACCTGTCACCCCTCACTCTGGACCCTTCTGTTTCACACCACCTGTCACCCCTCACTCTGGACCCTTCTGTTCACACCACCTGTCACCCCTCACTCTGGACCCTTCTGTTCACACCACCTGTCTTCTGTTCACACCACCTGTCACCCCTCACTCTGGACACTTCTGTTCACACCACCTGTCACCCCTCACTCTGGACCCTTCTGTTCACACCACCTGTCACCCCTCACTATGTACACTTCTTCTGTTCACACCACCTGTCACCCCTCACTATGGACCCTTCTTCTGTTCACACCACCTGTCACCCCTCACTCTGGACCCTTCTGTTCACACCACCTGTCACCCCTCACTCTGGACCCTTCTGTTCACACCACCTGTCACCCCTCACTATGGACACTTCTTCTGTTCACACCACCTGTCACCCCTCACTCTGGACCCTTCTTCTGTTCACACCACCTGTCACCCCTCACTCTGGACCCTTCTTCTGTTCACACCACCTATCACCCCTCACTATGGACCCTTCTGTTCACACCACCTATCACCCCTTCCTCGAAATGTCCAACGTCTGATCAGTACTCGCATCTCTGCCTGTCTTTGCTTTCTTTTCGCTGAAAATTGCTCATATCTTCTCTTTGATCTTTCCCTGTGCCTCCACTGCCATGTCCACCTGGCACAGTCCCCGAGGACCAGGCCTCTGGTTTAAAACGTTAGTGCGTGCACTTAGTGTGTGTGTGTGTGTGTGTGTTCTGGTCAAAGTGAGTCTTATTTTACAATCCACAGTTTGAACTGGTTTTCTATGGATTTTCTCCATTTTTACAGACTCAGCAGTAGTTACCTTTGTGTTATCACCTCCACACAGAAATGTATAAAGTACAGGGTTCTGCTGATAAGTGTGCGTGTGTGTGTGTAACTGTGATATGGTTGTGACTGGAGACATATTTCTTTTCTTTCTTTTTTCTTTTTTTTTATTGAATAATGCCCAAAATTTGCAGATTTTTTAAATGAGTTCATTCCAGTATATTTTAATCCGATTTTTTGGGGTTTTTTGTTTTTGTTTTTGTTTTGCTGTTGTTGTTGTTGTTGTTTTTTATTTCTACAGTTTGTTGAAGGCAAAGACGAGAGTCTCAGGAACGGTAAAAGATCACAAGATAACATGATCGCTTTTCATCTGTTCGTATCATCAGTGTCCTTGTTTTCGTCTCAGTTCACATTGGAATTTTGCTGTGTAATGGTACAATGACGTTACTTTACATCCTCCATGCCCCAGTAAGATTAAATGGATACTGTATGTCCTCCATGCTCCAACAGGATTAAAGGGATACTATATATCCTCCATGCCCCAACAGGATTAAAGAGATACTATATATCCTCCATGCCCCAATAGGATTAAAGGGATACTATATATCCTCCATGCCCTAATAGGATTAAAGGGATACTATATATCCTCCATGCCCCAATAGGATTAAAGGGATACTATATATCCTCCATGCCCCAATAGGATTAAAGGGATACTATATATCCTCCATGCCCCAATAGGATTAAAGGGATACTATATATCTTCCATGCCCCAATAGGATTAAAGGGAAACTATATATCCTCCATGTCCCGTGTATCACCCATTCCCCGATAGGATTAAAAAAACAACAACGATACTATATATCCTGCATGTCCCGATATGGTTCAAAGGATTAAATCTTCTAGATTCTTGATTCTTGCCCCTCGAGGTTCTGGCAGAACGTCCTGTTGTCACACCAGATTTGTGGCCACTGCGGACCTCCGCTCCGCCGCCCTGATTTTCTTTTGCTTTTCTTTCGCTCTCGTCAACGCTCGCTGGTTGTCTCGCTCTGCCTGCTGCCTGGCCATGTTGTCTACGGTGTCCTCGAAGTCCGCTCCGCCGGACATCGACCACGACGTCTGCATGGGCTGTCCGCACCTGTGCAGAGTCAGAGTCAGAACCAGAATCAGAATCAGGATCAGAACCTGAACCAGAACCAAAACCAGAATCAGAATTGAAGCCGGGACCATAACCAGTATCAGAATTTAGAACCAGAACCGGAATCAGAATTAGAACCAGAGCCAGAATCATAATCAAAATCAGGATCAGAGTTAGTTTTAGAATCTCGGTTAGAGAAATTCAGTGTGTTGTAGTCTGTGACACATACAGATTATATTCAGGACAGTAAAGTTTGGCATACAAAATCACACATTACAGTGTCGTTGCAACGCAAGCCCAATGAAACAAAAATCTTGCCACAATTTGAAACACAAACACATATACTGATACACACAGTTACCCACACACACCTACACACAACTTCAAACACACACACACACACACACACACACGCGCGCATCCACTCATACGCACGCACCCATGCAGACCTTTTTGCATACGTACGTGCACAACGTATTGGAATCAGAACTGCATGGTTCAGATAAGACAAGACAAATTCTTTATTAACGACGGTATTCATGAAAAATGATCTAGTTTGTGTTCTTTAAGACCTTGCCCTACCTGCCTTTTACACTGAGCTGTTTATTCTTCTCCTCCCACTCCCTGCCCCCCCCACCCCCACCCCAGCCCCTCACTCCCTCTCCCAAACGCGAGTGCTCGTGTGCAAGAACACACACACACACACACACACACACACACACACACACACACACGTGCACCACATGTGTGTGTGTGAGAGAGAGAGAAAGAGAGAGAGAGGGAGAGAGGGAGATAGAGAGGTTTTAAGACATGAAGTGACTGATGATTGAACGCCGTTTTAATACCCACTGCGCAAACCGAATTCTTCAACTTGGAGCCGATACAGACACGCGAGTGTTGGACGGCTGTAAGTGAGGTTCCTTACCTGTAAGGGGTTCTGGCCAGGTAGTGAGACATGGTGTAGACACGGTGCACCGTAAGTGAGGTTCCTTACCTGTAAGGGGCTACTGGCCAGGTAGTGAGACATGGTGTACACACGGTGCACCGTAAGTGAGGTTCCTTACCTGTAAGGGGCTACTGGCCAGGTAGTGAGACATAGTGTACACACGGTGCACCGTAAGTGAGGTTCCTTACCTGTAAGGGGCTACTGGCCAGGTAGTGAGACATGGTGTACACACGGTGCACCGTAAGTGAGGTTCCTTACCTGTAAGGGGCTACTGGCCAGGTAGTGAGACATGGTGTACACACGGTGCACCGTAAGTGAGGTTCCTTACCTGTAAGGGGTTCTGGCCAGGTAGTGAGACATGGTGTACACACGGTGCACCGTAAGTGAGGTTCCTTACCTGTAAGGGGTTCTGGCCAGGTAGTGAGACATAGTGTACACACGGTGCACCGTAAGTGAGGTTCCTTACCTGTAAGGGGCTACTGGCCAGGTAGTGAGACAGTGTACACACGGTGCACCGTAAGTGAGGTTCCTTACCTGTAAGGGGCTCTGGCCAGGTAGTGAGACATGGTGTACACACGGTGCACCGTAAGTGAGGTTCCTTACCTGTAAGGGGCTCTGGCCAGGTAGTGAGACATAGTGTACACACGGTGCACCAACATGGTCAGGAACTGCAAGACGAACAGGAAACCGAATATCACCACGAAAACCAGGCCTGAAAAAAAAAAACAACAAAAAAGAAAAGATGAGTGAGTCAGTTAATCAATATCTATCTTTAAACCAGCCTGCCTGCCCGCATCTCTCTCTCTCTCTCTCTCTCTCTCTCTGATTCCCATAAGGTTGTTTTGGACAGACAGACAAACCGAGGGTTGTCCAGGACAGAAAGACAGAGAGATAGACAGAGGGAGTACCCAAGGGGTTGGCGCCCAGCACAGTGAGGGAGGACAGGGCAGACAGACAGGACAGGACAGACAGGACAGACAGGAAAGGACAGACAGACAGGACAGGACAGACAGGACAGGACAGACAGGACAGACAGGAAAGGACAGACAGACAGGACAGACAGGACAGACAGGAAAGGACAGACAGACAGGACAGGACAGGACAGACAGACAGGAAAGGACAGACAGACAGGACAGGAAAGACAGGAAAGGACAGACAGACAGGACAGGACAGACAGGACAGGACAGACAGGAAAGGACAGACAGACAGGACAGGACAGACAGACAGGACAGGACAGACAGGACAGACAGGAAAGGACAGTCAGACAGGACAGGACAGACAGGACAGGACAGACAGGACAGACAGGAAAGGACAGACAGACAGGACAGGACAGGACAGACAGGACAGACAGGAAAGGACAGACAGACAGGACAGGACAGGACAGACAGACAGGAAAGGACAGACAGACAGGACAGGACAGACAGGAAAGGACAGACAGACAGGACAGGACAGACAGACAGGACAGGACAGACAGGACAGACAGGAAAGGACAGACAGACAGGACAGGACAGGACAGACAGACAGGACAGGACAGACAGGAAAGGACAGACAGACAGGACAGGACAGACAGACAGGACAGGACAGACAGGACAGACAGGAAAGGACAGACAGACAGGACAGGACAGACAGACAGGACAGACAGGAAAGGACAGACAGACAGGACAGGACAGGACAGACAGACAGGACAGGACAGGACAGACAGACAGGACAGGACAGGACAGGACAGACAGGACAGGACAGACAGACAGGCAGGACAGGAAAGGACAGATAGGACAGACAGACAGACAGGACAGACAGGACAGGACAGACAGACAGGACAGACAGACAGCTAGGACAGACAGCTAGGACAGACAGACAGGACAGGACAGACAGACAGACAGACAGGCAGTACCCAGGGGGTTGGCGCCCAGCACAGTGAGGGAGGCCTGGGCGGCCAGTGTGGAGATGAGGACCAGCCACAGGATGTTGCTGACCGCCAGCACCACAAGCCACTCGTTGCGCAGGTTCACCAGTTTGGCTGCAGCACGGCACAGCACGGCACAGCACGGCACAGCACGGTGCAGCATGGCACAGCACAGTGCAGCATGGCACAGCACAGCACAGCACAGCACAGCACAGTGCAGCACAGCACAGCACAGCACAGTACAGCACGGTGCAGCATGGCACAGCACAGCACGGCACAGCACAGCACAGTACAGCACGGTGCAGCATGGCACAGCACAGCACGGCACAGCACAGCACAGTACAGCACGGTGCA
>NC_134886.1:2953848-2966348 GCF_041734735.1 Babylonia areolata
ACACACATTTTGTGACAGTCCTACGCTAGTCCTCAGTCTCCTTCCCTCGTATGTTTACCTTCTTTCTTGATCTTCAGCTCGTTGATGATCCCTTTCCGACCCAGCGATTTGAGGGTCTCCATTTGTTTGGGCTGCTGGATTTTGTTCTCCTTGAAGTTCCTCTTGTACATGGGCAGGCCGATCTCATCCAACCATTCATCAGCGTTCGTCTGGTGAAACAATGGTGTTGTGGGTAAGCCAGTAAGCCAGTGTGCATTTCCTTTTAATGGAAGTCTGGTAAACATGCGAACACTTGTTTTAGCTTTAGTGTTTTCAGGAAGTGCCAATACAAGCAGCAGTAGTATTGCCAATAAGTGTACTGCTCGTGGTATCGGCAGACGGAAGTTGTAGCAGTAAAAGCAGCAGGCAGTAAGTAGCAGCAGTAGCAGTGGCAGTAATGGTATATCGGCTGAGCGTAGCAATTCACTCAACAGCAGAGGCAGCAGCAGCATGAACGGCAGAAGCAGCTCAAGGTGCTTTTCCTTCTCAGTGCAGTCACGTCACTGCGAGCATTAAACAGAAATTAAAGAAAGGACAAGAGAGGCATGGCTTCAAGACTTACTTGTGATACATATCCGTAAAAAAAAAGCGTTGAAATGTGTTTATGTTTGATACTATAAAGTTCGGAGAAGGGCATAATTGTAGATTCGAACCAAGCATCTTCGGGTCGAAAGATAGTATATTTGCTCTCAGTACTACAGCTTGCCATGGCAGTTTAAAAAAAAGTATTTAAACATATTTTTAGCATGATAAATCGATTACGGTATTGGAAGTGACAACGCCGATTGAATCATACTATTTTGGTGTATTTCGATTATTTAAGAAGTTCTTTAGTCCGCGGTAAAGGAGACGTTGCCATCGCCTCAGGCACACCGCCACATGTAGCAGTTTTTTTCCGGATCTTCAGATATCCGTGTTCGATAGGCTTACAGAAACTACAAAACGGTCTATTTGATTAATCTTTTATGTTCATTCTAGTTAATTCAGTATCCACTTTGAAATATTCATATACAGTAAACAGGTCGATGTAGTTGTATGTGTTCTGTCCAAAAATTGTATTTCTTTTAATTGCGAACATGAAAAACGAGATTTTCTGGAACCGGATCCTCAACGAAATAAACCGTTCATGATTCGGAAATACAGCTTAATCCGGAAGACTTTCCACCAATTATTGGCATGACTGAAGATTATTTCCTACTGTATTCAATCCAAATTCGGTACAGGCAGACAAAGTATTTCCAGAGAAAATGACAATGTTAATTAAAGTTTACCACGGACACACAGACAGACAGACATACACACACAGACACAGACACACACAACCGAACACCGGTTTGTTACACAGAATCACATTGTTTACACAAGTGTGTGAAGAATGACAGTGACAGTAACGATGTAACATTCCTAAATACCACTTTCCTTGCATCGTTCAGAGATCTGTCCGCTTCACCACAAAACAACACAACACAGCACACTCCACACAGCTCATCTCACATGCACTTTGTATTCAATCCGCTTCACCACAAAACAACACAACACATCACAATCCACACAAATCAACTCACGGGCACTTTGTATTCGATCTCAAAAGCTGGGATGAGCTTGATCTGATCCGTGAGATAGTGTAGATGACCTTGCAATGTCACTCCGATGCGTCTTAGGTCCTTTTCCGTCATGCTGGTGATGAACAGAGTGTTGTCGAACCCATGCTTCTCGAACAGGTGCAGGTACTCGCTCTGAAACCAGGGACCGTGCTCGTCATTCTATTTGTCACAGGCACTGCGGGTGTGAATGGGTATCCGTCTTGGGCAAGGTGAAGGTTTAACTCTCTCCATACGAACGGCGAAAGACGACGTTAACAGCGTTTCACCCCAATTACCATCATCAAAATATTGCAAGTGGAAGGCTCTTATACTGAAGAGGTGAATGTTGACAAAGAATACCACAATTCTGACGACGGAAGCTAAAGGTTGGGTCATTCAGACACCCACTGGACATCCGAGGGGTCTGTGTAGAGGAGAAGAGAGGACTGGCCGTACTGAGTGAGTTAAACGGCGGAAAAAGAGGACTGGTCCCCGCCTTCTTACATCGAGCCTCGGACACAGTGAATGAGTTCACTGTCCAGATGGCCCATTTTAGACAGTGGGACCTTTTACCAGTAACCTTAACAGACACTTGAGTTGTCACAAGAAGAGAAATTATGACAAGAAGAATATTATAATTATCAGCGTGGATATGAACTTCGGCGAAACAAACATCTGTTGTTACACAATGAAATCAAAATCACATGATATGTTCATTTAATGTGATCACACGGAGGAATGCAAACAGATCAGAGATAGAGAACGAATGAGAGAAAGAAATATTTCATTCCAATTTCTGTTTTCCTCAATGAGGCGTCAGTACGTTCGGGCAAATCAGAGACAGAGACACAGGAAGAGAGACAGAGACAATGGGACAGAGACATATAGAGAGACAGAGAGAAAGACAGAGAGAGAGAGAGAGAGAGAGAGAGAGAGAGAGAGAGAGAGAGAGAGAGAGAGAGAGAGAGAGAGAGAGAGAGAACACTAAACACTGAAATGTTTAGTCATTAGTTGAAAACCTCTGGTGACGTAGTAGGTGCTAATCAGAACGAAATGGCGCAAAACAGATGAAATGGAACAGAAAGGAAAACACAGAATTGAAACAACATAAACTAACAAGAGATTTGGGACACTTTGGCACTTTGTCATTAGCTCAAAGTACATGTGACAGGGGGGGTAATGTGCCTTTTTTCAGTCGTTTGTCTCCAAGATTTGGACAGTACACAGAAAACAAAGTACAGATAAACCATGTAATAAATACTTACGCATGTAACATTGACACACATCATATCAATACAAACACATATTAAAGTACATATGAATCATGAAATAATTATTTATGCATCAACATCAAAACCCATCATATCAATACGAACACATCTTATAATTACAATGTCGAGATTGACCATCCAAATGTAGCCCTTTCTTTTCATGAGAGAGAGAGAGAGAGAGAGAGAGAGAGAGAGAGAGAGAGAGAGAGACAGACAGACAGACAGACAGACAGACAGACAGACAGACAGAGTTTCCGACTCACTCTCATCTCCTTGGGTAGCCATTCCCCAACAGGTACTGGTTCAATCTCAACAGGTATTTCATCGTTCAGCTCGTGCGCTGCCTCGCTGTCTGAATGTCAACGGACAGACAAACAGAAAGATAACCGATACAGCAATGGCTGTCGTAATCGACTACAGTAATCGATAAACAGACAGAGAGAGAAGAAGAGGGGTTGGAGCAAACTATGTGGGTCAAAGGACAAAGACACTGACTCCAGAACATAATACAAACACAGCGGTGATGACGATGACAATGCTAAAACCAGCAGGAATATGTGGGAATGAGAGAGGGGAAGATAGGTGAGTCAACACCAGTATAAATGCAGCCGATAATAAAAAAAGTAATCACACACACACACACACACACACACACACACACACACACAAAGCTCTTGATGGCTGGATGTTAACAAATGAAGTGTTTCCTCAACTACCCTCGTGAAAAAAAAAATCGTTGCCTTCCTCCACAAACCAAACCAACAAACAAATAAACAAAAAAGAAAAGAACATTAACGAAACATCCACTTACAGATCATGGCCGAAGCTCCCTCCACCTCAGGACCCAGGGAGGCCACAGGACCCATGGAATGCGGACCCATGGAGTGGGGACCCATGGAGTGGGGACCCATGTAGGACTGGGGACTCATGTAGGACTGGGGACCAGGCTCATCGGCCATGGACAGGCTGACGGATGGATGGCGAACAGGCACAGGGGGCTCTGCTGCTGGGTTGCCTCGGGCTGCCTCCGGGCCCCCATCACAGCAGCTGAGTAGCGGTAAATGAAAGATCATTATCATGATGAAGAACATCATGTTGTTGTTGTTGTTGTTGATGATGATCGTGATGTTGTTGTTGTTGTTGTTGATGATGATCGTGATGTTGTTGTTGTTGTTGCTGCTGCTGCTGATGATGATGATCGTGATGTTGTTTTTTTGTTGTTGTTGATGATGATGATGATGATCGTGATGTTGTTGTTGTTGCTTGATGATGATGATGATGATCGTGATGTTGTTGTTGTTGATGTTATTGTTGTTGTTGTTGTTGATGATGATTGTTATTACTGTTGTTCTTGATGATGCTATTATTATTATTATTATTATTGTTGTTGTTGTTGTTTTTGTTGTTTTTGCTGATGATGATATTATGATAACTCTTCTTCTTTGTCGTCTTTCTTCTTTCTCCTTCTTCTTAAATGTCATCATTATTAGAGAACATTTTGACAGCAAGTAACTATAAAGTACTACTTCTCGCTTTGAAAAGACACTGAGAAGATTATAAGAGACGTATACACACACACACACACACACACACACACACACATATATATATATATATATACACACACACACACACACACATATATATATATATATACACACACACACACACACACACACACAGAGAGAGAGAGAGAGAGAGAGAGAGAGAGAGAGAGAGAGAGAGAGAGAGAGAGAGACCAAAGGGACATGTACAACACAGTGTGCTACAATGGAGCAGTGTCTGACTCGTTCCAAATAAGCAGTGGTGTCAAGCAGGGTTGCGTGCTCGCCCCAACACTTTTTGCCATATTTTTCTCCGTGCTTCTGTCATATGCGTTCGCAAACAACGAAGACGGAGTTGACCTACACACAAGATCTGACGGAAAGCTCTTCAACCTGGCCAGACTCAGAGCCAAGACCAAAGTCAGGCGTGTCACCATCAGAGAGGCTCTCTTCGCCTATGACGCTGCACTGGTGACACACACAGCGGAAGCACTCACAGACCGCCCTGTGCACGCATGCAACGAATTTGGCCTCACCATCAGCCTGAAGAAACGGAAGTGATGGGACAGGGCACTAACTCTCCTCCAACAATCCACGTCAGGAGCCACGAGCTGAGCTCAGTTGACCGGTGTCAGTATCTGGGGTCGACAATAACTTCGAATCTTTCCCTCGAGCCAGAGATCAGCTCAAGAACTGTCCGTGTCCAAACTTCACAAGTGGGTGTGGTCAAACAAACACTTGATGGTGAACACCAAGATGCTGTTGTTCTAAGCACCTACTCTACTCGAATGAAACATGGACCACACATTCCGCCGAAGAGAACAGACGAAACAGTTTTCATCTCCGATGCCTCAGACGCATTCTTGGAATCAGATGGCAGGACAAGATCCCAAACACTGAAGTGCTTGAGCGTGCGGACTTGCCATCTGTTTTCGTCCTTCTGAATCAACACCGTCTTCGCTGCCTCGGTCATGTTCGCCGAATGGAGTAAGGCCGCATCCCTAAAGATCTGCTGTCCGGCGAACTATCAGAGGGATCCAGGCCCCAAGGCCGCCCGAGACTAAGATTCAAAGACGTTTGCAAGCGGGACCTGAAAAGTACAGGTATTGATGTGCTGTCCTGGGAAAGCCTTGCGGACTCACGTGGACCCTGGAAATCTGCCATTCAGAGAGGGGTGAAATAAGCAGAGAGAAGCAGCATTGACTCGCTGAGGAGAAACAGAGGCACATACAAATCAAATTCTGTAAACCAAGCAGCATCTACCCATACCTGTCCCACATGCAGCAGAGATTGCCACTCCAGCATCGGTCTACACAGCCACAGCAGGAAGTGTAATGCCCGGCAGTGACTACATTTCTGGTGCAGCCATTGTCTCTCGAGACTGAAGGAGGCTGACGAATATATATATATATATATATATATATATATATATATATATATGCACACACACACACACACACACACACATATATATATATATATATATATAGAGAGAGAGAGAGAGAGAGAGAGAGAGTGAGAGAGAGAGAGAGAGAGAGAGAGAGAGAGAGAGAGAGAGACCAAAGAATAGAACAATGTTAAAAATATTCATATAAAACAATGACATGCGTACACAATGCCGTGTATCAAATATTCGAGTCACCTCGCGCCCTCCCCCTCCTCCCCCCCCCACACCTACACGCCCCAGCTGCCCTTCCCCCCGCTCCCCCCAAACAAACAAACAAACAAAAAGCCTCGAATGACTCACAAGAAAACCTCATAGAACAGTTTCCGCCATCGTTCTTGCCAAGACACCTTCTTCATGGCTGAACTGGCTGTGGCTTCTTCTCGTGTGCCTGTGTTGGTGGAAACATATTTTGTATTTGTATTTTTGTATTTTGTATTTCTTTTTATCGCAACAGATTTCTCTGTGTGAAATTCGGGCTGCACTCCCCAGGGAGAGCGCGTCGCTACACTACCGCGCCACCCATTTTCTTTTGTATTTTTTTCCTGCGTGCAGTTTTATTTATTTTTCCTATTGAAGTGGATTTTTCTACAGAATTTTGCCAGGAACAACCCTTTTGTTGCCGTGGGTTCTTTTACGTGCGCTAAGTGCATGCTGCACACGGGACATCGGTTTATCGTCTCATCCGAATGACTAGCGTCCAGACCGCCACTCAAGGTCTAGTGGAGGGGGAGAAAATATCGACGGCTGAGTAATGATTCGAACCAGCGCGCTCAGATTCTCTCGCTTCCAAAGCGGACGCGTTACCTCTAGGCCATTTGAGAACAACGCAATGCGGCAATGGACATTCAGCACAGCATGCAGACGTGTATGAAGCGCACTCTTGTGATAAATCTATATGCACACGATCGACTGCAACAGCAACCAAAAACAGGAGCATTAACAATACCAGTGGAATGTGTTTGAACAAACAGTCGGGGTTATATTGTAATACGCCTGTTCAACATTAAACAGTATGAACAAAGTTTCCTTTTCCTCTTCTGTCTAAAAGATTCGTTCTGAGACAAGGGGTAAAAGCCATATCAGTAAACATTCTTCTTTTTCTTTGTAGTGGTTATAGTAGTAGTAGCAGTAGTGGTACTATTTGTTGTTGTTGTGGAAGGTTAAGGATGACTTTTCACTGCCATCAGGGCAGTGATTTCATATTCATCCACTGTGTTTTGGGCCTGGCATATGAAGTTGGGGCCCAGTCATCGTCTTCACCACCATCATCATCACCATTATTATCATCACCACCATCATCATCACCATTATCATCATCACCATCACCATCATCATCACCACCATCATCATCACCATTATTATCATCACCATTATCATCATCACCATCACCATCATCGTCATCATCACCACCATCATCGCCACCATCATCATCATCGTTATCACCACCATCTCCATCATCGTCATCACCACCATCATCATCATCGTCGTCATCATCACCACCATCATCATCACCATCATCATCATCGTCACCACCACCATCACCTCCATCATCGTCATCACCACCATCATCATCATCGTCGTCATCATCACCACCATCATCATCATCATCATCGTCACCATCATATTAACTATCATCATCACCACCACCACCACCATCAGCATCATCAACATCATCATCACCACCATCATCATCACCATTATCATAATCGTCACCACCACCACCACCACCACCACCATCATCACCACCACCACCACCACCATCATCATCAACATCATCATCACCACCACCATGACCACCATCGCTATCATCATCGTTATCACCACCATCATCATCACCATTATCATCATTATCATCACCATCATCGTCATCACCACCACCATCATCACCATCACCACCACCACCATCATCATCATCGTCATCTCACCCCAGCTGTCGTCGGTGATGTTGCAGACGCTGTAGAGTGTGAGGACGAGGTAGGCGGAGGGCAGGCAGGGCAGGTACCACACGCCGTACACCAGGCACACAAACTCCCGGGGATGCAGCAGGCCGGCGATGAAGAAGATGCCCACCAGGCCCGCAAAGTACAGCGTGGTCATCGACACGGGCAGGTCCACGCTGATGTCTGTGGGGCGGCAAGGAGTGGTGGTGGTGGTGGTGGTCCACATATGGTGTCAAATTGTACATATAACGCGTGGATGTTTAATACCATCTTTTAACAACCACCATCCCCAAAATGATAATTTTGACTGATGTTGTTCGCCTGATATGTAGCTCTGATTTTGCTTTTTGACTCACTTGTGTAAACAAAGTGAGTCTATGTTTTAACCCGGTGTTTGGTTGTCTGTGTGTGTGTGTGTGTGTGTGTTGTGTGTGTCTGTGTGTCCGTGGTAAACTTTAACATTGACATTTTCTCTGCAAATACTTTGTCAGTTGACACCAAATTAGGCATAAAAATAGGAAAAATTCAGTTCTTTCCAATCATCTTGTTTAAAACAATATTGCACCTCTGGGATGGGCACCAAAAAATAATAAATGAAGCCTAATTATATGCAAACTGCATTTACTGTTATATTTATATTTTCTGTATTCTCTAAACTTGGCACTTTGATCTGATATTCTGACACAACAAGAAGAGCAGTCATTATTATTATTTTTTTTTTTTAAACAGGACCTTCTTTTGCCAAGCATGGAAGTTTTATTTATTTTGCAAACGTTTTGGTGCAGATAGTAAAAAAGGGAAATTACTCTGTAATTAATGCTTGGGGACTTAATTTGCTTTAAACTGATCTTTCTCATCTTAAACATTACATTTTGAAATTATACTCAATACATAAAAAGCTTGTGTGTTTTACTCTCAGTGTACAGGGCTTTCGCTATGTTCATTCGCCCAAGTGGTCTTTTTCGAAAAATACTAAAATCAATACGACAAGTGGACTTTACAGATCTGTTGGCTGAGCCCTGAAGGTCATGGGCAAAAACCAGTTGCGTACACATATTTATACACATTCAAAGCGCGTGCTCATATTTTTTGCGAACGCGAACGACGCCATTTTGTTTCAAGTTGTTGACCTGCCCGTTCAATCCTATATTCAATGGACAATACACGATAACATGTGATGGAAAGTTGGAGAAGGAGACCGTTAAATATTTATTCAGAGAAAGATTTGTGAACGCCTCATCACTTACTGGATTATGCCCCAAACTGCCATAAAAATATCCACAGAATCAGTCGGAATTCACAGTTAAAAATTGTAAACCATGCGAGTTAATACCCTTGAACTGATCACGATGAAACGAAAAATATTCCAGTCTTGACTTTTCTCAAAATGAAGTCCTTTTCACTTCTTACGACGTTTAGAAGTACTTGTACTTGGCTCTACATGTTATTAGTTTAACAAAATACTCAATTTTCATATCAACTTTAAAACTAGAATGAACATAAAAGAGAAATTGAATCTCGTACTACATTCCCGGCGAGTGTAACTAAACTTGTACATCTATCTAGATCTAGTGAAAATGGCTAAATGTTGCAGTGTGCTTGCGGCGATAGCCATTAAAAAGAATTTTTTATTGCCCTTAAAGATTTTTTGAATGCCCAAGATACACCAGAATTATATGATTTAAACAGCGTTCTCACTGCGAATACCGCAAATGATTTATCGCCCTTTAAAAAAGTATGTTCAAATGTAAAATTTTAGAACGTCAGTTAAGGAGCCACGATAGTGTAATGGATAAGGCAGTTTCTTTTCACCCGAACACGCGGGGTTCGAATCTGGTTAGGATTTTTTTTTTTTTCCTTTTTAAACGCGAAGCTTTATAATAACAAATACAGAACACATTTTAACGATTAGATTTTTTCTTTTTAGTGTATCACAAGTGAGTCTTGAAGGCCTTGCCTCTCTTGTTTATGTTATGTTGTACGTTTCATGCAGTTGAAGATGTGTAAAAAAAATGCACATCAGCTGATGTGTGTGTACAGTAGTGATGGTGTCTGGTTCTTGTCGTTTCTATATATATTTTTTTTTTTTACATTCTGCTTCATAAACGCATAATGGCTAATGTGTGTGGACAGTAGTGGTGGTGGTGGTGGTGTGGCGGTTGGGTGGTTGTTGTTTCTATACCTTTTGTTTTCGATCCGCTTCGTAAATGCACAGTAGCCAATGTTCTTGAGCAGTAATGTCTGGTTTGTTGTCACTAAACATTTTACATGTTGCTTAATAGATGTGTAGGTGTTGTTGTTTTTCTTTCTCCAAACCGATCTCCGCAGTGTCCGCAGTTCTTTTTCGTTGTTTTGCTTTTTCTCTCCTTTTTACTGGACAATTTACATGCTGCTTCCGAAAAAAAACAACGGTGTGTGTGTGTGTGTGTGTGTGTGTGTGTGTGTGTGTGTGTGTGTGTGTGTGTGTGTGTGTGTGAATTTTATATATATATAGAGAGAGAGAGAGAAAGAGAGAGAGAGAGAGAGAGAGAGAGAGAGAGAGAGAGAACACTGAACACTTTAATGTCAATAGCTTTACAGCCCTAATGACATGGGGGTTCATAATACAAATAACAACATGCATCAATAATAATAATATTGATGAAAACCAAATACAAAACGAAATCAATCATTATGTGCAACTAAGTGCAGTTCGACCATCCATTCAAAGTAATGTGATGTAGAGAGAAAAAAACAACAACATAAATGTATAACATAAATATTTTCCATATGAGAATGACAATACAGATTTCAATTTTCACAATGAACAACACCAGATACTATATTATTGTTTTTTTCGTCGCATGTTATTCGCTTCGGCAGTATATTCTGCAAGTGACTGCAGTGAAGTTTCCTGATTTAGATTAAACACTCCAAAAAATATCTTCATTCTTTGAGAGAGAGAGAGAGAGAGAGAGAGAGAGAGAGAGAGAGAGAGACATTGATTGTAACGTTCCATATGCGCCATACAACTGTTATTCTCGTGCATTGTTTACGTGTTTTACATCACTTTTTTTCTTTCTTTTTTTTCAGACAGTAGAAGTGATTAATTTTGTATTCTGCGCTCCCAATCAGTGCCTCACCACCACCACCACCACCACCACCATGACTTACGCAGGTCGGGGGGCAACGTGGTGCTGACGACGGTGCGGTTGGTGGGGGGCGATGAGGGGCCCTGTCCGGCGGTGGGCTGGTTGATGTCGTCCACTATCTGCACGGCCGTGCCTACCACCACCGCCGTCATCACCACGGCGTAGAGAAACGTGTACAGCTTGGCCACCTGGACACAGCCATGGACATGGACATAGATGTAGTCATTGACACAGACATAGACATATGGTCATTGACATCGACATCGACACAGACACAGAAATACACACACACACACATAAACAGACCCCTACGCCCCCCCCCCCCCCCGCCCCCCTCCCCACACACACACAGACAGTGAAACACAGACATAGATATACACACACACACACGCGCGCGCGTACACACAAACACACACGCACACAGACACACAGACACACACACGTACACACAAACACACACACATACAGACACATAGACACACACACACACACACACACACACACACACACACTCACCGTGAGCTGTGTCTTTTGCGAGGTGTAGACGCAGACGACAGAGAAGGCAATACAGGCCAGCAGCTGGACCACCACTGTCGCTATAGGGTTCATCACCCAGGCGTACGACAGCCCGCCTGAAAACACCAATCATTCAATCATCAGGCAAACAATGTGGACTGGAGTGATGGCCTAGAGGCAACGCGTCCGCCCAGGAAGCGAGAGAATCTGAGCGCACTGGTTCGAATCCCGGCACAGTCGCTAGTATCCTCCACCCCCCACCCCGTCCACTAGACCTTGAGTGGTGGTCAGGACGCTGGTCATTCAGATGAGACGATAAACCGAGGTCCCCAGTGCAGTATGCACTTAGCGCACGTAAAAGAACCCACGGCAACAAAAGGGTTGTCCCTGGCAAAATTCTGCAGAAAAATCCACTACTACAGGAAAACAAATAAAAAAACCCACTGAAGGCAGGAAAAAATACACACACACACAAAAATGGGTGGCGCTCTCAGTGTAGCGATGCGCTCTTCATGTGAAGAGCAGCCCGAATTTCACACAGAGAAATCTGTTGTGATAACAAGAGTATAAAAAAGAGTAAAAAGAGCTATACAATATAATACCATCATAAGGCAATCAACCAATGAATGGTCAATCAGGTACCCCACCCCGAAACATGCAATACAATACAATCATAAGGCAATCAACCAATGAATAGTCAATCAGGTACCCCACCCCGAAACATGCAATACAATACAATCATAAGGCAATCAACCAATGGTCAGTCAGGCACCCCACCCCGAAACGACCAGCACCCACCCGAAACGACCAGCATGATGGTGCTGGGCCCAATGAGGCTGGAGAAGAGCAGTAGGGCCTGGTACACGATGAAGATGTGAGGCACCCGGTCGTTCAGCAGGGTCAGCTGCCGCCACTCCCTCAGGATCAGCATCAGGTTGGCCAGGGTGGAGGCGATCCATCGGCGTCGCTGCTTGTAGAACTCGTCGAAACTTCCTGGGCAGTTGGTGCTGTTCTCCGAGGCGGCACAGT
>NC_134886.1:2968848-2988848 GCF_041734735.1 Babylonia areolata
CGATGACGATGATGATAATGACGATGATGAAGATGATGATGATGACGGCAGCAGAACACACTGAAGCAACCTGGCGCACACAGCACTAAACCAAAGGCGTGCTCCGCCGTCTGTTAGACACAGACAGTCGATTTGTTGACGCTTTGACACTGTGATGTGAGACATGGACACTGATGGCATAAACAGAAAGAAGAATCCAAGCATTCGAAACCAAGTGCTTGAGGAGACTACTACACATCTCCTACAAGGAGCACAAGACCAATGACTATGTGCGGAACCTGGTCAGCAACCTTGTTGGGCCCCAAGAACCACAGCTGGCGACTGTCAAACGACGGAAGATGGCATGGTTTGGTCACGTCATACGACATAACACCCTCTCCAAAACCATCCTGCAAGGGACTGTAGAGGGGGGGCGGCAGAGAAAGAGCTGGTCCGACAACGTCAAGGAATGGACCAAAATGACGATGCCAGATCTCCTCACGACAGCTGCCAACAGAACGGCGTGGCGAGCTATGACATCTTCCTCATGTCCCCCCCAACGACCCCAGCGGTCGAGGGAATGAAATGAGATGATGATGAGATGATGGCACTGTACTGCCATTATCCATGAGGTTCTTAGGACATGGGTGAATGCGTCAGCATACTTTCACTGCATCACAAAACATTATGATAAACGAATGAAAATGGTGAAAGCGAAGAGCGGGGTGAGGGCTGCTGTTGTTGTTGTTGCTGCTGCTGCTGCTGACGATGATAGTGAAGGTGATGGTGATGGTGATGATGACAATGATGATGATGATGATAACACTACTACTACTACTACTACTGCAATGCTGCTGCTGTTTCTACCACTTCTACAACAAGGACAACGCTAATGATAATGATGATAACAACAATCATAACAATGCTACTGCTACTGCTGCTAACAACAACAATACTACTACTACTACTACTGATGATGATGATGGTAATGATGATGATGATACTATTACTACTACTACCACTACTGCTTCTTCTGCTACTACTGCTGCAGCTACTACTACTATTACTAGTATCACACTTACATAGCGCTTTCAAACCTCTCAAAGTACCTACAATATCACATCAGTGAGACAGCTCACACACACACACACACACACACACACACACACACACACATGTAATAAACAGATGCTGATCCATTAGACACACAGCTTTGGAACGGAATCCCAGAAATAAACAGACACTGCTCGTTAAAGAATACGTTTTGACTTATTTCAAAATACGTGAGCGAAGGACTGTGAAGGACATGAGAAAGGACAGTGCATTCCAGACTTGTACCGTTGAAAAAACCAAAACCAAAACCATTCCCACAATTTCCTTCTGTCAACAGTACAGCGGCAGACAGCCCCCACAATTCCGAACTTGTACCGCTGAATATAACTGAAAAACTTTCACCGCATGTTGCATCTCGCCAGCCCCTACAGCCCCAATCACAATTCCAGTACTGACCTTTTGGAACCAGTGCCCGATGGCGTACTCAAAGACCTGGTACCAGACCAGGGGTCCTCCTCCCATGGGGTGGGTGCGAGCACACACAGCACCGATGCTGTTGTCGCGTGTCATCAGGTCCAGCAGAGCCTCCACAGAGTCCGGCGTGAACATCACATCGGCGTCAGTGGTCAGGATGAAGGCTTCGTCATCAGCTGGGGAGATGGAACGAACGGGTGAAGGAAGGAAGGAAGGAAGGAAGGAAGGAAGGAAGGAAGGAAGGAACGAGTGAGTGCGTGAATGAATGAATGAATAAATGAACGAATGAATGAATGAAGCAAGGAAGGGAGGAAAAAAGAAAGGAAGGAAGGAAGGAAGGAAGGAACGAACGAACGAGTGAGGAAGGAATGGGTGAATGAACAAATGAATGAATGAACGAATGAATGAATAAAAGAGGGAGTGTGTTAGTGAGTGAATTGATGTTTGAATGGATGAACAAACGAGGGAGTGTGTGCATGAATGAATAAATGAATGAGCGAATGAATGAATAACCGAGTGAGTGTGCGAATGAATAAGCGAATGAATGAGTGAATGAATGAATAAATGAATGAACGAACGAACGAACGAATGAATAAATAAACGAGTGAGTTTTTTAATGAATGAATGGATGAATGAATGAATGAACAGGTGTGTGAATGTAAGAAAACAATGAACGAATGAATGAACGAATGAATGTGTGAATGAAATAATGAATGAATGAATCAACCAATCAATCAATCAATCAATGATTGAGTGTATGAATTAATGAATGAAATAATAAAATGGATGAGTGTGCAAATGAATGAATGAATGGATGAGTGAACGAATGAACAAACGAACGAATGAACGAGGGAGTGTGTGAATGAATCAACGAATGAAAGAAAGAAATATACGAATGAACGAATGAATGCATGAATAAATAAATGAGCGTGTGTCTGACTGACCTGACCAGCCGAATCTTTTATTAACGAGAGAAATGAGTAAACGTGCATGATAGCAATAAATGAATGAATGAATGAATTTAAATGAATGAATGAATGAATGAATAAATAAATAAATAAATAAACGAACGAACGAACGAACGAACGAATGAATGAATGAATGATGAATGAGGGGAACCTTTATCAACAAGAGGAAGGGGTTTATTGTACACAAACGCTTCTTCTTTTCTCATGAATGAATGAACGAACGGACACATGAAATAATGAACGAATGAATGAATAGATGAGCGAACAAACAAAGGAACAAACAGACGATTGAACGAAGGAACGAATCAACGAGCGAGCGAATGAACAAGTGAATGTTAACGAAAGAATATAGCAAGCTTTTTTTCTTCATCCAGATCTTCAGCAAGAATACAGATGTATATGGATACAAATAAAGTAATGAAACATTAAATGATATTATCAAATCAATGCAAAGTCATACACACTCCAACACAAAATAATCTTTCCGATGCTCATTACAAACCGAAGCATAAGTATCGCCTGTATTTCTATCGTTGCTTGGTTCGTAATTCAGTTTCCCTTGTGAGTGTGTGTGTGTATGTATGTGTGTGTGTGTGTGTGTGTGTGTGTGTGTGTGTGTGTGTAAGTACGTACGTACGTACGTACGTACATGATAATGTACCAATTGTTCTTTTCATTGCTTTGTCACTTTTAATAGACTATTCCAGTTACTATTCTTATTCGTCGTTCTTATTATTTCATCTTATTTCATTTCATTTCTTTATTTCTATGTTTTGTGTCGTTCTTTATTTTTATGTTTTGTGTCGTTAAATAGGCAGAATTGTAAAAAAACAAAACAAAAAAAACAACAACAAAAAAAAAAAACAAAACACACAACCAAACAACGCCTTTACTGCACCTAATTCTTTGCCCATTAAAGATTCAATCAACCAACCAATCTTCTCTGTCTCTGAGTCACATTTGTAGAGGGAACACTTAGCTGTAGCAGTCAGAGAAAACTCATCTTCATTACTGACCCAGGCTTACCGTCAGTGAGAAAGTCCAGCACATAGGACATGTACATGACCTGACTCCATCGTTTCTTGTTCTTCACCTGTCGCAACACAAAGGGATAAAAAATATGAAGTATTGAAGGTCCCGAGTTACATCCCCACTCTCTCGGCCAAGAGGGTTTTAGGACAGTCGGCGTTGGGATGGTTCCCAAAGGCCAACTAGCCCACAAGGCTGCAGCACTAAGAGCCAGTGCAATTTTGCCTCCTAGTTTGAGAGTCATAGTCCTTCACAAAAGACTAAGCTGTAAATGATTTCCCATTGACTGGAGAAACCATTGATAATCCAGCTCTCACTTTGCTGTTGGTCTATAATCAAATTCTAGCCCAAATAGTCGGAACAGCAGTTGCCTCCTCTGCTGTTCTGAGCTGATGGTCATAGTCGGACACGACTGACTATCATATATATATATATATATATATATATATATATATATATATATATATATCTATATATATATATATATATATAGAAGGTCCCGTGAAGTGATGGCCTAGAGGTAATGTGTCCGCCTGGGAAGCGAGAGAATCTGAACGCACTGGTTCGAATCCCACAGTCGCCAGTGTTATTTCCCCCTCTACTAGACCTTGTGTAGTGGTCTGGACGCTAGTTCATTCGGATGAGACGATAAACCGAGGTCCCGTGTGCAGCATGCACTTAACGCACGCAGAAGAACCCAACCCACGGCAACAAAAGGATTGTCCCTGACACAATTCTGTAGAAAAATCCACTTCGATTGGAAAACAAATAAAACTGCAGGCAGGAAAAAAATCACACACAAAAATGTGTGGCGATCTCAGTGTAGCGACGCGCTCTCCCTTGAGAATCTGTTGTGATAAAAAAAAAGAGTAACAGAACACAATACAATACAATACAATACAATACGATAGCCTGTTATAGTCATCGGAAGCAGTGTCTTCATGTCCACTGTGTCTAGGGCTCAGCATAGGAAGCCTGGGCTAAATACTGTTATCCCCGCTGTTTTATCCTTCCCTGGCCTAAGTCAGGTTCCCATTCACATCTGCGTCGTGTTGGGAAGATCGGAGTAAAGTGCCTTACCTGAAGACACAACACCATGCAGAAACGGGGACCCTGAACCTGGTCACAGTGAACAGCGAAGTTCAACGCCTCATGGATTCTGCCGTGCGGCATGTTTACACAATGGGTAAAGGCGTTGTCAGATCAGTTGGTGTCGCTCCAATATGTCTCTTTGTTCTTTCACACACACACACACACACACACACACACACACACACACACACACACACACACACAGAAACACAGAGACACAGACACACTACCCACCCATACCACACACACACACACACACACACACACACACAAACACACAGACAGAAAGAGAGAGAGAAACACACACACACACACACACGCATCCTCCCCCCCCCACACACACACCCACACACACCAACGCACATACGCATGCACAAACACAAACACACACACCAACACACACACACACACACACACACACACACACACACACACGCACACACACCAACACACACACACACACACACACACACACACACACACACACACACACACACCGACAGATGTGTACAGAAAGGCAAGGCAGAGGAGGCGCCTGACCTTGAGGTTGTCCTTGAGGTGGATGTTGAATTTCATCTTTCTACCATGACGTCCCGGGAGATCCCAGCTCAGCTTCATGCCGTAAGGGGTGATCACCTTGGTGCACACGTCCGGTCTGATCCCTGCAGTGACAGTGATCATAATAATAATAATAATAATAATAATAATAACAAGTCCGGTCTGATGCCTGTAGTGATGATGATGATAATAATAATGATATTGATAATAATAATAAAATAATAATAATAATAATAATAATATTAATATGTCCAGTCTGATCCCTGTAGTGATGATGATGATGATGATGATGATAATAATAATAACACGTCCGGTCTGATGCCTGCAGTGATGATGATGATGATGATGATGATGATGATGATAATAATAATAACACGTCCGGTCTGATGCCTGTAGTGATGATGATGATGATGATGATGATGATGATGATGATGATGATGATGATGATGATAATAATAATAACACGTCCGGTCTGATGCCTGTAGTGATGATGATGATGATGATGATGATGATGATGATGATGATGATGATGATGATGATGATGATGATAATAATATTAATACGTCCCGTCTGATCCCTGTAGTAGTAATAATAATAATAATAATAATAATAATAATTATACTTATTAAAAAAAAGTCCGGTCTGATTCCCGTAGTGATAATAGTAATAATAATAATAATAATAATAATAATAACTATAACACGTCCGGTCTGATGCCTGTAGTGATACTACTACTACTACTACTACTACTAAGAAGAAGAAGAAGAAGAAGAAGAAGAAGAATACGTCCGGTCTGATCCCTGTGATGATGATGATGATGATGATGATAATAATAATAATATTAATAATAATTATAATTATACTTATTAAAAAAAAGTCCGGTCTGATTCCCGTAGTGATAATAATAATAATAATGATAATACGTCCGGTCTGATCCCTGTATTGATAATAATAATAATAATAATAATAATAATAATAATATAATAATAATAATAATTAGGTCAACACATTTTCACATGACAATGGCTAAAATATACATACAAATTTAAGACTAAGTGACATAGAACATGTAAATCAACACAGGCACCATCACAGTCTCAAATCACACAGGCCCAAATCCCAGCAAAACAAAGCATATCACATGCACAATAGTAGTAACAGAACGCTGCGATCGCCCTGTTTGTATTCTCTGTCTGTCTGTCGCTGTCGCTGTGTCGGTGTGTGTGTGTGTGTGTGTGTGTGTGTGTGTGTGTGTGTGTGTGTGTGGCGTGTGTGTGTGTGTGTGTGTGTGTGTGTGTGTGTCTTTCTGTCTCCCTCCCTCCTGTGTCGGTGTGTGTGTGTGTGTGTGTGTGTGTGTGTGTGTGTGGCGTGTGTGTGTGTGTGTGTGTGCGTGTCTTTCTGTCTCCCTCCCTCCTGTGTGTGTGTGTGTGTGTGTGTGTGTGTGTGGCGTGTGTGTGTGTGTGTGTGGCGTGTGTGTGTGTGTGTGTGTGTGTGTGTGTGTCTTTCTGTCTCCCTCCCTCCTGTGTCGTGTGTGTGTGTGTGTGTGTGTGGTGTGTGTGTGTGTGTGGCGTGTGTGTGTGTGTGTGTGTGTGTGCGTGTCTTTCTGTCTCCCTCCTCCTGTGTGTGTGTGTGTGTGTGTGTGTGTGGCGTGTGTGTGTGTGTGTGTGGCGTGTGTGTGTGTGTGTGTGTGTGTGTGTGTCTTTCTGTCTCCCTCCTTCCTGTGTGTGTGTGTGTGTGTGTGTGTGTGTGTGTGTGTGGCGCGTGTGTGCGTGTGTGTGTGTGTGTGTCTTTCTGTCTCCCTCCCTCCTGTGTGTGTGTGTGTGTGTGTGTGTGTGTGTGTGTGTGGCGTGTGTGTGTGTGTGTGTGTGTGTGTGTGTGTGTGTGTGTGTGTGTGGCGTGTGTGTGTGTGTGGCGTGCGTGCGTGCGTGTGTGTGTGTGTGTGTGCGTGCGTGCATACCTGCCCCTAATCCCCCCCCCCCCTCTCTCTCTCTCTCTCTCTCACACGCTCACTCTTCTCCACAGTCGTCCCAAGCATTATGTATTATCGCTTTGTTTTCCCCTATACCCACCACCCCACCCCTCCTTCCACAACCCCTCACTCACCCTCCCACCCACCCCACCCCCACCCCCCACCACCACCCACCCCCTCCCCTGGGACACCACGGATCATTACAGAGTCCGAGCTGGAATCCCACTGGAGGCTGTCCTGTGACTCACCCAGGGTGTCCTCCAGCAGGGCGATGAGGTTGAGGGCGAACTCCGTCAGGACCATCTGCTCCACGCCCTTGTCGAAGATGATGTGCGACTCAAAGCAGCGGTCCCCCCATGCCTGGGCCTCGTTGATCTTCCGGATGGACTCCAGCAGCTGCCTCATCTCGTCCTCGTCCTGTATGGGCAAGGGTGGAGGGGGTGGGGGTGTGTGTGGAGGAGTGGAGGGGTGTGGGGGGAAGGAGGTGGTTAAGGGTGGGGTGTGGGTGGGTGGGTGGGGGGGGTGTTGGGGGGTGGGGGCCGCACGCGCCCCTTCCCCCTCCCTCCCTCCTCCAAGCACGCGCTTATGTACACACAGCACACAGTAACTAGCGCACACGGGCGCTCACACATGCACTTGAACTCCTTCCCTCCACACAACCCAGCACACACATTCTTGCCCACAGCACATGCATACCGCTTGAATAAAGTACTGGCCGTGTTAGATTCTGCGACGATCTGAGAGAGAAGTTTGGAAGAAAAGAAGGGAGGAGGGGAAGAAGGATACTCCCCCCACACACACCACCCCTCCACCTACCCATGCTCACACACTCACACACACATACACGAGCGCACACACTGTTTCTACTGGAATTGAATTGAACAACACACACACACACACACACACACACACACACACTCATACGCACACACACACAACCGCACACACAAACACAAACACACACACACATCTGAACACGCACACACAAACACAGACACACACTTATGCATCCGCACACCCCTTCCCTCCCCCCCACACACACCCTCCTCCCCATCCTCGCCTTCCCCCCACCCCCCGCCCAATGCACACACACACACACACACAAACACACACACACACACACACACACACACACACACAAACACACACACACATACAACCGCGCACACACACTCACACACCACCCCCCCCCCCCCACACACACACTGACCTCTCTGTACATGGTGGTACAGATGTACACCTTGGGCTCCCTCCTCCTCCTCCTCATCAGCCTCTGCCTGCCGCCCACGTCGGACGACCTGTTGCCGTGCCGTCTGTTGAGGGTCAGCCAGGTGTCGGTGGTCACGCCGTTGTAGCCAGGCACGTAGTACACCTGCCGTCATACCACCACCGTCATCCATCCGCCTCTCCAATACCAGGAATCAAGAACATCACGGAAAAAAAGAACGCCTTTCTTACACGTCACGAATAACTATTGCGTCTTAAAAGTTGAACAATCATAGCGTAGTCCATCACCCATACCAGGAAACAAGAACATTGGGGAAAAAGAAAAAAAAATAGAACGCCTTCTCTACGTCACCACAGACTATTGCGTCATACGGCGTGAAAGGACTATTAAAAGTTAAGAGAATCAGAGCACAGCTCTCTCCCCCCCCCCCTCTCCCCCACCTCAGCCCCCCAAAAAATCAGAAAACGGAGATCGTGTCACAAAACCGCTTTTTACGTCAAAAAAGAACACTGCATGACACGGGTTGAAAAGTCTTATGATCATGTCAGTCATACCCTCACTCCATGTCCCACATAAACTAAACTGAACTGAGAACGTTTTGTCGCATCGTATTGTGTCACAAATTAACATTCCATTAGATGGTTTAAAGATAAATCCTCTGAAATCAGGCCACCGTCATTCAACGGCTCCCTTATGCCCGGACACAAGCCAACATCACAAATAAGAACAGCAGGTCAACATCATGATTCCCCCCCCCCCCCCCCCCCCTTCTTTCGACATCTATGTCTAAGTGGTGCGTCGCCTCGTTTATTTGTGACGAATTGGTGGTCTCAGTCACGAGTATGCAATGATCAGACCTACACGATATCATGTAACTGAAATCTCCATTCCCGCTTCACAGCCACCACCTACAACCCAATCCCACCAACCCCACCCCCCCGAAAAGTCTTCCCGCCCCCTGTCCCCCCCCCCCCCAACCCACCACCCCCACACTCCGCCAAGTCTTCTCCGCCACTGTTCCCCCCCCCCAATCCCCCACCCCCACACCCCGCCAAGTCTTCTCCGCCACTGTTCCCCCCCAACAACCCTCCACCCCAATACCCCACCAAGTCTTCCCGCCCCCTGTTCACCCCCCCCCCCAACCTTCCACCTCAATACCCAGCCAAATCCCTCCCCCCCCCCCCCGTTCACCCCCCCCCTCACGCCTCCCCCCCCCCCCCCTCACCATGCTCTCCTGAAGCAGCAGAACGAGGTCCTGGCGGAACAGGTACCAGCCGAAGGCGAAGGCGTGGCCCAACGTCAGACACACGCCTGCAGCCACTAGGTGGATCACGTGGTCCATGTCCCAGCCGCACGTGTCGCTCACCTTGCACAGCGGGTGCAGGGCCAGGAGACCCAAGGTCAAGGGCAGGGCCAGGAGCACGGGCAAGGCCAAGGTCACGGGCGCCATCTTCATATGGCAGGCGGCGAAAGCCAGCACGTAGGCCAGGAAGGAGGATCCCAACCCTGTGTGGGTCCCAGTTCAGTGTGGGTCAGGTCAGGTCAGTGTGGGTCAGGTCAGGTCAGTGTGGGTCAGTGTGGGTCAGGTCAGGTCAGGTCAGTTACTCAAGGACTAACGAGGAAGGTGGCAGAATGGTTCAAACACTCAGCTGCTAAGAAAGAAAGTCTGTGAGGGGTGAGGGTTTGGGTTCGATTCCCGCTCTCGTCCTTTCTCCCAAGTTTGACAGGAAAATCAAACTGAGGGTCTAGTCTAGTCTTTCGGATGAGACGATCAACCTGATGTCCCGTGTGCAGCACGCACTTGGTGCACCAAAAAACAAAGAACCCATGGCAACGACAGCGTTAACCTCTGGCAAAATTCTGTAGAAGAAATCCACTCTGATAGGAACACAAATGGATAAGCATGCACCCAAGGCCTGACTAAGTGTTGGGTTACGCTGCTGGTCATGCATCCGCAAAGCAGATGTGGTGCAGCGTATATGGATTTGTCCGAAGGCAGTGACGCCTCCTTGAAAAACTGAAACTGACACTCAAGGAGGCGTCACAGCGTTTGGACTGCTTCGTTCGTGGGCTGCAACTCCCTCGTTCACTGGTATGTACACGAGTGGGTTTTTTCGTGCATGACCACTTTTACCCCGCCATGTAAGCAGCCATACTCCATTTTCGGGGGTGTGCATGCTGGGTATGCTCTTGTGTCCACAACCCACCGAACGCTGACATGGATTACAGGATCTTTAACGTGCGCATTTGATTTTCTGCTTGCGTATACACACGCAGGTTTGCACATATGTTGACCTGGGAGATCGGGAAAATCTACACCCTTTACCCACCAGACGCCGTTACCGAGATTCGATCCCGGGACCCTCAGATTGAAAGTCCAACGCTTTAACCACTGGGAATTTGCGTTCGGACAAATCTCTATACGCTACACCACATCTGCTAAACACATGCTTGACCAGCAGCGTAACCCAACGCGTATTGTTAGGCCTTGGGGGAGAAAGAGGGTAAATCATCAAAGTAATGAATAAAAAGACAACAATAAATTGATGAATAAAGAAGAGTGGAGGGTCCGTTTCTGTTTCAATGCGGTGTCAAAGAGAGATCCATATGCGCTAGACTGTATCTGTCGTTGTTGAAAAGAAAAACTGCTCATCTGCTGGGAGGAAGATGAACGGGTGTGTGGGTAAATGGGTGGTGGGTTGGGACGGGTATGTGTGAAAGTGGGTGGGTCCGAGATGGATGTATTGATATCTATCTATCTATGTGTGGGCAGCACTAATCATCTACAACTCCACCTACCCAGCCAAAACGCCAGCCAGGTGACAGGCTCCTGCACATACTGGGCCAAGTCCCAGGCCTGGAGGAAGGCCATGTGGACGTCCTCGGTCAGCACGTGGGAGGGCGACTGACCCGAGTCCAGCATGAAGAGGACGCCAGTGGCGATGAAGATGAAGATGACGCGGGCCCCGTTCTGGATGAAGGCCGTCTTCCAAGCTGCGTTGGTGCTCAGGTCACCGGACCTGGGCAAGGTTGGAAGCGAGGAAAAAAAATGTCGATTTATTTTATCATTTTCTTGAAAGAAAAAAGTAGATAAAACTGAAAGTGAATGAATGGATAAAATAATTTAAAAAAAGAAGAAAAGTCAGCATGATTATGCATTGCTACAGTAAATAAATGAATGAAAAAGTAAGTAAGTAAGGAAATAATTATATAGATGAAGAAATACATGGACAAAACACATACGCATGTACTCAAGGCCTGGCTTAGCGCGTTGGATCATGCTGCTGATCAGGCACCTGCCTGGCAGGTGTGTTGCAGCGTGTATGGAATTGTCCGAACGCAGCAGCGCCTCCTCGAGAAACTGATAGAGAAACTTTGATACAGATGACATGCTGTTAATGGGTCAGACTTAGATTATCACGCTTTCCATGCAGTTATTGCACTTGGTCCCTGTACACTGCCGACGCTGGGACTGCTGGGACGAAACCTGGTGTGGCTGGTTGTATTGGGGGACTCGGAATGAGTGGCTTGGGAGTAATCCCACTGGGAACGCTGCAGACGCTATGTGCAGCCTCCAACTCCTCCCCCCCCCCCCCCACGGACCCCCCCCCCCCCCCCCCGCCCGCCCCTCAAACACCCTCCCTCCACCACCACCACCTCAAAGAAGGAAACAGAAAAAAAGAGAAAAAGTCGTACTCGTTCATGTTATTGTTTCCCTTTCCCTTGCATGTGTTTTGTCCAACGTAACTATTCTTTTTTTTCTTCTTTTTCTGAAAGCATACCTGATGCTGGCTTCACTTGTAGCTGTGGTGGGTGTGGCGGTGGCGGTGGCGGTAGTGTTGGTGGTGGTGTGGTTGTTGGTGTGGCTGTAGCTGTTGCTGGTGATGTCGCCGCTGTTGAAGGCAGGGTTGAACGTGCCGTAGTCCGCTGGGCGAGGCTGTGTGTCCTGCTGTGAACAGTGAATTGGATGTTTTGGGGGGGTATCATGGGGTCAGT
The DNA here is from genome assembly GCF_041734735.1 of Babylonia areolata. Taxonomy (NCBI): domain Eukaryota; kingdom Metazoa; phylum Mollusca; class Gastropoda; order Neogastropoda; family Buccinidae; genus Babylonia; species Babylonia areolata. Next base: position 2,981,195 of record NC_134886.1, read on the forward strand.
TTGATGTCAAACGCCTATGTCTATCTCTGTCCACTCATTCTCTCTCTCAGCTCGTTACAGAACCAACACACAGATCTGGCCATACGTTGGACTGGCTAATCGCACGTGACTCTGATGCCATAGTTGCGTCAGTAACTGTAACTGACAAACTTTCTTCCGACCATTCTGCTGTTATATTCTTGCTTAATATTTCAAAACCTACCAGAACCAAAACATCTGTTACTCGTCGCAACTTGAAATCCATCAACATTAACACTTTTTCTTCTCAAGCTGCTGAACGCCTTTCCAAAATTTCTTCCCGTACCGACGTATCCACACATTACAACACTGTCCTCTCTCAACTGCTGGATGAACATGCACCCCCCACTACCCGCATGCTCCCTGACAGACCCTCCGCCCCATGGTACACACAAGACATTCGACTTGCAAAACGCAAACATCGCCAACTGGAAAGACGATGGCGATCAACAAAACTGCAAGTCCACAATCAAATATTCCGAAAACAAATAAGTAAAGTCAAACATAATGATCTCATCAGCAAAGACAAACTTTTTTCCTTCTCAAGTTCTCGATGCCACATCCACCAAATCTCTTTACTCTGTCATGTCAAATCTTCTTGGAACTGCAAAAAAGACTCCTCTTCCTTCTGCCTACACTTTATCTGAACTCCCCAACGTCTTCTCCTCTTTCTTTTTCGACAAAGTCCAAAATATTCGTACCATCTTAGACCAAATGTCTTTCCAACCTGTTCATCCTGATCCTCAATTCAGCGGCACTCCTCTCCATTCCTTTAATCCATTAACTGAAACAGAAGTTCATGAAATCCTGAAAGAAATGACAATAAAATCCTGTGAGCTTGATCCTATACAAGCCTCGGTCTTTTCCCAGTGTGTCTCACATCTTCTCCCCACAATCACCAATATTGTCAACTCATCCCTTCTCACTGGAACGTTTCCAACCACTTTCAAAACTGCAATCGTCCGACCTCTTCTGAAGAAACTCAACCTTGACGCAAACATTTTGAAAAACTATCGACCAGTTTCTAATCTTCCATTCATGTCCAAACTCCTTGAAAAAGCTGTCCTCAAGCAGCTCAACAACCACCTTTGTTTCAAAAATTTCATCCACCCATTTCAGTCTGCGTATCGCGCTGACCACAGCACCGAAACCACTCTCCTCCACATTCTGAACAATCTACTGATGGCGTCCCTTCTCACTCTTCTCGACTTGTCAGCCGCCTTTGACACGATAGACCATTCAATCCTTCTTTCCCGTCTTCATTTTACATTTGGTATCAACGGCACTGTTCTAAACTGGTTCAAATCTTATCTCACTGATCGATTCCAGTCTGTCATTGTTGATCATTTCCAATCTGAACCCGTTAAAATCGAACATGGAGTCTCACAGGGACCTGTTTTAGGCCCAGTGCTCTTCACACTGTACACTGCTCCTCTCGCTGAACTTATCAACCGCTATAATATCAGTCATCATTCTTATGCTGATGACACTCAACTCCAGAAGAGTGATATCCCTGAAAAATTGTTGTCGCTCTTGCAAGAAACATCCAGCGGCTTCCTGGACATTCAAAACTGGATGACTCGAAATAAGTTACAACTGAACGCGGAAAAAACTGAAGCAATGATCATAGGAACTAAACAAAAACTGTCTTCCATCACAATTGACACAATCAAACTTGGCAATACATCCATCCCTCTTTCCACGTCAGTCAGGAACCTCGGTGTTGTCCTTGACAATACACTGTCCATGCAAAAATTTATCAGTCAGACATGTCAGTCCTGCTACTGTCAACTGCGGCGCATCAGTGCCATCCGGAAATATCTGTCCACTGACGCAACATCTAGACTTGTCGTTTCTCTCATTCTCTCTCGCCTTGACTACTGTAACTCTCTATTGTCTGGTTTGCCTGCTTCATCCATTCAGTCCCTTCAGCGCATACAAAACTCTGCTGCCCGACTCGTCCTCAGAAAGAAAAGATCTGAGCACATCACTCCTCTTTTGCTACATCTCCACTGGTTCCCTGTCTCACACCGAATAAAGTAAAAGATCAGCACTCCTATGTTATAAATGTATTCACAAAACGGCCCCTTCCTATCTCTGTGGCTGCCTTCACCTCTACACCCCATCTCGCTCACTACGATCAGCTTCGGATCCACTCTGTTTACGCATACCCAGATTCAAACACTCGACTGTTGGCCGCCGTTCTTTCTCTGTCTCTGGACCTTGCGATTGGAATGAACTTCCTCTTTCGCTTCGTCAAGTCTCCACACTCAGCTCTTTCACGTCTGGCCTTAAACCCCACCTCTTCCCAAAATAGCCTCCCTTGCCTGCCCTTCCTTGTCTTTAGTTTCTACAGTTTTAAAATTATGCATGCGTGTGAATGACTGGTGCGAAAGCGCTTTGATTTGTCTCTGCACAAGATTCAGCGCTATATAAATTCCATTATTATTATTATTATTATTATTATCTCTGTCTCTCCTTGTGTGTGTGTGTGTTTGTGTGTGTGTGTGTGTGTGTGTGTGTGTGTGTGTGTGTGTGTGTGTGTGTGTGTGTGTGTGTGTGTGTAAGGAATACAATAATACTCTGCACACACACTGTCCACTCATTAAAAGTTATTCTTGAAATAACTTCAAAGTTTCGCCCTGTTGTGTTTCTGCAGGAAGCTGTAAAAAAAAAAAAGAAGAAAAAAAACTTTGCTCCACTACTGATGTGGGAACAACCTTCACTTATCGAATTCACAGTCATGTCTTATTGAATCATCCAACTCTTCTACAAGGAACACCATTGAAACAAGAGGACACACACGGAGATGACAGTATGAGTGATATGTAAAACCTTTTTTACCGATTACTTTTTGAACATGTGAACGCAACACGAAAGCACATCGGAACTTGATTAAGCCACGGGAGGCACGTGAGAGGCTAGTTTGAACATCATGTGGATGGAGTCTCCCGTCGGTCCGACGGATGAGTAGGCAGGCAGGCTTATCTGTCGGTATGTGTCCTCATATGGGAGAAGAGGCCGATTCTGGATACGCAGCACTTCCCACAGGTGTTGCAAGGGAAAACATTGCCTGACCAGCACAGGTGACATTTTTTTTTTTTTTTTAGTGAGGAGGAGTTGTGCAGTCCCTTCCCTACTCTCTCGCCTACCGACGCTCACAGTCCCACAGGTGCAGATACTGCCACGTGTAGGACAGCCTCGGCAGGTGCAGGTTTTTTCTTCGGAGCTCCGTCTTCTAAGGGGACTTCCAGCCAAGGATAAGAGCTCCCCCTGCCCTTTGGTCATCCTCTTCCGCCTTCACAGCCGTTGGGAAAGGTTTCCTCCTCCGCCTGGTCCGTCGTTGGGAGACTTCACATGCGGCAGGTAGTACTGGGTTACATGGTACCAGTAGCAAGGGCTATGCCCCTGACCTGTTTACAATAATTACATATGCATATATCATTATTACATACTATATGCATATATTATCATTATATATGCATTATTATAACCTGCATGACTGGGAACATGATTCACTACACTGGCTTTGCCCATGACATTCCTGTGCACTCTATGAACCTGTGTCAACCTCACCTTGTGGCGCCGAGCTGTGCTGATGTGTCGCTGCAGGGAGGGCAGCCAGGACACGGACAGACAGACGAAGGCCACAGCCGGGTGCCACAGGTCCTTGTGGTCCGAGGTGGTGTCCACCACCAGCACCCACGTCACAACAGTCCCCGCCAGGATCAGCAGTATGCCGATCTGTGTGATGAGGGAGTGATAGGGATGTTGCAGCTGTTGTGCCGTGAAGTGTGGTGTTGTGATAACATCATCACCACCATCACCACCACCATCACCACCATCACCACCACCATCATCACCACCATCACCACCACCATCATCACTACCACCATCATCACCACCATCACCACCATCATCACCACCATCAACATCACCATCATCACCATCACCACCACCATCCTCTCCACAATCACCACCACCACCATCATCACCACCACCATCATCACCACCATCACCACCACCATCATCACCACCATCACCACCACCATCACCACCACCATCATCACTACCACCATCATCACCACTACCACCACCATCACCAACACCATCATCACCACCATCATCACCATCACCACCATCATCACCACCACCATCATCACCACCATCATCACCACCACCATCATCACCACCATCAACATCACCACCATCACCACCACCATCATCATCACCACCACCATCATCACCATCATCATCACCATCATTACCACCATCATCACCACCACCATTCTCACCACCATCATCACCACCACCACCACCACCACCATCACCACCATCATCACCACCATCACCACCACCATCAGCACCACCATCACCACCACCATCATCACCACCATCATCACCACCATCACCACCACCATCAGCACCACCATCACCACCACCATCATCACCACCATCATCACCACCACCACCATCACCACCACCATCATCACCACCACCACCATCACCACCACCATCATCACCACCACCATTCTCACCACCATCATCACCACCACCATCACCACCACCATCATCACCATCATCATCACCATCACCAACACCATCAACATCACCACCATCACCACCACCATCATCACCATCACCACCACCATCCTCACCACAATCATCACCACCATCATCATCACCACCATCATCATCACCATCACCACCACCATCATCACCACCATCATCACCACCATCACCACCACCATTCTCACCACCATACCCCCCACTACCCCCCACCACCATCATCACCACCATCACCACCACCATCATCACCACCATCATCACCACCATCACCACCATCACCACCACCATCACCACCACCATCAGCACCACCATCACCACCACCATCAGCACCACCATCAGCACCACCATCATCACCACCATCACCACCATCATCACCACCATCAGCACCACCATCATCACCACCATCACCACCATCAGCACCACCACCATCACCACCATCACCACCATCAGCACCACCATCATCACCACCATCAGCACCACCATCATCACCACCATCATCATCACCACCATCACCACCACCATTCTCACCACCATCATCACCACCACCATCATCACCATCATCACCACCACCATCATCACCATCATCATCACCATCATCATCACCACCATCATCACCATCATCATCACCACCATCATCATCACCACCATCATCACCACCATCACCACCACCATTCTCACCACCATACCCCCCACTACCCCCCACCACCATCATCACCACCACCATCACCACCATCATCATCACCATCATCATCACCATCATCATCACCACCATTCTCACCACCACACCTTCCACTATCCCCCACCACCATCCTCACCACCATCACCACCATCAGCACCACCCACTCAGCTCCCTACCACCACCACCCACCACCATCCCCAGTCACCACTACCATCACCATTCTCACCCCCAACCACCCTCACCCATCCCACGCCACCCCTACCACCCCTCTGCCGCCACGACCACCCCACTTCCATCCTCACCACCACCACCACCCACACACCGACGCGGCAAACCCACCGGAACGAGAACCCTCTCCCTGCGGCGCTGGGCCCTGACGATGGGGAAGACGTTGCAGGCGGGAACCAGGAGCACCGTGCCGAGGAGCAGCAGCGACACAGGGGAGGGGTGCCGGCTCAGCACGGAGAAACACATCAGGCACAGCCCCACAGACTCCGCCATGGCGCTGAATAGGGTCTAGGGGGGGGGGGGGGGGGGGGGGGGGGTGAAACAACATCAACATCAACATCAGCATCAACAACGAAAATTGTAGAAGATTACTCCAGAGAACTGGAAGCCTAACAGGCAGATATACACTCTTCAACACTTAAACACACACACACACACACACACACACACACACATGCGCGGGCATTTTTGCATTTTCACACGCTGGTCAAAGAAAGAAGATTTGATATTAAAGGCCACACTTGCTATGACTTATGTTCTATTATAATATTCTATGTTCTACGAGCTCGATGAACTGTGATGTAAAGCACATTAAAAAGAAAATAAAACTAATTCAAACATACACGTCAAGACATTTTACTTTTCATGCTCTCTAAGGCCTTTTTGTAAAGGATAAACGTGCAAAACGTTCGTAATCCGAAAGCTGCTGATAAAAAAAAACAAAAACAAACAAGAGAGGCAAGGCCTTCAAGACTCACTTGCGATTTGTGATACACTTAAAAAAAAAAAAAAATCTAATCGTTAAAATGTTTCTGTATTTGTTATTATAAAGCTTCGCGTTTTTACAAAAAGAAAAGAAAAAAAAAAGTCCTAACCAGATTCGAACCCCGCGTGTTCGGGTGAGAAGAAGCTGCCTTATCCATTACACTATCGTGGCTCCTTAACTGGCATTCTAAAATTTAACATTTGAACATACTTTTTTAAAGGGCGATAAATCAATTGCGATATTCGCGGTGAGAACGCTGTTTAAATCATATTATTCTGGTGTATCTTGGGCATTCAAAAAATCTTTAAGGGCAATAAAAAATTCTTTTTAATGCCTATCGCCGCAATCACACTGCAACATTTAGCCATTTTCACTAGATCTAGATAGATGTACATGTTTAGTTACACCCGCCGGGAATGTAGTACGACATGGTCGATCCAATTTCTCTCTTATGTTCAGTCTAGTTTTATAGTTTTAAAGTTGATATGAAAATTTAGTATTTTGTTAAACTAATAACATATAGAGCCAAGTACAAGTACTTCTAAACGTCGTAAGAAGTGAAAAGGACTTCATTTTGAGAAAAGTCAAGACTGGAAATTTTTTCGTTTCATCGTGATCAGTTCAAGGGTATTAACTCACATGGTTTACAATTTTTAACTGTGAATTCCGACTGATTCTGTGGATATTTTTATGGCAGTTTGGGGCATAATCCAGTAAGTGATGAGGCGTTCACAAATCTTTCTCTGAACAAATATTTAACGGTCTCCTCCTCCAACTTTCCATCACATGTTATCGTGTAATGTCAATTGAATATAGGATTGAACAGACAGGTCAACAACTTGAAACAAAATGGCGTCGTTCGCGTTCGCGAAGAATATGAGCACGCGCTTTGAATGTGTATAAATATGTGTACGCAATTGATTTTTGTCCATGACCTTCAGGGCTCAGCCAACAGATCTGTAAAGTCCACTGGTCGCATTGATTTTAGTATTTTCCGAAAAAGACACTTGGGCAAATGAACATAGTGAAAGCCCTGTACACTGAGAGTAAAACACACAAGCTTTTTATGTATTGAGTATAATTTCAAAATGTAATGTTTAAGATGAGAAAGATCAGTTTAAAGCAAATTAAGTCCCCTAGCATTAATTACAGAGTAATTTCCCTTTTTTACTATCTGCACCAAAACGTTTGCAAAATAAATAAAACTTCCATGCTTAGCAAAAGAAGTTCCTGTTTGAACAAAAAAATGATAATAATGACTGCTCTTGTTCTGGTGCCAGAATATCAGATCAAAGTGCCATGTTTAGAGAATACAGAAAATATAAATACAACAGTAAATGCAGTTTGCATATAATTAGGCTTCATTTTTTTTTTTTTTTTTTTGTGCCCATCCC
>NC_134886.1:2993848-3003848 GCF_041734735.1 Babylonia areolata
TGGGGGTTGTGGTGTGGGTGTGGTTTTTAGGGGTTCCCATCAATCTTACATCTTGTATTACAAAAAATACCCACCCTACTCCCAAACCCAAAACACTCACACAAATAAAAAAACAACAAAAAAAAAAAAACAGGCCAACCCCCCCCCCCCCACCCACCGCCCTAAGGGGCGCCCCTTTCCATCCCCCCCAAAAGCAGGGGTTTCCCCCCGGGCGACACCCCTCCACCCCCCCTCCCAGTCCTCCCTGCTCTGGGACCCACGCAGGGACCCGGACATGGCGCTGTAGGAGGCGCTGTAGCTGTTGTGATTACTGAGGCTGGCTCCTCCAACACCACCACCACCGCCGCCGCCACCAGAACCTCCACCACCACCCCCACCTCCACCACTGCCGTTTCTGTCGCCGTGGTGGTGGTGGTGACGAATCTGCACCGTTTCGTGTGTGGGGGTGAGGGTGCCTGGGCCGGAGATGGAGCTCTCAGGAGTAACGCCGTCGCTGATTCGTTCTTCAGCCAGTCTTCTGCGAAAGTCCGGCGCTACTGCGGCAGCTCTGGAAACAGCAGCACCACCTCCTCCTCCTTCTTCTTCGTCTTCTGTGGAGCTGCCAGGGATGGGGCTCATGTTCCCGCTTTGTGATGGTCGTAGTGGTTGTCGTCGTGGTGCTGCGGCTTGGTTCATTGTTGCATTCGTAGGTTCAGGTCTCAGAATGGACAGGTGTGAGGCTGAGCGAGGCCCTCAGGGAAGCAGGAAACAGAGAAGGATGGTGGAAGGTGGTTGACAGGTTATCAATGGTGCCCCAGCGATCATCCAGACTAAGGGACAAGTCAAGTGAAGTGAAGGGAAGGGAAGAAGTCTCCACGCGGGGTTACTGACATACAGTCAGAAAAACGGCGTCTTCCTCAAGCTGAGGTTTGGGCGACCGGGCGAAGAAGACCTGTTTGACCGTGTGAGAGAGGGAGTGTGTGTGTGTGGGTGGTGGTGGTAGTGGTGGTGGCGGTGGTGGTCTAGTGGCTCGGGAGAACACCAGAGGAAGGGCTATTCTATTCCTGGTCCTGCAGCATCCGTTTCACTGCCGAGTCTGTAAACGGATGGAATAGAGCACTCTAATTCCCCTCTGTAGACACACACACACACACACACACACACACACACACACACACACACAACAACAACAACAACAACAACAACAACAACAACAACAACAACAAACCATTAACTGTGTGACAAAATACGTGGATATAGTGCCGTTTCAAGCACTTTCACCCTCAAAGCCATTTATAGGGCCCACAGAAGGAAAATTGGCCTATATTTACCCACCCCATGCTTTCATACTGTAGACAGGCAAATTATGATTTCTGACATAACAACACACAAGAGAATCACTATATGAGTGATACCATTTACCATCCGAAAGACTATAATGAAACGTATGGTCTGTTGCTTATGGCGCATATTTTGGGGGTTAGATGGATTACGTATTTACACGCTAATAGAATAGAATAGAATGGTAGCCATGTTAAGCAGATATATCGCGAGTGTACACACTGATCAAAACAGAACAGAATCGCATAATTGACATGTTTGGCAGACATTAATATCGCAGAAGTACACTTATAGAATAGAATAGAAAAAATGATTGGAAAATCCATCACAAAAATGTTTAATGTACATACGAAACACCAGACGGGACTAGAATAGAACAGAACAGAATAGAATAGAAAACATGCTTGGCAGATATATCAACGATACATCTCTTTGCAAAGATGCACACACTTTCAAACACAACGGAATAGACGTACAGTTTATTGGTGATACCAAAACCTGGCGCAGGTTCAGGCGACATTGATAAAATCTATAAGTTCACTCAAATTGAAGGGAGTTTCTTTCCGTGAACAAAAATCTTTGCGTGCTCTCTCTCTCTCTCTCTCTCTCTCTCTCCCCCTCAATGGTCATTGCGCACACACAAAAACAAGGCAAATCATGTTCTGAATTCATGTTTAGACCCCCCCCCACTCACCCCCTCTCCCTCTTTCTCAGTGATCATTGCACACACACACAAACAATTTACGTAAATCACGTGCCGAATTTATTTCAGACGCCCTCTCCCCCACCCCCCTCTGTATGTCTCTCTCTGTGTCTCTGCCTCTCTTTTTAACGGTGCTATCAATGCAAAGTGTAACATTTTATCATCATGTGTCAAAGCAATCATCCAATTTTTTTTGTTTTGTTGTTCTGGATGCCCGAAAGGCCTGTGCCAACGTTGTGTCTTAATTTAATTAAAAGGGAAAGTTCTACCATGGAAAAATGCAAAAAAAAATTTTTGTGCATGAAATGGGGTTTTCTGTGATTTAGATTCCGAAAACCCTTACTGATTTCGTAGTATCAATGCCTTTTGCAGTCAAGTTTCATAAGTAGTTTTAAATAATTATTTTCTCAGGTATGTATGTTAAAATTAAAACAGAAATGTAGCTAATTAATTATGCATAAACTTCAAAAAATCATATCTCAGCTTCTACTGAACATAAAAACAAAACTTAAACACGAAAATAAACACCAGAATCCTCTCAAACCCCCTAAAAACTGAGCTAAAACAGTCCAAAACAAAGTATTTCATTGGCTGTTGGTAGAAGGGCCACATAGCAGCAACCTAGTTCTCAAACAATCAGAGGCCGCGTCAGTAATGGCCTTTGGCTTGACACTCTTTGTGAAACAAATGGAAGCTGACTGCCGAAGTTGCCTGCATTGCCTGTTTTCAACACACAGTGAGTGTATAAACTTGTTTTTGGTCAGAAATGGGTAAGAGGAAGGCTTCTTACAAGTCCAAAAAGCGTGTGCCTCCACAGAAAAGGAGAAAATTAGAGCAGAGTGGTGCAAAAGATGATAGTTCAGGCGATAGTGGTGATGACAATGCAAAGCACAGTACAGTTCGTTCGTCGTCTGCTAGAAGTTCGGAACCATGTGCGTCGGGTGAAAAACTTTCTCACACTCTGGATGTAGAGTTTGACAAGGATGATGAACTCTCAGGGTATAGATTTGTTGATTTTGAACTGTTAGTTCAATTTGTGAATGGACTTTTGTGCCCTGATTGCAAGAAACCACTGGGTTCAAGTCACCTATCTTCTGTGAAAGAAGAAAGAACCGATCTTGCTTCTTTGTTTACATTTGAGTGTGGATGCAAAAACAAGGTCAGTTTCACAACTTCTAAGATGATAAAGTTTTTGAAGTAAACAGAAGATTTCCATTGTCTATGTTTGCAGTAGGAAGACACCAGGCTCAGGGAAAAAGATTTTGGGGGAACATGAATATCCCCACTTCTTTGAACAACAATACATGGGCTAATCATAGGAATATGACAAAGAAGGCGACAGAAGCAGTTGCAGATCACAGCAAAGCTACAGCAGCCGAGGAAGCAAGACAAGCATACAGGGGTAATGATGTTACTGTTTCAGGGGATGGTACTTACCAGCGTAGGGGATTTCAATCTAAAAATGGAGTAGTGACTGTTCTCTCAGTAAATGGGAAAAAGTCTAAAGTTTTAGACTGTGAAGTATTGTCAAACCACTGTGACGGCTGTAAAAAGAATGAAAAGAAGAAATCCGGCCCAGAATTAGAAAGATGGAAGATAGTTCATCAAGAAAAAGGTCTTTGTGACAAAACTCACACAGGCTCAGCTGCAGCAATGGAGCCAGCCGGGGCAGTCAGTGTGTTTTCATGGTCAGAGGAGAAATATGGCCTTCGATACATCAACTTTTTAGGAGACGGAGACAGTAAGACCTACACTACATTGAAGAATGAAGCCATTTATGAAAATGAGACAATTAGAAAATTAGATTGCTGTGGCCATGTCCAAAAAAGGATGGGTAGACATCTTTCAAACAAAGTCAGTGATCTGAAAAAACAAACATTCAGCCATAGAGGAAAGACAGTAAAAGGTATTGGAGGCCAGAACAAACTTACCAAAAAAGCCATCCTGGTAATTCAAGGGCACTATGGTGCAGCTATCAGAAAGAATCCAGGCAATTTAGATAAAATGAAACAGGATATCTGGGCCATTTTCAATCATAGGCAAAGGCAACATGATTTGTGTGGAGACTGGTGTCCATCAAAGAGTGGCCGAGGTGACCCCGACAAACATGCATTTCCTGACTTTGTCTGTGAGGCCATCCGACCAGTGTTTGAAACACTCACCCAGGACAGTTTGCTGGAAAGGTGTCTCCTTGGGGGCAGCCAGAACACAAATGAAAGCTTTCACAATCTGATCTGGGAGAGATGTCCTAAAACAACATTTGTAGGCCGCAAAAGACTGAGCCTGGCAGTTGCAGACGCCACCATTGTGTATAATGATGGAGAGTTAGGCAGGCTGGGCATTTTTCACTCCCTTGGAATGGAGCCTGGAGTGTGGACTAAGCAGTGCTTTGCTCAGCTGGACAGAAAAAGAGTTGCATCAGGACAAATACAGGCAAGTGCTGTGATGGAGTTTGCTCGACGACATAAAGCGCTGACTGCTGCGGACCAGGAGGGTGAAAAAACTGAGGAGTATTACCAGGCAGGGGCCCATGAGTAGCACAGTGAGTCAGAAACTATTCAAGCATGCACCACATGATGGAAAAAAGTCATTTGAAGTACTTTAATACATACTTAATTAGGATGCAGTCAAAATGAAAACATTAAAGCCCATTTTCTCAAAACGCAATTTTTGCCGTTTATGTTCACCATTTCCCAAATATCTAAACAACTATTCATCAAATTGAGCTCAAATTTTCAGTATGTGTTTATTACACATTTTGCTACATGTTTTGGTAATTTAGGCCTTATAAATGAATTTGTATTTTTCCAGTTTTTCACATAATTTAGAAGACCAAAACAACATTGACTTTTTTCAATGACTTTTTTCCTGCCAACACATTGTTTCCTGTTTATCTAACAGTGTTTCTGTGAAATTTCATACAAATAGCATGTTTAGTTCTTATGTTATCAGGGAAACCCTGATGGAACCGTTTTTCCGTACACACTACTTTTCACAAAATTCAAACCCTATTTACAATGTGAAGATATGATAAAATCTTAAGCTGATTTCAGATATGCAAACAGTAAAACTTAAACTAAATACAGACCAAATTTGAAACAGATTGGTTGAAATTTAGTGGGTAAACCAAGATAACAAAAATTGGTAATGTTAGGCGTTTTCGGGTGGTAGAACCATGCTGTTATATTATTAATCTATGTTACACATGACCGAAGTTGGTAAACATGGAAATTCAAATATCACCTGATCTAATGGAGGTGTTCATATTGTTATTAGCTGATGACGTCACACTTCTAGTAATATCTCCATGGGCTTTGCAAAATCAGCTTAACTGCCTTCAGAACTGCTCCATGTATATATACATGCATAGATATATACATATAATTATATATATATATATATATATATATATATATATATATATATATATAGATATATATATATACACACACATATACATACACACACACACACACACACACACACACACACACATATATATATATATGTCTATCTCTGTGTGTGTGTGTGTGTGTGTGTGTGTGCGCGCGCGCACGCGCGTGCGTGAACATAAATGAATAATTTAGAAAGATATTTTCTTTTGTTTTTCAATTGTCCTTGAAATTGCCAGTCCTCTCTTGTCTCTAAGGCTTTGAAGCTGAGCGAACGATGGTTTATGTCAGTGTCAGTGTCCCAGGTGAAGAGACTATGTCTTTGAAAACTTCGTCAGTGCTTAATGAACTTCGTCAGTGCTTACTAAACTTCGTCAGTGCTTAATAAACTTCGTCAGTGCTTAATGAACTTCGTCAGTGCTTAATGAACTTCGTCAGTGCTTACTAAACTTTGTCAGTGCTTACTAAACTTCGTCAGTGCTTACTAAACTTCGTCAGTGCTTAATGAACTTCGTCAGTGCTTACTAAACTTCGTCAGTGCTTAATAAACTTCGTCAGTGCTTAATGAACTTCGTCAGTGCTTACTAAACTTTGTCAGTGCTTAATAGACTCGAGGGCAAATCTGGGAAGAGCATGTCCAATCGAGTGGAGTGTTAAAATCGATTTGTTAAGAGCTTACACTACTACTCACTCAGTAAAAGAAACATCTTTTATTTGATAAGGACAAACACCTACAATTTATTTCGACACGATTTAGATTTTTGTATTTCTGGAATCAATAAAGGTGCCGATTTAAAAATGCACATCATTTCAGTACCATTGTGTCCTTTTTTGCGAAAAAAGCCACTGAAGATGAAGTGCGCCTTGTTTCCAAGTGTCCGGTCCTGTCTTGAGTGATTTGCGTTTGAAACTTATTAAATTATTATATCTTAATGTTTGCTGAGATTCTGTTCATCGATGACATCTACTAGTGGTATTATTGTCAATCTGACATGGTACCTACGTAGAGACGTTTTTCAAGTTCAGATAGACGGTATTGTCAGTTTCTTTAGTTAAGCTGCGGTAACAGCTGCAAAGATACTAACAGTTATGTTTTCTTACAAATATTGTTATCCCCCGTTGTTTATATGGATGTTTTCCATTGTCAGATAGCGGTTGATGTGTTTTTAAGGCAAGTTTATAGTCAGGTCAGGTCATTAGATCTGCTACTGGTAACCTGTAATCCAGTACAACCTGTTCAGGGTCGGGTTGCCGACGACTAAACCGGCACTTCCACCGCTCCCTTCTGGGACTGGTGAGGCGGGTGGCTAGACACCCTTATGGAGATCCATAAAAGGGCGTCGGCTCAGGAGAGCCACCGACGGCCATCTAGCTCCTCTGTGCTGTGTGCATGCCACACGCAGTTGGCCCCCGGGGTGTGTCTACCCATGTATGCGAAGTCTAGATCCGGCAGAATCTGCGGAAGAAACCTATCGGTTCAACGGAGAGGAAGGCGGTTACAACAACGCACTGTTGAGTGCAGAGAGCAAGGAAGGAATTTGTGTTTAATGTCCCGTCACACATATCGGTGATTGAAGACATTTTGTAAAAGTATTTATGAATACACCTGTGTATTATCGGTTAGAAGGGGTGGGAGATGTGGATGAATGGAGGGTTGGGGGAAACTGGGCAAATGAGGGTAAAAATGTGGGTGAAATTTGAAAGAAAAACAAAACAAAACAAACAAACAAACAAACAAAAAAAAACCCTCTAAATACAGTTACAGGAAATTACTTAAAGGACTTCGTAAAAGAGAAGTCGTTAAACTGACATGCGAAACAACTGATAATGAATGCAAAAAGTCAAAAACATCAACGTTCTCAGTCACTTGTGAAGACACACTTTCGTGTACAAAAGGCTTCATCAAGCTACAGTGAAAAATTATATGCTCAATTGTCAGGTTATTAAAGCATATACACTTGACATTAGAACAATACTTGGTCCGTAATGAATTTGATAATAGTCTGAGAGCTAAGCTCAGAATTGGTCTGCGAATCTGAGAGAGTCAACTGACAAAGTTTTAGACTTGAATTCAAGCACCTATAAAAGTCTCTTTCTAGTATATTGCTTATTTCCTTGTATGACAATGGGCAATATACTTTTATACTATCTATATGATTTTTTGCTCCCCTTTTTGCTGCCCTATCTGCTTGGTTGCTGCAGAGAGCAAGATGAGACACCGAAAGGATATCTTGGTCATCCACTGCATCCGTGCTCATCCTCCAGTCGTCTCGACTTAGTCTTGCCACTGGAAATTGGTGGACCCGGATGAGAGAGTGAGGTCGACGTTGCGCAACTCCTCTTCACTTTAAACAAACTCATTGCGCAAGTCATCAGTCATCCAAAATGACCTTTCATCCTTCATCATTTCATCACCCCCAAGTCCTGTGGCGACAGGTGAGCGACGAAACGACAGGTGTGTGTACACTGGCAGTCGCAGCCGCAGACCTGCACGCAGGCGGCTCAGGCCATAGGGTCGTTCTTCGTCAACAGGAGCAGCGATGGAGCTCGGCAGCCGTCTGAGCGTCTGAGCAGCCCTCTTTAGGAATGCACTGCTCACCTCCCTGGCATGAGGAAGGGGCTAGAAAAGGTGCCCTAAAAATTGCCTGCTCCATATCACCCTGGCCAGCATACCGCGGCTGGCGGGGACCCTACATCAGCGGTCGAAACAAATAGAAAGAAAAGAAAAAAACAAGGATCGTTCCTCTCACCATTGGTGCTTGGAACATAAGGACTCTCCTGGACAGAGATAACGCGGACAGACCCCAAAGGAGAACAGCACTAGTTGCATCCGAACTCGCCAGATACAACATCAACATCGCAGCCTGAGTGAGACTCGGCTTGCAGGCGAAGGCGAGCTCTGTGAACGGGGATCTGGTTACACCTTCTTCTGGAGTGGACGAGGAAGCGAAGAGCGACGTGAGGCTGGCGTTGGTATTGCAGTAAAAACAGCAACTTGTCAGCAAGCTAGCTGGAATCCCAAAGGGAGTCAACGATAGGCCTTATGACCATGAAACTCCACTGGCATCTGGCCAGAAGCAGCACTCACCCTATTGTCCAGTGCCTACGCCCCAACCATGACCCAACCCGGATTGAAGTGAAGGCGAAGTTCTACGAGGACCTTCACTTTGTCATTTGCTGCCATCCCTAAAGCAGACAAGCTCAACTTCTTGGGGGGACATCAATGCTAGGTTGGCTCTGAATACATCTCCTGGGATGGAGTGATTGAAAGCACGGTGTGGGCCACTCGAACCCAAAAGGTTGCGGGCCCCAAAGTGCAGGCAGAAGGGATCCAAAACCCCGGCTCCCCCCTACCCGTAAAAACTCTGGTTTCCCCTCGTAAACATTGGCCCAATGATTTTTGTCTCGTCCAGAAAAGGGGGGAAAAATCTTAACAAGCCATTCCCATTTTGGAACAACATGCCTTGTATCTCGAATGAAATTCAACCAAACCAAAGAATCCCCCCAAGGGGCCAGAACCAAAATGCTTTAAAATCCGCTGCGGAAGTTCTCCATCAGCCAGCCCCAAGGAAACCCTACGTTGAGCCCAACATCACAGTCAACAGTCAAGACTCAGTGCGGTGGAGCAGTTCACATACCTTGGCAGCACACTGTCACGAAATGCGACCATCGACGATGAAGTGAACGTCAGGATTGCAAGAGCAAGCGCAACTTTTGGTAGACTCAATGCAAATGTCTGGAACAGAAGAGGCATTAGTCTTGAGACCAAGCTAAAGGTCTACAGAGCAGTAGTTCTCCCCACACTACTGTACGCCTGCGAAACTTGGACAGTGTACCAACGACATGCCAAGAAGCTGAACCACTTCCACACAACATGCCTCAGGAAGCTACTGAACATCAAGTGGCAAGACAAGACCCCAGACAGAGAGGTGCTCGCAAAAGCCACCCTTCCCAGCATCTTCACCATCCTGATGCAGTCCCAGCTTCGCTGGGCTGGACACGTGGCGCGTATGCCATACCATCGGCTGCCCAAAAGGCTCTTCTATGGCGAGCTGCAGCAAGGGAAGAGATCACATGGAGGTCAGAAGAAGTGCTTCAGAGATACTCTGAAAGTCTCTCTGAAAGCGTTTGATATCAACCCTGACTCCTGGGAGGAATCTGCAGTGGACCGTGACAAATGGCGCGCTGCTGTGCACAAATGCGCCAAGTTGTGCGAGGCCAACAGGACTGCTGCAGCTGTTCAGAAGAGGCATGCCAGAAAGTCACGGGCAAACAAGTTCCCTGACAATGATATGCCTGTCTTTGTCTGCCCCAACTGCCAGCGAACATTTCGTGCGCAGATTGGACTATTCAGCCATCTGCGCACTCACAGATAGATTCATGAGCATCCTTCCCCCCACCCCACCACCACCCTCCCCCCATCCCCCATCTGGATGACAACGATGGTCATCGATCTCGATGGACACACCACCACCATAGTCAGACTACTACACATCTCCTACAAGGAGCACAAGACCAATGACTATGTGCGGAACCTGGTCAGCAACCTTGTTGGGCCCCAAGAACCACTGCTGGCAACTGTCAA
>NC_134886.1:3006348-3011348 GCF_041734735.1 Babylonia areolata
GCGGCTTCTGTACTTCCTTCATTTATAACAGAAAAATTATACTGTATTGGTAGACAACATTCCATTTTCACAGCTGAACTTATAGCCATACTTATGGCCTTAAATTAAATTTCAGACATTCCGAAAACTGTAAGTGAAATTTTATTATGTGTAGACTCAAAGTCAGTACTACAAGCTGTAGAACCTTCAAATTCAAAGAAGCGAATTGAGATGACAATGGAAATAAAACATATTATTCACCAACTGACAAAACAGGGCATTAAAATAACTTTCTGTTTGGGTACCTTCGCACTGTGGAATATCTTGAAATGAGTGGGTAGACCAAGCAGCTAGAAGAGCAGCACGTAATTTCGAAGGCGAAGTACAACTTGACATCCAGTTAGATCTATATGAATGCATTAGTTGTATAGAAAATGTATCTAAAAATCGATTTTAGAAATTACTTATAGATTCAAATAATCAATATTACCACTGTTGTGTAAACACAAAGAATGCAGCGAATCACAAACATTTTCTAAATTTGACACCAGCAGCACATTCAAGACAGATTACAAGTCTAATGTATAGAATTCGTTCAAATGCCTTTCGTACAAAATTTTCTAAAAAATATAAAATGTATATGCGGTAAGCAAATAACTGTAAGCCATCTACTCATTCATTGTCCGAGCATAAGACCGTTAATTCCAAAAGATTTAGTTGATGACTTTTCTTCCAATATTTCATTAGCCACTGAAAAGATTTTGAATGATTATTCATTGCTTAGAATGTTTTCAGAAATTTTAAACTCCAGTCCAGTTGGTATCCTCCTTTGATGTATTATAATTAATGTTGTTATTTATATTTACATTGTTGTAGGTTAATACTTGTTGATATGCATATACATATTCTCCCTCCCATGACACCTCATTCAATACACACCAAAATCTCCTTAGACTTCTTCTTATAATACACCTTTCCTCTGATACATAACATGAACACTTTTTTACACTAATATTCACATGCATTCCCTTTCCTTTATCCACTACTTTACTCCTTTCCGTCTAAAAAAACACTTATAGTGAATAGACGTTAAACTGAAGATAACACACACACACGCGTGCGCGCACGCACACACACACACACACACACACACACACACACACACACACACACACACCACTTTACCCTGCACCGCCCCCCTCCCTCCTCCACACACTCATTTCTAGGCTACACATCGCAGCCGGCTTCCACGGCACACACACACCCACATACACACACACACACACACATATACAACAGATATAGCTAGTCATGTGTGTGCACACGACTAGGAACCACCTCGACTTGCACACAAAAAAGTATTATACGATTGTTTGGAAGTACATGCCCAGTTACAACTCATATATCATATTCTCAGCTCAGCTGATTTGGAAGTACATGCCGAGTTACAACTCATATATCATATACTCAGCTCAGCTGATTTGGAAGTACATGCCGAGTTACAGCTCATATATCATATACTCAGCTCAGCTGATTTGGAAGTACATGCCCAGTTACAACTCATATATCATATTCTCAGCTCAGCTGATTTGGAAGTACATGCCCAGTTACAACTCACATATCATATACTCAGCTCAGCTGATATGGAAGTACATGCCCAGTTACAGCTCACATATCATATACTCAGCTCAGCTGATTTGGAAGTACATGCCCAGTTACAACTCATATATCATATACTCAGCTCAGCTGATTTGGAAGTACATGCCCAGTTACAACTCATATATCATATACTCAGCTCAGCTGATTTGGAAGTACATGCCGAGTTACAGCTCATATATCATATACTCAGCTCAGCTGATTTGGAAGTACATGCCCAGTTACAACTCACATATCATATACTCAGCTCAGCTGATATGGAAGTACATGCCCAGTTACAGCTCACATATCATATACTCAGCTCAGCTGATTTGGAAGTACATGTTGCATTACAACTCACATACTCAGCTTAGCTCATTTCGGACTTTTTTTTATATATATAAACATTTGTTATTATTATTCACTCATAGCAAATGTTGTTGTTTTGGTTTTTTTATTATTTTTTTTTTATAAACATTTGTTATTATTATTCACTCATAGCAAATGTATACGATTATGAAGGGGAGAGAGAGAGACAGAGAGAGAGAGAGGGGGGGGGTGAGAGACAGACAGACACAGAGAGAGACAGACAGACAGAGAGAAAGAGATAGAGATAGAGTGCGAGGGAGAGGGGGTGAGAGAGACAGACAGACAGAGAGAGAAACAGACAGAGAGAGAGAGAGAGAGAGAGAGAGAGAGAGAGAGATCGAACTCGAATGTTTCAGTGAAGGTAAAATGATAAAGTTAAGCTTCTGCTAACCATACCATCAAGAAAAACATAAAAACAGAAGAAGAAGAAGAAGAAGAGAAAGACGATGATAATGAGTTTCAGTTTCAGTTTCAGTAGCTCAAGGAGGCGTCACTGCGTTCGGACAAATCCATATACGCTACACCACATCTGCCAAGCAGATGCCTGACCAGCAGCGTAATCCAACGCGCTTTGTCAGGCCTTGAGAAAAAAAAGTGAATAAATAATAGATAAGGTTACATAAATAAATAAAGAACTGATGATAATGAGGAAGAGGAGAAGGTACAGAAACAGATACAGAATACTTTATTATCTCAAGTAGAGAAATTCATGCATGGGGTTCGCTACACAAACAATGTACGGTATGAAGACACAAAAGGAATAAAATGCTCAGATGCCAAGTTAACGTGGGGCCTCACAATCATGAACATTTACTGATCACAGTCATTCGATATCAGTGTAAATGTGTACATGTATAAAAGAAAATATGGTTAACTGCTATGTTAATATAAGCATCACATAAAACAATCACAGTCACACACATGCATGAATAATCATCATACAAAACTAAAACATAGACATGTATACACGGTTAAAAACAAGCTATTTAGCAGTATTTAAAATCTAATACAAAATGTAAAGTACACACATACGTACACACACACACACACACACACACACACACACACACGCGCGCGCGCGCGCGCGCAGAGTGGAGTGATGGCCTAGAGGTAACGCGTCCGCCTAGGAAGCGAGAGAATCTGAGCGCGCTGGTTCGAATCACGGTTCAGCCGCCGATATTTTCTCCCCCTCCACTAGACTTTGAGTGGTGGTCTGGACGCTAGTCATTCGGATGAGACGATAAACCGAAGTCCCGTGTGCAGCATGCACTTAGCACACGTAAAAAAACCCACGGCAACAAACGGGTTGTTCCTGGCAGTTTCAGTTTCAGTTTACAGTTTTCAGTTTCAGTTTCAATTCCTGGCAAAATTCTGTAGAAAAATCCACATCGATAGGAAAAACAAATAAAACTGCATGCAGGAAAAAAATACAAAAAAATGGGTGGCGCTGTAATGTAGCGACGCGCTCTCCCTGGGGAGAGCAGCCCGAATTTCACACAGAGAAATCTGTTGTGATAAAAAGAAATACAAATACAAATATTATAACAATAGTTGTGCATTAAGATTGATCAATCATTTAAGAATTGAATTGACTGGGGTATAAAACTGTTGCGGGTTCTAAGAGTTTTCAGACTGGGAAATCGATAGCGTTTCCCTGAAGGTAAAAGTTCATAATATTTTGAGAGTATATGGCTGTCATCGCTTATGATCTATGTTGATTTCTGTTTCATCCGTCGTTTGTACAGATCATTCAAATGCTCTTGTTTGACACCAACTAATTTGCTAAACGTATTTACAATTTTACTCAACATGTTCTTGTTCTTCACATTTAAAGTTCCATTCCAGCAGATAAACGAGAAAGTTCAAACTGATTCAACGAAGCAACGACAAAAACTCTGAAGAATTTTGGGATTGACCCCTGAATGTTTCTGAGCTTCTGTAAACAGTAGATGCAAGTCTGGCATTTCTTTTGGATGTGATAGGTACTGGGTGTAAAACTGAGTTTATCGTCAACTATTGCTCCTAGATACTTGTATTCCCTAACTCTTTCGACTTGTGAGCTGTTGATGAAGAGGTGAGGAACAGGAGTTGGACTTTTCCTGAAGTCAATAATCATTTCTTTTGTTTTTCGTGGAAACAAAGAAAGAAAGAAAGAAAGAAAGGAAAAGGAAAAGAAAACAAAATTGACCAAAATAACAGCATGTCTTAAAAAAGAGGAAAAAAAAAATCGACCGAAAAGAAAAAAAAAAAAGAAAAGAAAAAGAAACCTAAAAGGTAAATCTCTCTCTCTCTCTCTCTCTCTCTCTCTCTCCCTCTCTCCCTCCCCCTCTCTCTCTCTCCACACACACACACACACACACACACACACACACACACACACACACACACACACACACACACACACAGAGAAAGAGAGAGAGAGAAGAGAGAAACAAGTATCAACTTGTAATAAAAAAAACCCAAAAAACACCGTATCTTGAAAGGGAGACAGACATACAAACAGACAGACAGGGAACAGAAACAAACAGAACGAGTACTTACACAAGAAGATTCAATGCGGCCCACACCAGCTTGTTTGGGGTCTTGCACAAATGATTAGTTACCCAGACAATATGATAATGACTATTTCCGTTCTGTTAAAAAAAAAAAAAAAAAAAACAAGGAGAGAAAAAAAAAAGAGTTTAACTTTCTGCCAAAATTCTCAGCAACTTACTGGACGTCCAGAAAATAAACAACTCACCACGTTTCATTCCTTTAGTGCTATGGACAGTTACACAACGTTGAACAGTTTAGTGCTATGGACAGTTATACAACGTTGAACAGTTTAGTGCTATGGACAGCTATACAACGTTGAACAGTTTAGTGCTATGGACAGTTACACAACGTTGAACAGTTTAGTGCTATGGACAACTATACAACGTTGAACAGTTTAGTGCTATGGACAGCTATACAACGTTGAACAGTTTAGTGCTATGGACAGTTATACAACGTTGAACAGTTTAGTGCTATGGACAGCT
>NC_134886.1:3016348-3031348 GCF_041734735.1 Babylonia areolata
AGAGTTCTCTCTGTATGTAAATACAAAAGAATAAATAAAGAGACAAGTATGTATATATATATATATATATATATATGTGTGTGTGTGTGTGTGTGTGTGTGTGTGTACAAACGTGTGTGTGCGTGTGAGACTGTGTGTGAGACTCTCTCTCTCTCTCTCTCTCTCTCTCTGTGTGTGTGTGTGTGTGTGTGTGTGTGTGTGTGTGTGTGTGTGTGTGTGTGTGCGTTATTTTTACCATGCTTGTGCCTTTATGTAGTATAGAAATCGTATTCTATGACTTTAAGTAGCATTGTGTAGTGTATGCAATGGCATATATAATGTAGTATTGTGTAGTGTAGACCCTGTTTCAGGGCGGGGACCGGATGAAAAAAAGCGCGCCAGTGCTTATCTATTATCCTCGATAATAAAGAACTAGTTATGGGTAGTTACATAAAGAAAAAAAATATACATATATTGGGGTCTAAAGGTCCAGAAACACGCGCGAGCGCACACACACACACACACACACACACACACACACACACAAACAAACAAACATACAAACAAAAACACACACACACAAATACATGCACATGCACACACACACACACACACACACACACACACACACACACACAATTTCTCTAAATAACTACAACAACAGAACTCACATACACATCCCCCCTCCCCACACACACACATACACACATGCATCCTCCCGAAACACACAGACACTCCCTCACCACCCTGCCCCCCCCCCCCCGCCCCCACCACACACACACACCCCTCCCTTTTTATGTCGTTTTCGCTGTTAGTAACACACACCCTCTCCAAACCAACAATAATAATAATAATCCAACAGCACACTGCTCAGCAAACCCTGTGTTCATTTTCTCTGCTGACTGAAAGAATTGAAAGTGGTGAATCATGTGTGGATTTCCCGAAGGTGAAAAACCCAGCTGGAGACTGCAACATGAGCTAAAATTACATTTTCGTCCACTCAAGCGAGTCTGCCAACGCGACGAGGCGTGACAAATTCACCTACCCGTATAAGTTGCAACTCGATTTTTTAGTTGTGCACGCCTAATGCCGACCGATATGACTTCTCTGCACTTAGATTCCATCGACAGATCGAATGACTCAGGCTGACCGCACGGTCGAATCCAATTCAAATCAAATCAAATTGAATCGAATCGATCAGACAAGACGCCCGGAGTTTCAGTTTCAGTTTCAGTTTCAGTAGCTCAAGGAGGCGTCACTGCCGTTCGGACAAATCCATATACGCTACACCACATCTGCCAAACAGGTGCCTGACCAGCAGCGTAACCCAACGCGCTTAGTCAGGCCTTGAGAAAAAAGAAAAAAGAAAAAAAAGACGCCCGGAACTAACCCTGACGCACGCTGAAATCAAATCAAATCGGTTCCAATCGAATCAATCACAAGCTCACTCACCTCGCTGCGAATGGACTGTCCTTACGGTGTCTGCATCCCACAACAGTCAGAACCAACAAGAAAGCTTCCCGCAAAGCCAGACTGCACTGAGACTGACCGCAAGGAGGAAGGTGGCAGAATGGTTAAGACGCTCAGCTGCCAATACAGACAGTCCGTGAGGGTGTGGGTTCGAATCCCGCTCTCGCCCTTTCTCCTAAGTTTGACTGGAAAATCAAACTGAGCGTCTAGTCTTTCGGATGAGACGATAAACCGAGGTCCCGTGTGCAGCACGCACTTGGCGCACTGAAAAAGAACCCATGGCAACGAGAGTGTTGTCCTCTGGCGAAATTACGTAAAATGAAATCCACTTTCATAGGTACACAAATATGTAAGCATGCACTCAAGGCCTGACTAAGCGCGTTGGGTTATGCTGCTGGTCAGGCATGTGCTCAACAGATGTGGTGTAGCGTGTATGGATTTGTCCGAACGCAGTGACGCCTCCTTGAGAAAGTGAAACTGAAACTGAAACTGACCGCAAGGCTTCAATCAGTTAATCATTCACTCAGCCAGTCACATTTTCACCTGTCGTCGACTTCTCTTCGCCCAATATCCATTCGTCTGCTCGAACCAAGACCTGGTCACGTGGTGCGAACTTTTCAAAAGCGTGCACACACACACACACACACACACACACACACACACACCTTCCGTGTTCTCTCTCTGTCTGTGGAGCGATAGGGCACAGGTGGCTTTGAGTTAACCCCCTTGACGGCAAAACCTTGGGGAACATGGACACCAGCGAGCCATGAATTCTGAATGCATTTGCTGCTGTTATTTTCTTGGTGCCGATTTTGCCGCCGAGAGAAAGACGTTTTCTTTCAGTTTCAGTTTCATTTTCTCAAGGAAGTGTCACTGCGTTCGGACAAATCAATATACGCAACACCACAGTTGCTAAGCAGATGTCTGAGCCCAGCTGCATAACCCAAACGGGCTTAGACAGGCCTTGGGTGCATGCTTATATATTTGTGTACCCTGTCAGAGAGCATTTCTTCTACATGATTGTGCCGGAGGACAACCCTCTCGTTGCGCCACTGACTAATGAAGACACTCACTGAAGAAGTGTCCAAAGTGTCCACTTACTGACAGTGACTGTCACACTGACCTACAGGAAAGCGGACAGTCTGTCTCCCGGTGGCAGCCCTTCACTGACAGCAGCAATAGAGGTGGTTAACTCTCTCCATACGAACGGCGAAAGAGACGACGTTAACAGCGTTTCACCCCAATTACCATCATCAAAATATTGCAAGCGGAAGGCTGTCATACTGAAGAGGTTAATGTTGACAAAGAATACCACAATTCTGACGACGGAAGCTAAAGGTTGGGTCATTCAGACACCCACTGGACATCCGAGGGTTCTGTGTAGAGGAGAAGAGAAGACTGGCCGTACTGAGAGGGTTAAAAGGGAGACAGTGATCTGTCCCATTGCCACGCACACTAGTGGCACGCCCCACACCACACTTCCGCACAACGCACAAGCGGTGGGGAAAGAAAACCATTCAAGGTGAAGAAGAAGAAGAAGTAGAGAGAGAGACGTGGGGGGGAGGGGGAGGGTAAGGGGGGTGGGGGGGGGGGGTGAGGAGGGAGTGAAAAAGCGAGAGAAAGAAAGGGATATAGTGAGAGAGAGAGAGAGAGAGAGAGAGAGAGAGAGAATGAGAGAGAGGGGAGAGAGAGAGAGGGGGAGGGAGAAAGAGAGAGAGAGATAGAAGAAAAGAGACAGACAGACAGATACAGAGGCAGAAACAGGGAAAGAGAGGTATGGAGAGGAGAGAGAGAGTGAGAGAGAGGAAGGTAGAGAGTTAGAGAGAGTGAGAGGGGGGAAGAGAGAGTGAGAAAGAGAGACGTGAGAGAGAGAGAGGGGGGGAGAGAGAGAGAGGGAGAGAGACAGAGAGAGGGGGGTGGGCGGAGGGAGTGAAAAAGTGAGAGAAAGAAAGGGATATAGTGAGAGAGAGAGAGAGAGAGAGAGAGAGAGGAGAGAGAGAGAGAGAGGATGGTAGAGAGAGAAACAGAGAGAGGAAAAGAGACAGTGAGACAGACAGACAGACCGACAGACAGAGACAGAGGCAGAAACAGGGAAAGAGAGACATGGATAGACATACAGAGACAGAAACAAAGACAGAGACAGACAGAGATAGCAACAGAGAGACAGACAGGCAGGGACAGAGACAGACACAGAGAGACAGACAGGCAGGGACATAGACAAAAACAGAGAGACAGACAGGCAGAGACAGAAACAGAAACAGACAGACAGGCAGGGACAGAGACAGACAGACAGGGACAGAGACAGACACAGAGACAGACAGGGACAGAGACAGACAGACAGGGACAGAGACAGAGACAGACAGACAGGGACAGAGACAGAAACACAGAGACAGACAGACAGGGACAGAGACAGAAAACAGACAGACAGACAGGGACAGAGACAGACAGACAGGGACAGAGACAGACACAGAGACAGACAGGGGACAGAGACAGACAGACAGGGACAGAGACAGAGACAGACAGACAGGGACAGAGACAGACAGGCAGGGGTCAGAGACAGAAACAGAGAGACAGACAGGCAGGGACAGAGACAGAGAGCAGACAGAGACAGAAACAGAGAGACAGACAGACAGGGACAGAGACAGAAACAGACAGACAGACAGGCAGGGACAGAGACAGAAACAGAGAGACAGACAGACAGGGCAGGGACAGAGACAGAAACAGAGAGACAGACAGGCAGGGACAGAGACAGAGAGACAGACAGAGACAGAGACAGAGACAGAGAGACAGACAGACAGGGACAGAGACAGAAACAGAGAGACAGGCAGAGACAGAGACAGAGACAGAGAGACAGACAGAGACAGAGACAGAAACAGACAGACAGACGACAGGGACAGAGACAGAAACAGAGAGACAGACAGAGACAGAGACAGAGACAGAGAGACAGACAGAGACAGAGACAGAAACAGAGAGACAGACAGAGACAGAGACAGAGACAGAGAGACAGACAGAGACAGAGACAGAGACAGAGAGACAGACAGGCAGGGACAGAGACAGAAACAGAGACAGACAGGCAGAGACAGAAACAGACAGACAGACAGGCAGGGACAGAGACAGAGACAGAGAGACAGACAGGCAGGGACAGAGACAGAAACAGACAGACAGACAGGCAGGGACAGAAACAGAAACAGAGAGACAGACAGAGACAGAAACAGAGAGACAGACAGCGACAGAGACAGAAACAGACAGACAGACAGGCAGGGACAGAGACAGTAACACAGACAGACAGGCAGGGACAGAGACAGTAACACAGACAGACAGGCAGGGACAGAGACAGTAACACAGACAGACAGGCAGGGACAGAGACAGAAACAGAGAGACAGACAGACAGAGAGAGAAACAGACAGACAGGGAGGACAGAGAGAGAAACAGACAGACAGACAGGCAGGGACAGAGACAGTAACACAGACAGACAGACAGGGACAGAGACAGAAACAGAGAGACAGACAGGCAGGGACAGAGACAGAAACACAGAGACAGACAGGCAGGGACAGAGACAGTAACACAGACAGACAGGCAGGGACAGAGACAGTAACACAGACAGACAGGCAGGGACAGAGACAAAAACAGAGAGACAGACAGGCAGAGACAGAAACAGAAAGACAGACAGGCAGGGACAGAGACAGAAACAGAGAGACAGACAGACAGGCAGAGACAGAAACAGAGAGACAGACAGGCAGGGACAGAGATAGCAACAGACACAGAAGGACAATGAGAAGAACAGAAAGCAGACAGGTGAACTGTCGATCCCGTGACTGTCATGTGATATCCGCGCACGATAAAATAAAATATAAAAAAAAGAAAGGAAAAGGGAACCTGTCGGCGTTTCGCCGATATGGTGTGTGTGTGTGTGTGTGTGTGTGTGTGTGTGTGTGTGTGTGTGTGTGTGTGTGTGTGTGTGTGTGTGTGTGTGTGTGTGTGTGTGTGTGTGTGTGTGTGTATGTGTGTGGACGTGTGTGCGTGTGTGTGTGTGTATTCGTGTGTGTGCGTGCATGCGTACGTGCGTGCGTGTGTGTGTGTGTGTGTGTGTGTGTGTGTGTGAATTTGAACGGAGCACGTACGCGCGCCGCGTGCACTTATGTTCACAGTTCATGTTATCTCACACACATGCCCGGGCTATCTTGTCCCAGTTCTCTCTCTCTCTCTCTGTTCCTCTGTGTGTCTCTCTCTCTTTTAATTATTATTATTATTAGCATAATTATTGGCATTACCATTATCATTATCATTTTAAACACAATCTATAAATTCCAGTAAACAAGCGGTCGACCTGTCCTTTGCTAGCGATTCATCGATGCATACAGGTTGAATGGAAAATCAATCTGAGAGTCAAGTCACTCGGATGAGACGATAAACCGAGGTCCCGTGTGCAGCATGTACCTGGCGTACTGATGCATATCTCCTCATGCGAGAAAAACGAAACAAAAACAACACGAGCATCATAATAGTTTCGAAATTTGGAGAGTTCTGTCACCCCTCACACACAAAAAACGAGGGGTTAAAGCCTGCAGGCAATGATTCGCATTGAGAATTAAAAAAAAAAAAATCGTGCTCTGCAATCCTACCTACTAATGTTTCCTGTCTATACTCAACACCTTTGTCAAGTCCTGAAGGGATGAACAGCACGTTCAGAGAATGCCAACGTCTGGCATCAGCCCCCCCCCCCCCCCCCTCCCCGTCCTGCCCCGTTCCTTTTATTTTCAAAGCAGATGTGGTGTATGCAACGTGCAAGGAGCAAGGTGTCTGGCAGGCAGAACGGTTCTGACGATCATCTGCCAAATCAGTGTCTGTGAGTGTCTGGGTTCGAATCCTACT
Organism: Babylonia areolata; assembly: GCF_041734735.1. Taxonomy (NCBI): domain Eukaryota; kingdom Metazoa; phylum Mollusca; class Gastropoda; order Neogastropoda; family Buccinidae; genus Babylonia; species Babylonia areolata. Next base: position 3,022,670 of record NC_134886.1, read on the forward strand.
CTCGCTTTTCTTGTTTCCCCAAGTTTGACTGGAAAATCAAACCGAGCATCTTGTCGTTCGGATGAGATCACAAACCGAAGTCCCATGTGCAGCATGCGCTTGGTGCACTGAAAAAGAACCATTGGCAATGAAAGTGTTGTCCTCTGGCAAAATTCGGTTAAAAAAAAAAAAGAAGAAGAAAAAAAAAAGAATTTCACTCTGATAGGTGCACAAATATACATACACACATACATATATACATACGTACATACATACACACATACATACATACATACATACATACATAGTGGAGTGATGGCCTAGAGGTAACGCGTCCGCCTAGGAAGCGAGAGAATCTGAGCGCGCTGGTTCGAATCACGGCTCAGCCGCCGATATTTTCTCCCCCTCCGCTAGACCTTGAGTGGTAGTCTGGACGCTAGTCATTCGGTTGAGACAATAAACCGAGGTCCAGTGTGCAGCACGCACTTAGAGCACGTAAAAGAACCCACGGCAACAAAAGGGTTGTTCCTGGCAAAATTCTGTAGAAAAATCCACTTCGATAGGAAAAAGAAATAAAATTGCACGCAGGAAAAAATACAAAATAATGGGTGGCGCTGTAGTGTAGCGACGCGCTCTCCCTGGGGAGAGCAGCCCGAATTTCGCACAGAGAAATCTGTTGTGATACAAAAGAAATACAAATACAAATGCATACATACACACACATACATACATACATACATACATATGGATGCACTCAAGGACTGACAAGAACGATGGGTTATACTGCTGTCAGTCATCTACATAACAGCTGTCAGAAAGCGTATATTGATTGGTCTCACTGAGCGAAGTGACGCCTCCTTGAGAAACTGAAACTGCTTTGACACTTCCTAGAGAAATTGACCCTAAAACTCCTGTCCATAAACCCCTATAAATGAATAAGACACCCACCTCAGATCTGAAAGTTCTCCACTTCCCGCTTTCTGTTATCGACACCACTCCAAACAAGTTGTGATCAGGCCAGACCTGCAGCTGATGATAGCGAAAGACACTCACTGAAGAGCATGTGAGACATACATGGACTGGTCAACAATAGCCGCCACACACTGACGCCACACGCCGATACTGATTAATCACGTTACCAGTCACTGAACGGACACATCTAAACAGGGCAAAATTGCATTAGCCATCTTTTTTTTTTTTTTTTTTTTTTTTTTTCTTCAGCGCCCGCCATATATTCTTCGCGTTCAGAATAGTTCTCTCAAGACTGCATTGATGTTCTGTGGACTTGGGAAAATGCACATACCAAAAGCAAATCTCAGTGCCGCTAAGACTGTTCGTGCATTCTGGTCTACGTGCTTTCTGGCCAAAGTGCTTCCCACTCTGTGTGCTCTCGATGACGCAAATATTAGACACGAGGAATAACCGCTGTCCATTTTGATAATAAGTCAAATGATTTGTCTGTATAGCGCCTGATCAAAAGATTTATCTATATAGCGCCTGATCAAATGATTTCTCTGTATAGTGCTTGATGAAATGATTTGTCTATATAGCGCCTGATCAAAAGATTTATCTATATAGCGCCTGATGAAATGATTTCTCTATATAGTGCCTGATCAAATGATTTGTCTATATAGCGCCTGATCAAATGATTTATCAATATAGCGCCTGATCACATGCTTTATCTATATAGCGCCTAATCAAATTATTTTGCTCCAATCGTTTTACAATTGCAATAGTTCCATTACAAAACATACATCACCCATCCAAACATGCAGGTTGGTGTAAGGAAGCAAACATGACGACCTGTGGCAAGGCTTTGCATCAAAATACATACTAATCTCCATGTTCATAGTAAACACCCCCCAAAAATTCAAGCATCCAGAAAACGAATCGCAATCACCAAAGCGCCCAAGCGAGCAATGTAAAACCAACTACAACATACCCAAATCAGCCCCACACTTTCCCCTCCCCTCCAAACAACACATCAACAACACACGCTGAAAGCAGAAACAAGCACACACCCACCCACACTGTCGCTTGTGCAGAAAGCCCAAGCCAGGTAGGCTGGACATGTGGTCAGAATGCCAGACAGTCGACTGCCTAAGCAGGAGAACTGTGTCAGGGCAAGCACTCAGTTGGAGGGCAGAAGAAACGCTACAAAGACTGATCAAAGCGTCCTTCAAAGACCTGGGCGTCCACATCAACACATGGGAGACGCTCGCTCTGGACCGTCCAGCTTGGCGCAGCAAGATCACCATAGGTGTCCGTGCTGCTGAAGCCAGGCCTATCACCGAGGCGCAACGAAAGCGTGCTGTGCGCAAGGCCCGATCAGCATCCACTGCCACGACATCACCAACTTACTTGTGTCCCACATGTGGGCGAGCCTTCAGGGCCCAGATTGGCCTCAGCAGGCACTTCTAGACCTACAAACCGGACGTCTGATTCTTAAAGCCATGGTCATCTTCGAATGCGAAGGATGAACATCGTGTGTGTGTGTGTGTGTGTGTGTGTGTGTGTGTGTGTGTGTTCTTCTCTTCTTATCAAAACAAGGAGAGAAAAACAACACCACTCGCAGTTAGTCAAACGACGTACGTCCGTTCATTGACTTGCTAGACCCGATAAATCGCGCGGAGTGACACCAGTCGCCTGGTCTTTGCACTTGTGAAGGACGTGTTTGATAATGAACGTGTACGTTCTGTCAGCCACTGTGAGCACTTGAACAGCATCGGCGACAGTGTCACGGTCTATGGCACTTGAGTGAGACCTGATTAGGTCGTTATCATTGATTGTTTTGAATGACTACTTTTTGAACCTTTTTTTTCTATACACGTATGAGAATGTGAACGCGGTTGTAGACTGTTATGATGGTGAATGGTACATTATATATATATATATATATATATATATATATATATATGTGTGTGTGTGTGTGTGTGTGTGTGTGTGATAGTCAGTCGTGTCCGACTATGACCATCAGAACAGCAGAGGAGGCAACTGCTGTTCCGACTATTTGGGCTAGAATTTGATTATAGTGGAGAGTGTCTTGCCCAAGTACATCCCCACTCTCCCGGCCAAGAGGACAGTTGACATTGGGATGGTTCCCAAAGGCCAACTAGCCCACAAGGCTGTATGGTACATTACATATTTTAAAACTGATACGGTTGCCATCATTCGGAATATTGTTTCTGATGAAGACTTTGTCATCTTTGTGTGAATAGAATAGAATACTTTTTATTGTCATAAAACCTTAAAGTTTATAAGACACAATGAAACCTAAACATGAGCATATTAAGAAGAGAAACATTCATGGACAAATTTCGCCAGCCTTCGCTGTATTTCTGTTAAAAAGATCAATTCACTAGGCTTTACATTTGGACGACATATATCGATTAGGAATCTGTGTCTGTAAATATTGTACTTTACACAATTGTCTAAAAGGTGAATCTCATCTTCTAAACTGTGTGTGTGTGTGTGTGTGTGTGTGTGTGTGTGTGTGTGTGTGTGTGTGTGTGTGTGTGTGTGTGTTTCGTTTTGTTTAGTGTTGTTAGCAGTTATGTGAATGTGATGAGAATTGACACAGCTGTTATCATCGGGAAGGTTTTTATTTTATTTTATTTTATTTTTTTTTTTTTTTAGGATGACTTGGCGAACAATTCTTTGTCGTCTTGTTAGTGATAGTGAGATTGTGATGAGAACTTATAAAGCTGCTATCTATGGGAAAATTGCCTTTAAGGACTTGGAGAACATTTTCTTTTAGTGTTAGTAGTGACTGGTTAAATGTGAGCACTATCATGGACAATGTTATGGTGGGTGTGTCATGTCTAAAAACTGGTGAGAACTAGGAAGATGTTGTTGGGTTTGTTTTTTATGTAGCCGCGTTAAGAACCGAGTGGTTTATCATAAAGATGGAACGGTACAAAAGAACTAACTAATGAATGATGATTTACTGAATCAAAGGATAGACAAGAATCCCCGCGCACAGGCCAAGAACATATAGAGGGGCCAGCCACAAAAGGTTTTTTTTCTATTATTTTATTTACAATAGTTATGAGAAGATAAAGAAAGCAGAAGAAATAAACCAAGGATGAAGAGAAGAGGTTTGAAATCCATCGTCCGCGATGATTAATTAAAAGTAATTCTTGTGAGCAGACTTAGCTGAACATCAAACAAGAATTATTGAGTAGGTAAAGGGAGATAATTCAACTGATAGCTAAGTGAATGTGAAATGACCGCAACATTCTTAGGAACAACATCCTACTTCTATATTCAAAGTGGCATCAGCGAGGTGAAGTTATGGATTTGAACTTTGTTTTGCTTTAATACGACGGCTTGGTGCGCACCATGCAGCACGTTAGAGAATGGCTGCTGGTCTAAGGGAAACAACTGCTGCTTTCGTGTATTTTAACTTAAGCTCTGACAGAGTGTTTTCCCTTCAATTACGTCCACCTTAACGCCTCTCGACTTTTCAGTTTGGAAAACCGTCATGATTATCACTCTTTTTTTATGTTCAATTTGTAACCGGAAATGTATCGCATTCGCTATGACTGCCCACATATTTTGCTTTATCTGTAACTGGCCATTTATCTCTGTCTTTAGCTGCCATCGACATTGACACCTGCATTGTCCCAAAGGAACAAAATGTCAATAAGTGTCAAGGTGTCTCTGTCTCCTTCACACACACACACACACACACACCGAAGCTTCTCTCTCTCTCTCTCTTTCTCTCTCTCTCTCTCGTGTGTGTGTATGTGTGTGTGTGTGTGAAGGAGACAGAGACAACTTGACACTTGTTGACATTTTGTGTGTGTGTGTGTGTGTGTGTGTGTGTGAAAACGGGGCCTTAGCTTTCGTGCTAAGCTGATGTGCAAAACGACACTATCTGTATTAAATGTCGTGAAAAAAACCCACTCAGAAACTTGTGGTTAAATGTCACATCTTATGAATGGTAGCTACTACGCTGATTCTTTGTGAGAACCATTGCAATGCATGATGTAATTGTTTGTTTTTAGTACAGGGTAGGCCTACAGTCCGCAAGGCTGAGGTGATTACAGTGCACCCCCCACCCCCTTGCCCCTCCTGTTCCCCCACCCCTCACCGCCCCAGCAATGATGCTGACTAGTCTTAAAATGTTCTTCGATGTCTGCTGAACTTATTTCTTCATGTTCCCAAGAAATAAAGATTGAGACACACTCAGAGGTACTGCCTCTCTCGGCCCGGTGAATGTAATTACGACAAGCTTAACTTCAAACCCTCATGTTTATAGAAAGGAAACCCCACCCTTTCTCATTAGGGTTTTTCTGTTCGAATAAATATCTAGAAGTGAAATATATTCATTCATTATTCCACAATAGAGGCTTGTAGTGTGTGTGTGTGTGTGTGTGTGTGTGTGTGTGTGTGCATTTTTTTTATATGTGTGTAAAATGCCGCTAAGCTCACCTCTCATCAACAGATAAAGAAAGAAAGAAGAAAGAAAATTAGACTGATTGAATAAATACATACATATATATATATATATATATATATATTTTTTTTTTTTTTTTTAACTCTGATTTTCTCTCTTCCTTATGGAATTACTGGTTAGTTTCAACTTCTGCAATCACAAAGGTAAGAAAGCTTGATTTCTTTCATATATCTTGTATTCATATGATACTCACGATGAATGTACACGTTTGTATATCTGTTTTTTGATGTCTTCATACCCCCCCCCTTTTTTTTTTTTTTTTAAAGAAATGTTAACAATATTGACAACCAACACAGTGTATTCAAATCTGAATAAACACAAAATATATTCGGTTTCTGTTAAGTGAAACCTTTTCCTGATATTTTGTGTTTTTTGAATGAGCAAATTTCAGCAGTTTTAGTCCTTATTCTACTGCAGTGATCTCAGGACGTGCTGGCCCCGGGGGGGCAGGGGGGGGGGGGGGGGGGGGGGGGGGCGTCGCGGCAGGTGTGTCGTTGTGCAAACAGTTATGGGATAAACACGAGCAACAAAACACGAGGCTCAGAATCAAAACATCCCCGAAAACGGAGTATGGCTGCCTGCATGGCGGGGGTAAAAACGGTCATACACGTAAAAGCCCACTCGTGTACATACGAGTGAACGTAGGAGTTGCAGCCCACGAACGAAGAAGAAGAAGAGGAGGAGAATCAAAAGAATACCCCATACTGAATTTTTAAAAAAAATTTAATTATAATTATTATTTATTTATTCATTTATTTATTTATGTAAGCTTATCTATTATTTATTCACCTTTTTTTTCTCTCAAGGTCTGACTAAGCGCGTTGGGTTACGCTGCTGGTCAGGCATCTGCTTGGCAGATGTGGTGTAGCGTATATGGATTTGTCCGAACGCAGTGACGCCTCCTTGAGCTACTGAAACTGAAACTGAAAGGTTTCAAACTGCACATTCTCAGTTACGTCAGAATAGCATGATTGTTTGTCAGCAATCACCGTCGAAAGACAAGTATTTGCAAGTCAGGCGCGGCTGGAAAAGCAAAACTGTGTTAAGATTGAAGGAAATAAACAGCTGTCCCGAAAAGTTCCGTTCCAGCAATTATCACCCGCTATCAACTCCGGACGCTCTCCCGCACACTCTTCCTGCACATGCCAACAACAGTGGAGGGGAGATAACTTCAGTTTCTTCCATGCTATCGATGATGTCAGAAAACTTTGAGCCTGTTTCTCGCACATGCTAAAGAATGTTCGGTGTGTCTGTGTGTGTCTGTGTGTGTCTGTGCCGGTGTCTCTGTGTCTGTGTGTGTGTGTGTGTGTCAGTCATTATTTTCTCATCAAACAATGAATGACGACAGTTTGTTTCACTTCTGCACATATTATCTCATGGATGCGTGAGACCACATCCGAACGAAATGCAAACATGAAAAACCAGCATGTGATTGACAACAACAACAATCATTCATTCATTCATTATGCCCATCGCTCCTGGTGGAGCATAGGGCATCGACAACCCCTCGCCATCGCACTCTGTTCTGGGCTGTTCTGGCCATTCCAGTCCAGTTGGTCCCTTGCTGCTTCAGCTCTGCCTCGGTGTCTCGCCTCCAGCTGTTGCGAGGCCGTAATATGCTGTGTGCCATGGTGTTCCTGCGCTAAATGACATGCCCGTAATATGCTGTGTGCCAGGGTGTTCCTGCAGTACATGACATGCCCGTAACATGCTGTGTGCCAGGGTGTTCCTGCAGTAAATGACATGCCCGTAATATGCTGTGTGCCAGGGTGTTCCTGCAGTAAATGACATACCCGTAACATGCTGTGTGCCATGGTGCTTCTGCAGTAAATGACATGCCCGTAACATGCCGTGTGCCAGGGTGTTCCTGCAGTAAATAACATGCCCGTAACATGCTGTGTGCCATGGTGTTCCTGCAGTAAATGACATGCCCGTAATGTGCTGTGTGCCAGGGTGTCCCTGCAGTACATGACATGCCCGTAACATGCTGTGTGCCAGGGTGTTCCTGCAGTAAATGACATGCCCGTAACATGCTGTGTGCCAGGGTGTTCCTGCAGTAAATGACATGCCCGTAATATGCTGTGTGCCAGGGTGTTCCTGCAGTAAATGACATGCCCGTAACGTGCTGTGTGCCATGGTGTTCCTGCAGTACATGACATGCCCGTAACGTGCTGTGTGCCATGGTGTTCCTGCAGTAAATGACATGCCCGTAACATGCTGTGTGCCAGGGTGTTCCTGCATTAAATGACATGCCCGTAACATGCTGTGTGCCAGGGTGTTCCTGCAGTAAATGACATGCCCGTAACATGCTGTGTGCCAGGGTGTTCCTGCAGTACATGACATGCCCGTAACATGCTGTGTGCCAGGGTGTTCCTGCAGTAAATGACATGCCCGTAACATGCTGTGTGCCAGGGTGTTCCTGCAGTAAATGACATGCCCGTAACATGCTGTGTGCCAGGGTGTTCCTGCAGTAAATGACATGCCCGTAATGTGCTGTGTGCCAGGGTGTTCCTGCAGTAAATGACATGCCCGTAATGTGCTGTGTGCCAGGGTGTCCCTGCAGTACATGACATGCCCGTAACATGCTGTGTGCCAGGGTGTTCCTGCAGTACATGACATGCCCGTAACATGCTGTGTGCCAGGGTGTTCCTGCAGTAAATGACATGCCCGTAATATGCTGTGTGCCAGGGTGTTCCTGCAGTAAATGACATGCCCGTAACGTGCTGTGTGCCAGGGTGTTCCTGCAGTAAATGACATGCCCGTAACATGCTGTGTGCCAGGGTGTTCCTGCAGTACATGACATGCCCGTAACATGCTGTGTGCCAGGGTACGGGTCGAGGGGAATGGTACAGTCAGGAAAGGGAGTTAAGCAGGGGTGGAAAGATGAATAGATTGATATGTGTGTTCGTGTGATGAGATTTCTGTAGACTTCATACGTTCCAGAGCGCATGAAATGGGTACAGTGCTGTAATGTCAGCAGCAGCAGCAGCAGTATGAACAAAACCAGTGGTAAAAATCAGCAGTTTATAGATATAGTAGATGCAAAGCAACACTAAACGCTAAAAATATGTTTTACAGTGAATAGCAGTGGTAGTAGCAGCAGCAGCAGCAGTAGTTGTAGAAGCAATAACAGTAGCAGCAGCAGCAGCAGTAGTTGTAGAAGCAATAACAGTAGCAGCAGCAGCAGTAGCAGTAGTTGTAGAAGCAATAACAGTAGCAGCAGCAGCAGCAGTAGTTGT
>NC_134886.1:3033848-3038848 GCF_041734735.1 Babylonia areolata
AGATTTATTTCAAAACAGAAAGCTGATGGGCGTTGATTTGCTTTAAATAGACAGTTTAATGAAGGCGCATAATTATCTTAATGTATTATGGCTGACATTTTTGTGACTTTTCATTTCAGAATGATCCGACGGATACCACCCTTTTTATTAAAGAAACATGTTACCTCTAGTTTATAACTTTAATGATCGGAAAACATTGGTTAACTACATGCTACATACGATTGCATCAGTTTCCTTGTCGTTGCAGTGGCGCTTTTTCAGGGGGCACTTTCTTTTTTTTTTCCCCCTCACCGTTGTGTTGAAAACTACGCATTCGTGAGCAAGACGGGTGATATTTGAACATTGTGTTTTTCAGCAAGGAAAGTTTGTGGAAACTACAAGCCGTTGAAAAGTGTGAGAGTTGCTGGCTCACGCGCCTCTAATCCCGACGTGTTGGAGAGGCTTTCCACAGAGCTTATGTGATCAGCACTGTACTTGGAGACAACTTCAACAAGTTTCAGCCCCAGAGTGAGGCAGACACGGAAAGGGGATTATGTCAAATGGATGGGCAAACACAGGGAAAAGTATGAGCGCGCAACAACCGCACACACAGACACAGACATTCACGGACAGGCAGGAACACACACACACACACACACACACACACACACACACACACAGAGTGAGGCAGACAGAGATAGAGACAGAGAGACGGAAAGAGGCACAGTAGATGTAATAGCTACCATAACAAGAATGACATCAGCAACACTTTTTCAGCAGATCACTCTGTCCGTCACCTCCAGCAGAACACCGTAAAACAGAAACTGCAGTAATCGTATGACAGAACAATGGGTACACAGAGGGAAAATCACACACGCGACTGCCGGCCTTGGGGAAGCTTTAATTTGTATTTGTATTTCTTTTTATCACAACAGATTTCTCTGTGTGAAATTCGGGCTGCTCTCCCCAGGGAGAGCGCGTCGCTACACTACAGCGCCACCCATTTTTTCTGTATTTTTTCCTGCGTGCAGTTTTATTTGTTTTCCTGTCGAAGTGGTTTTTTCTACAGAATTTTGCCAGGAACAACCCTTTTGTTGCCGTGGGTTCTTTTACGTGCGCTTAGTGCATGCTGCACACGGGACCTCGGTTTATCGTCTCATCCGAATGACTAGCGTCCAGACCACCACTCAAGGTGTAGTGGAGGGGGATAAAATATGGGCGGCTGAACCGTGATTCGAACCAGCGCGCTCAGATTCTCTCGCTTCCTAGGCGGACGCGTTACCTCTAGCCAACCACAAGGTCCAAGACAACAACCAAAGACGGCAAGGACATTTTCCTCTCGTAGGCTGCAGATAAATGACTTATATCAATCAGTTTCAATTTCAGGTTTTCCCGGAGGCGTTACTGCGTTTAGACACTTCCATATACGCAGCACATCTGCTAGGCAGATGCCTGACAACTGTATAATACAACGTGCTTTGTCAGGTCATGAGTGTATGCACACAGCACGGTGGAGCTAGATGGCCGTCCGTGGCTCTCCTGAGCCGACGCCATTTTATGGATCTCGTTTTTATTAATTCCATAAGGGTGTCTAGCCACCCGCCTCACCAGTCCCGGAAGGGAGCGGTGGGAGTGCCGGTTTAGTCGACGGCACCCCGACCCTGAACAGGTTGTACTGGATTACAGGTTACCAGTAGCAGATCTAATGACCTGACCTGACACAGTATGCATATAATATGTTTGTATACACATCAGAATGGATTTCTTCTGTCTTTTCAGAATGTTGCTAGAGCGCAGTCTTGTTGTCGTGAGTTTGTTGTTTCTTTTTTCAGTGCGCCAAGTACGTGATGCACACGGGTCCTTGGTTTATCATCTCATCCCAATGACATGACGCTCAGTTTGACTTTCCAGTCCAACATGTGAGAAAAGAGCAAAAGCGAGATTCGAATCCAGACGCTAACGGACACGGTATTGACAGATGAGCGTCGTAGCTATTCTGCCACCTTCGCTCATATCAAAAAGGAGACGATGACGTCAATCAGGAAGGACCACTCTCCATGCCCTCTCCGACCCTTATGTCCCCTCCTTCCCCTCCCCACACACAACTAAAAAACTTGGGTCAGGCATTAAACTGTGGTCAGAAACCCAACCAGCTGCAGAGGCCTCTGTTTCTCACGGGAACAGATATCACACCACGGAAACATTCCACAGATGTCATTTACCACTTTGAATTGCTAAAACAAAAAGGGGGGGGAAACATCGTTTTTGGAACGCACTAACGGTTCTAAACCGCACAGATGTCAAAACAAGAGAGGAATCATTGTTCTGAACCGAACGGTACCGAGTTAATGCAGGCCGTCAGTTCAACATTTGCTGTTTTGGGGTGTGGGTGGTGGTGGTGGTGGTGGTGGTGGAGGAGGAAAAACCTGTTTGCATGAAAGCACGCCAGTGTGTTTTCTGAAAGATTCAATATCTCACACCCTATGGGTATGGTCATCTGTCTTTCTATCTGTGTGTGTGTGTGTGTGTGTGTGTGTGTGTGTGTGTGTGTGTTTGCTTGTGCGTGTGTATTTGTGTGTGTGTGTGTGTGTGTGTGTGTGTGTGTGTGTGTGTGTGTGTGTGTGTGTGTGTGTGTGTGTGTGTGTGTGTGTGTGTGTGTATTATCGGTTAGAAGGGGTGGGAGATGTGAATGAATGGAGGGTTGGGGGAAACTGGGCAAATGAGGGTGAAATAAGGGTGAAATTTGAAAACAATTTCTAAATACAATTACAGGAAATTACTTAAAGGACTTCCAAGAGGCGAAGGGAGAAGGACAGGATTTGAGAAGCACGGTATTCACACAATTATAACATGATGTCATGTTCATCAAAATTCATAATTCTCTCGAAATGACCGCCTCTTGCTCAGCAACTCAGAATCAGCACCCCCCGCAAGTATACACGTTATCTTTTACACTTATGATTGAGGACCTTAGTTCAGTGTAAAACATTTCGGCCCAGCCGACCACATGGGCTGAGATAAGACGAACGCCACAGTTCTCATCAGGTGCTTCAATCAGAATAGTACCTCCCATCAGTGGAATAAAAACTTGGTTTCTCTTCAGGCAAGAACTATTGCTATGGCTTTCGCATTATGGCATTGGCAACAAATCCCCCCCCCCCCCACCGCCTCCCATCTCTCTCTCTACATCTCTCTCTCCCTCTCTCCCACTCTCTCTCTCTCCATCGCAACTGCACTATTACGTTTTAAACGTAATGTAACAGATAATGAGCTATCCTGTCCTTTCTGTGATTCTCAAAAGGAAACAGAAGTTCACTTCGTGTTACAATGCCCTCAATATGCTGATCTGAGACAACACTATATCCCCGCTAAGTACTACAATACTCCATCCTTGTTTAATCTGACATTACTTTTTGCGTGTGAAAACAAATTACTGGTCAAGCGCTTGGCTGTGTTCCTTGACAAGGGTTTGAAAGTACGTTCCCAATAGTAAAATGTTTGTTGTTCCTCTGCATGGACTTGTAACCACCCCTATTGACATGGGCCAATGGCCTATTCATTAAAACAGTTCAGTGTCCATCGCAACGGCACTGTTTTAACCGGTGACGTAAACTCCGTACCGTCTTTACCGTCTGGTTCAAAACAGTTATCCCTCTGTTTTCCAACATCTGTGTGATTTAACACTGTAAACACATATCGGAAATACATAATCTTTTTGCATTAAAAAAATGTCCGTGGTGTAATGTGTGATCCCAAGCACATCTTCAGGAGCTGTTTGCATTTCTGAGCAGAATTCAGAGATGAATTTTTGAGCAGATGAGGTGGATTATGTGGAGTGATGGCCTAGGGGTAACGCGTCCGCCTAGGAAGCGAGAGAATTTGAGCGCGCTGGTTCGAATCACGGCTCAGCCGCCGATATTTTCTCCCCCTCCACTAGACCTTGAGTGGTGGTCCGGACGCTAGTCATTCGGATGAGACGATAAACCGCGGTCCCGTGTGCAGCATGCACTTAGCGCACGTAAAAGAACCCACGGCAACAAAGGGGTTGTTCCTGGCAAAATTCTGTAGAAAAATCCACTTCGATAGGAAAAACAAATAAAAGTGCACGCAGGAAAAAAAAAAAAAAAAAAGGGTGGCGCTGTAGTATAGCGACGCGCTCTCCCTGGGGAGAGCAGCCCGAATTTCACACAGAGAAATCTGTTGTGATAAAAAGAAATACAAATACAAATACAAAGCACTGGGCGGAAGAGGAGGAGGGGGAGGGGGAGGGTCTGGGGGCGTGGGGGGTGGGGGTGGGACTTTCTGATTGATGTCTCCTCCCTGTAGGGATCAGTGACGATGCATCTGCAGCCCAGATGGGGATTGTTGTCGCCATTGTCATCTGCACACTCCTTCATTGCACGTCTGATCTTCTACGTCAGAATCCCGCAGGGGCCAGTCAACACTCCTGCGATTTCCTGATATTGTCCTTGAGAGCTCTGTCACAGTTAAATCAGATCATCACTTTGAATATACGTTTTCGCTGATTCATTTTTTTTTCCGTTCTGTCTTGCAGTTTGTTTGTTTGTTAGTTTTTTTGTGTTTTTGTTTGTTGTTGTTTTTTTCATCCAGCTCAGGTTTTGGTTTTCATGTGTGTGTGTGTATAACACGTGCATTCATATGTATACAGGTCGGTGGCCTTACATTAACTCACTCAGTACGGCCAGTCCTCTCTTCTCCTCTACACAGACCCCTCGGATGTCCAGTGGGTGTCTGAATGACCCAACCTTTAGCTTCCGTCGTAAGAATTGTGGTATTCTTTGTCAACATTCACCTCTTCAGTATAAGAGCCTTCCGCTTGCAATATTTTGATGATGGTAATTGGGGTGAAACGCTGTTAACGTCGTCTCTTTCGCCGTTCGTACGGAGAGAGTTAAATCAGATCATCACTTTGAATATATGTTTTCGCTGATTCATTTTTTTCGTTCTGTCTTACTTTTTTTTTCCATCCAATTCAAGTTTTGGTTTTCATGTGTGTGTGT
>NC_134886.1:3043848-3096348 GCF_041734735.1 Babylonia areolata
CCATATACGCTACACCACATCTGCCAAGCAGTGTACAATCAAGTTTGTGGAGATACAGCAGTCAGATTTTGTGTAGTGTTATGGCATCTTCGTGTTAAATATGAACATGGTCTTGGCTATAATTCATGCAGACTCGGACAGACACACACACACATCCACACACACACACACACACACACACACACACACACACACACACACACACACACACACACACACACAGAGTCACAAAACATGTTTGCTTTTGGTGAACCTGACCAATGCTTTTGATGACACAAATCCGCATACGAGTCCTTGTTCATGAAATGTCAAATGTGTGCAAGTGACAATGCATGGAAACACATGAGCTCTCTCCGAACAGGTTCCTGCTTTTATTCCTTATCTCTATATCTCTTCTGTTCCTAAATTTCTTACTCTGAGTTTAATCCAGAAACTTGGTTGTCATTTTGGAGAATTGCCAGTGGAAGGAAAACTACATACAAGGGAAAACACCTCCCCTCACCTCCACTCACCTCCCTTCACCTCACCGCCCCCTCACCTTCCCTCCCCTCACGCCACACACACACACACACACACACACACACACACACACACACACACACACACACACACACACATATATATATATATATATATATGATAGTCAGTCGTGTCCGACTATGACCATCAGAACAGCAGAGGAGGCAACTGCTGTTCCGACTATTTGGGTTAGAATTTGATTATAGTGGAGAGTGTCTTGCCCAAGTACATCTTCACTCTCTCGGCCAAGAGGGTTTTAGGACAGTCGGCGTTGGGATGGTTCCCAAAGGCCAACTAGCCCACAAGGCTGCAGCACTAAGAGCCAGTGCAATTTTGCCTCCTAGTTTGAAAGACATAGTCCTTCACAAAAGACTAAGCTGTAAATGGTTTCCCATTGACTGGAGAAACCATTGATAATACAGCTCTCACTTTATATATATATATATATATATATATATATATATATATATATATATATACAAACCCTTTCAGATAAACATCTAAAGAACTGCCCAACTACTTCGCTCACTCTTATGAGTTTGAGTTTCTCAAGGAGGCCTCACTGCGTTCGGACAAATCCATGTACGCTACAACACATCTACTTGGCAGATATTTGACAGCAGCATAACCCAACGCACATGTCTGGCCTTGAGTGTATGGTTATATATTTGTGTACCTTTCAGAGTGGACTTCTACTGAATTATACCAGAGTACAACACTCTTGTTGCCATTGGTACTTTTTCAGTGTGCAAAGTGCGCGCTGCACACGGGACCTCGGTTTATCGTATAAACCGAAAGCCTAGAAGCTCAGTTGGTGGTTTTTTTCAGTGAAACTCAAGGGATAAGGCGAGAGCGGGATTCGAAACCACAACCTCACGGATTCTCTGTGTTGGCAGCTAACCATTCAGCCACATTCGTCAACTCCTTTGACACTATGAACATTCACCAAGTGAAGAGATACATACAACAGGAAACGGAAACAGGAAACAGTCAGCAAATCAACTCTCCTCGCCGCAAGGATGCTAAACGCCAAACCAGTTGATTGGTCAAGATAGCAACTCACACCGCTTGCGGATGTAAACAGTGAACCGATTGGACGGAACCTCAAAGGTGGCCGCTAAATTGATTGGCTGGAAAGCAATCTGGGCCGTTGGGGGACCCAGCGTGGTGTCGGCCATTGACAGGAACATTGCCCCGCGAGAAGGGAAGGCCCGACACGGGCTTTGCTCCTTTCCCTTTCGTCTCCCCGGGGTGGTATCACTGACTGGTATTGATTGACAAAATGAGCGATTGGGGGGGGACTGAGGCCAGGGCTGGGAAGGAGAGGCTGTCTCTGTGCTTGTTTACCCACACACTCCGGGATTAGTTTGGTGGGTTGGGGGTGGAGGTGAGGAGACGGGGGGTGGGGGTGGGTGGGGGGGGGGAGGTATGGAATGGAATATAGGGGTGGAGGCTTGGTAGCACAGTCTACAAGTAGGTAGGTACGTAGGGTGTTTTGTTGTAGGCAGGATGGGATGGTTTTAAGAAACGATTCAATAGTGCTCAGGTGTGTGTATTTTTTTTTTTTTTTTTTTTTTTTTTTTTTTTTTAGAGGGACTCAACTCTTTGTGAAAAAAAGAACTTGTTAAGATAGCGCGGTTATTCCACATATAAATAATTTTTTGGAGACAACATTCAACGGCTGGTGTTGTCGAATGTTTAAATCAATATGAAACAATAACTTGACATAATATTCATTACGCTTTATTTGACGATAATAAACCGATGCCCCCCACCCCCCCAGCCCCCAATCCCTCACACCACTCCGCACCCTCCACCCCACACCCCCAGTCCCTCACACCACTCCCCACCACTCCACACCCTCCACCCCACACCCCCAGTCCCTCACACCACTCCCCCACCCCCCACCCTCCACCCCCATACATGCCGGTCTTAGCTTTTGACGAGATTTGCCAACACATCTGATGTGCACGAATTCACACGTAGGCCAATATAACTGTTATCTACTGGTATCCAGTGACTAAACACGGACACAGATGCATTTCCAGACACCTTTGCCGCCTGGTCTCCTTTCTCATCTTCCTTCTTCTTCTTCTTCTTCTGCGT
The DNA here is from genome assembly GCF_041734735.1 of Babylonia areolata. NCBI lineage: Eukaryota > Metazoa > Mollusca > Gastropoda > Neogastropoda > Buccinidae > Babylonia > Babylonia areolata. The sequence continues at coordinate 3,046,474 of NC_134886.1, forward strand.
TCACTCGTATGCACACGAGTGGGCTTTTACGTGTATGACCGTTTTTACCCCGCCATGTAGGCAGCCATACTCCGTTTTCGGGGGTGTGCATGCTGGGTATGTTCTTGTTTCCATAACCCACCGAACGCTGACATGGATTACAGGATCTTTAAAGTGCGTATTTGATCTTCTGCTTGCATATACACACGAAGGGGGTTCAGGCACTAGCAGGTCTGCACATATGTTGACCTGGGAGATCGTAAAAATCTCCACCCTTTACCCACCAGGCGCCGTCACCGTGATTCGAACCCGGGACCCTCAGATTGACAGTCCAACGCTTTAACCACTCGGCTATTGCGCCCGTCTCTCATCTTCCTACACCTTATCTCCCTTTGCTTCTGAAACCGACATCAGTGCAGAAAGTCTGCAGATATCTTGGCGCAGTGCTAAGGGGAGTAAATTGAAATGTAAGGGACAACACCCAATTATTTCCCCTCCAAAAGCCAGCTCACCTCTTGAAAGACGCTGTCAAGTTACACGTCATGCTTCTTGTTGATTAATTTCAGTTCAACTTTTTTCCATTGTTCTCTGTTCACCTCTTGAAAGACGCTGTCAAGTTATACGTCATGTTTCGTTGTGGTTAATTTCAGTTCGATGTTTGCCATTGTTCTCTGCTATATTAGCATGAACAAAAAAATTGAATCGTTTCACAACTTATTTTAGCAGACTTGTCTCAGATACGTCAGCAGATGCATTGTGCACACTTGTAATGCGGTAACAGCAACACGATAAATGGAAATTGGAGTTTTAGAATAGAAATGACAATAACTATAAATCAGTTACTGGATAGAAATAAGAAATCGTTTTACTGCAGTGGGATTGTGTGTGCGTGTGTGTGTGTGTGTGTGTGTGTGTGTGTGTGTGTGTGTGTGTGTGTGTGTGTGTGTGTGTGTGTGTGTGTGTGTGTGTGTGTGTGTGTGTGTGTGTGTGTGTGTGTGTTTTCTTATTTCTATGAGCAGGACTGCAGACTCTGGAGTGTGTGTGTGTGTGTGTGTGTGTGTGTGTGTGTGTGTGTGTGTGTGTGTGTGTGTGTGTGCTTTCTTATTTCTATGAGCAGGACTGCAGACTCTGAAGTGTGTGTGTGTGTGTGTGTGTGTGTGTGTGTGTGTGTGTGTGTTTGTGTGCTTTCTTATTTCTATTAGCAGAACTGCAGACTCTGGAGTGTGTGTGTGTGTGTGTGTGTGTGTGTGTGTGTGTGTGTGTGTGTGTGTGTGTGTGTGTGTGTGTGTGTGTGTGTGCTTTCTTATTTCTATTAGCAGAACTGCAGACTCAGGAGTTTCTACTCCACACTCGGGCACAACATGACAGAACATCGGAAACGAAAGCAGATACGACAGACGTTGGTGGCGGTTGTCATGGCAACAAGACAGATATACCAGACTGTAATCGGGATACTGTATACGTGTAGCTTATCCGTTTCGTTTAGTAGATAGTATATGGCCATTAGCTCTGAAGGTAGTTACAGTTGTAACCTGATGTCAACTTATGCTCCAGCATTGTCCCAAGACTACCCCACTGTTCAGTTCTTTCCACAAGGAAACAACACTACACACACACACACACACACACACACACACACACACACACACACACACGCACACAAACACACACACACAAACACACACACACACACACACACACACACACACGCACACACACACACACACACACACACGCACGTACACACACACACACACACACACACACACACACACACACACACACACACACACACACACACACACACACACACACACACACACACACACGCACGCATGTCGTCTAATCTTATTGGATAAAAGCAGAAACACAAAGACTACTGTTTTTTTGTCAAACTTTCAATGACACACTATGACATGACTTCGTCACTCTCAAATCAAAGGCCGCGTTACATCATTCAGCCATGATCACAATAACTAATTAAGCTTGATCGTTGACAACAGACCTTTTTACAGAACAGAGTTGTCGCAATTTGGGTCACACATAATTCATTGCACTCTGCCCACAATCGCCTGACAGCAAAAAACAACTTATATATGTATCTGCATTAACATCAAACGGTCTCCTTGAAGGACGATCTAGGCAACTTCAGAAACGTGGTTCCACCGAAAACGTCCTCCTGTATCTTCAAAAACAACAACAACAACAACAACAACAACAACAGGGACATTCGCAAATGGATGATTCAGAATAAACTACAAAATCAACAGTGTTCGCAGCAACCAAACAAAAACTCCCTTCTATGTCAGCTGACTGAATGAAACTCAATAGACCCATATATATATATATATATATATATATATATATATATGATAGTCAGTCGTGTCCGACTATGACCATCAGAACAGCAGAGGAGTCAACTGCTGTTCTGACTATCTGGGCTAGAATTTGATTATAGTGGTGCCCAAGTTACATTCCCACTCTCTCGGCCAAGAGGGTTTTTGGACAGTCGGCGTTGGGATGGTTCCCAAAGGCCAACTAGCCCCCCAAGGCTGCAGCACTAAGAGCCAGTGCAATTTTGCCTCCTAGTTTGAGAGTCATAGTCCTTCACAAAAGACTAAGCTGTAAATGATTTCCCATTGACTGGAGAAACCATTGACAATACAGCTCTCACTTTGCTGTTGGCCCAAATGTAAACTTATGTCAATCTGTGATATAAGACCTATATACACCCCTCTTAAAAGCTCAGTTAAGATTCTTCATGTTGTGCAGTCCATGTCAAAAAAAGAAAAATTATTCATACTTGTCAATCCTTTTCATCAGTATTTATTTTATTTCGTTTTCCTCTCAAGTGCTCACTAAGCGCGTTGGGTTACGCTGCTGGTCAGGCATCTGGTTAGCAGGTGTGGTGTAGCGTATATGGATTAGTCAGCGCGCTTTGACGCTTCCTTGAGAAACTGAACTGAACTGTCAGTCCAGCTGCTGACAATGACGGCACAGGCAGCAGTCCTATTGCTCTGTTTTCACATTCCCAGATCCGAACACACCATGGACTGCCCACGGTTCTTTAACTCATTCAGTACGGCCAGTCCTCTCTTCTCCTCTACACAGACCCATCAGATGTCCAGTGGGTGTCTGAATGACCCGACCTTTAGCTTCCGTCGTCAGAATTGTGGTATTCTTTGTCAACATTCACCTCTTCAGTTTTAGAGCCTTCCGCTTGCAATATTTTGATGATGGTAATTGGGGTGAAACGCTGTTAATGTCGTCTCTTTCGCCGTTGGTATGGAGAGAGTTAACACTTAGAATGGCCTTCCTCTTCCGCTTCGTCAAATGAAATCTCTGCAGTCATCTATTACAAGCAAGGCCGCAAAACCTATTTCCAAAACTCGTCTTTTCCCACCCCTCTTTTCACACTGTGTCTGGCTTTATTTCTACCTGCTTTGATGTGGTTCATTTTCATCCCTCGGAATGAGAGTTGTGCATTGGTGTGAATGACTTGTGGGTAAATGCTTTGAGGTACCTTTGCGCAAGATTTAGCGCGATGTTCTCCTCCTTCTCCTCCTCCTCCTCCTCCATCTTATCCTCCTCCTCCTCCTTCTCCTCCTCCCCCTCCTCCTTCTCCTCCTTCTCCTCCTCCTCCTCCTCCATCTTATCCTCCTCCTCCTCCTTCTCCTCCTCCCCCTCCTCCTTCTCCTCCGTCTCCTCCTCCTCCTCCTCCTCCTACTAATACGAGCAACAAATAGTAGCAGTATTAGCAGGAGTGAATTAGTGGTAGTAGTTGACTAATAAGTAGTAGTAGTAGTGGTGGTAGTAGTTGTTGTAATCGTTGTTGCAGTATTGGTAGCTGCAGTAGAAACAGTAGTCGCAGTAGCAGTATAGAGAGAACAGAACACGAGCAAAGTCAAAGGGGCAGATTTTGCTTCACGTCTCAGTCACCGACAGAAGTGGTGAATGGTACCAGCTGTCCTGCAGCACGTATCAACACTGGTACCAGCCTGGGTAAAATCTGTAGTGGACTGCTTTCTCTCTCGCAGACAAACACACAAACAGACGCGTGTGCAAGCACACGTACGCATGTACGCACGCGCACGCACGCACCTACCCGCTACCCCCCCCCCCCCCCCCCCCCCGCCCCTCCCCCCTTTAGTTCCATGAGGTAATTGTTCTTTGTCCCTCTCACAGCATGCATCATCATTCTCACAACTTTTCCTCTCTTCCCTTCTCAAACCGACGTTAATTCAGAAAAAGTCGGCGTTATTTTGGCAGATTGCCAAGGGAAGAAACTCCAATGCAAGGAAAGGCATCATGCCACCCAACACGCCCACACCGCCCCCAACCCCCACCCCTCACCACCACCCCCATCTGAATTCATCTCGATCTTCTACGCTCCTCTGACAGACGCTGTCAAGTTATCCGTTGTGTTTCTCGAGGTGGGGGGGTTTCCAGCTGGGCAGCACTTCAGTGACAAGAATTTTGTCGAACAAGAATTCATTTAATCCATTCGCTCACGTCTGGTGCACGAATTGATTGATTAGATTGTTTGCTTGAACACGAAAGACGATGTTTTGTGCGCAGAACATAAAAAGCGCGGATGTTTGAAAAATGTGTGTGTGTGCGTGTGTGTGTGTGTGTGTGTGTGTGTGTGTGTGTGTGTGTGTGTTTGAGAGTGAGAGCGAGAGCAAGAGTAAGAGAGAGAAATCAAGTATGGACTTTATTTTCTGCAGAGAAATAGAGTAATTAAGCAAAACATTTTTTTTTCATCCAGTATATCATGGAAAGAAATGATAATCGAAACGACAAAGGAAAAAGGAGAAAGGCATAAAAAGCCAAAACAGCAGCTCGTGTTATTAGTATATCGTGTATGTATGACATTTAATGTACTGCTTATCTAAATGATGATGATGATGAAGATGATGAGAGAGACAGACAGACACAGACACAGACAGAGGGACAGAGAGACATATATAGAGAGAGACAGATCACTGTTCAGTGAAATCATTTTGCTCTGTTGGACAAATGAAAGTGAAGCCCACAACGTGAAATCAATGACATTCATATGTTTAAAACTACAATGAATGATGCAACAATACAAAAATGATTATCGTCTTGTATTTCTCTTTTATCAAATTTTCTTACTTGGAATATACAAACGCAAAGTTTATCAGTATACATAATTACTATGGTAGAGTAAACAGGCCGTGTAAACTCTTGAAACTAAAAATCGCCCAGTCTGAAGCTTCCTTTACCATGGCAACATGCAGCAGACCTTATCAGAATGAATTCCACCCTCGTTTCGTCGCAAACAATTCGAAGAACACGGCTTACAGTCTGAAGGTAGGTAACAAGAGATCCGTTTAGATCGCGAAGGGTCGGCATGATTGATTGGTCGGCTGTTTTATGCTCATTCAGATCGATCCTTATCGGGGTTGTCGGCAAACGGTCTGCCGCCCAAAAGGGAATGGAAAAATGAGCAAACTGACAGGGGAAGCTTGGTACACGCTCCAGTTCGATAACCCAGGCATATGTTGACTGCCGGCAAACACTGGAGTCTCAAATAGAATGAATAATAATGAGCAAAGTCATCCAGTTGCACATGTGTGTGTGTGTGTGTGTGTGTGTGTGTGTGTGTGTGTGCTCACACGCATGCGTTTCCAGTATCTATGTTTGTGTGTCCCCCTTGTGGCATGCAGACGTGACGGTGATTACTGTCCAGCAGCATTGATCTTCCCTGTCTGGACAGCACTGGCCACTCTCTCACAGTCAGCACTGCTGGATAGTCATTCCTGCATGCCCCTGGCGTGACATGATGTTTGTAGACACACTGATCAACACAATGAAGCTGGGATAAAAACCTGACGACACTGTTAATATTTCTTCTTTGACGAGCTTTCTCAATGTCTTTTATTTGGTAACGTTGCACTCTGTCAAATCAGCCTGGTATATCATATCGTATTCTCCTCACCCTAGGTGTGTGTGTGTGTGTGTGTGTGTGTGTGTGTGTGTGTGTGTTTGTGTGTGTGTGTGTGGAATTTGTCAATGGACGATGTTTAAGTTGCCATTGGTTCTTTTTCAACGCGCAAAGTGCGTGCTGCACACGAGACCAAAGTTTATTGTGTCATCGGAATGACTAGATTCTCAGTTATTGTTGTTGTTGTTGTTGTTTTTGGGGGGGTGGGGGTGGGGGGTGGGCGAGGGGTTGTGACTACTTTGTGAGAAAAGGTGAGACCAGAAATAGAATCCAGACCCCCAGGGACACAGTACTGGCAGATAAGCGTCTTGCCCATCCTGAATTGGCAGTGAGGTGTCACTGTGTCCTGAACCCGAGAACTGGTCTGGCGTCAACGTGTGTCTCGTTATAATGGCATTCATGTTCCTACACCTGCATAAACGATAAAGAAATGGAACTACTTTCAGCAGTATTTCCGGATGTGCCTGCAGATAATCTGAAGGAGAAACAGTACATGTTCTGTGGTTGTTTCCACATTAATGTGGCATGGATGTGTGCAGAGGCTCGAAACTCCCCAGTTTTTTTTGTTTGTTTGTTGGCACGTGGGCTGCGACTGTCGTATGCACTCGTGTACACAGTGGGCTTTTCCCTGTATGGCCGTTTGTATCCCTGCCTTGTAGGCTTCTGTTTTACATGTATGGCCGTTAGTATCCCTGCCTTGTAGGCTTCTGTTTTACATGTATGGCCGTTTGTATCCCTGCCTTGTAGGCTTCTGTTTTACATGTATGGTCGTTAGTATCCCTGCCTTGTAGGCAATGATATTCTGTTTTACATGTATGGCCGTTAGTATCCCCTGCCTTGTAGGCAATGATATTCTGTTTTAGCGGGATGGGGGTGAGTGCATACCGGTCGTGTTCTTGTTTTAAGAACACACCGAATGCTGATGTGGATAACTGGATCCTTAACGTGTGTATTTGTTATACTGCATGCACATACACACAAAGGAGGGTCTAAGGCACACGGAGGTTTGCACAATTGTTGACATGGTAGTTCAGATAAAATACCCACCTTCACCCACAGGGCGCCTTAAACGAGATTCGAACTTGGAACCCTCAGACTGAAAGTCAAACGCTTTAACCACCAGGCCAAATGGATTCACCATTCTGTCACGTTCCTTTACACTGACTATGATTATGACCATGATAAAAGCTACCATCAGGCAATTCTGTTTTCTTGGTACGTGCTTTGTCATTTCGTTATAAATATGGACAGAAAACTAGAGCTGCTCATATTCATATATAACTAAGGCAGTTTTAACTCTCTCCATACGAACGGCGAAAGAGACGACGTTTACAGCGTTTCACCCCAATTCCCATCATCAAAATATTGCAAGCGGAAGACTCTTATACTGAAGAGGTGAATGTTGACAAAGAATACCACAATTCTGACAATGGAAGCTAAAGGTTGGGTCATTCAGACTGGACATCCGAGGGGTCTGTGTCGAGGAGAAGAGAGGACTGGCCGTACTGAGTGAGTTAATCAAACATTCCTTGTTCGAGCATTCCGTCGTACTGTTTATAAGAACCTCCCTCCCCCACACCCCTTTCTTAATTCTCCATAGACTTTCTTCTGAGGTGTCATAATGGGAACAAAAGTATGTCAATATGAACAATGCACGTGGGCGCACCAATGCACACATCTGCTGAGCTTCTTTGCTTGTTTGCTTTGATAAAATACCATTCATCAGCTGTCAACAATGCACAGTACACTGACGTCCTTTGGTTTTAAATCATCGCCACGTGGCAATATCCACATTTCTTCTCCTCCACTCCTCTGTGTGACTGACAGAGTGAACCTCCACGCCTGGTTTTGAACACTGCTCATTCCGTCTGGAGGGGAAAATTGTGGATATTACAATACAATGCAATACAATGCATCTTTATCAATCCAATTGGAAATTACATACTGCCTGCCACGTTACATTGTAAAGCTCGTTTCCACCACTGACTTTCACTAACTTAAGTAATCCCTCCATTTGGTCACGAAAAATTCATGAAACATGGCTCACAATCTTCTGAAGCTGGCAACAACCCGTCCATTCAGACTGCGCAGTGTCAACAGGATTGATCGCAAGGCTGTTTTGTGCTCATACAGATCGATCCTTATCGGGATTGTCGGCAAACGGTCTGCCGCCCAAAGGGAATGGAAAATGAGCAAACACACAGGGCATGGCTTGCACACACTCACCCCAGTTCGATATCATTCTGCTCTATATCAGGACTGCCGGCACGCTGTCGCCCCTGAAACAGAATGGATAATGAGCAAACTCACACGGGCATGGTAAGCACACATCACAATGACAAACGCGCGGGTGCGCGTGCGTGCGTGCGTGTGTGTGTGTGTGTGTGTGTGTGTGTGTGTGTGTGTGTGTGTGTGCTCTTCGTTGTTTGACGCCCTGTCGCCCCGTGTATGCAGTCATAATGGTGACTGTTTTATCCAGCACATAAAACGTTGCTTACTGGACAAACCCTCTCTCACCCAACACCGAAGATTTATTCACACACGTCGTTAATGTGGTGGTGTGAGGTTAGCAGAAACATTGCTCAGCACATCAAAATAATCTGACACTGTTTCTATTCTGCTTTAAATCGGCTTTTTGATACCCTCCGTTTATTTGGTTAGATAATTACTAATCTGGGTTCCTTAAATCAGCTTGGCACCTCTTCCATTTTCATTTTCTCTGTGTGAGGATGGAAGTGATGTGTGGGGAGGAGGAGGAGGAGGAGAAGGGTGGGTGTGTATGTAGTTGTGTGTGTGTGTGTGTGTGTGTGTGTGTGTGCGTGCGTGTGTGTGTGTGCGTGCGTGCACGCGCGCGCGCGTCTGTGTGTGTGTGTGTGTGTGTGTGTCTACGGGAAGTATTTGTATATTGATCGGGTGGAGGTGGGGGCGTGTGAGGTGAGTGTGTGTGTCCAATGAGTCTTATCTTGTAGTTTCCGTGAACTCCCCCCACCCTCTCTCTCTCTCTCTCTCTCTCTCTCTCTCTGTGTGTGTGTGTGTGTGAACAAGAAAAAAACACCAAAACATCTTCAACACTCTAGTATACATCTGTACAAGAACAAACACGAAAGGAACATTGACAAGGAACGAAACATCCACGGCAGTGACGTTTACAGCAATTTTAACTCACTCAGTACGGCCAGTCCTCTCTTCTCCTCTACACAGACCCCTCGGATGTCCAGTGGGTGTCTGAACGACCCAACCCTTAGCTTCCGTCGTCAGAATTGTGGTATTCTTTGTCAGCATTCACGTCTTCAGTATAAGAGCCTTCCGCTTGCAATATTTTGATGATGGTAATTGGGGTGAAACGCTGTTAACGTCGTCTCTTTCGCCGTTCGTATGGAGAGAGTTAAAAGCTTCCACAGGTAAGCTTTTTCATGGCATTTTTTAAATGTCCTTATATCAAATAAATACGTGGCTGTATGACAGTTTTAATCAAACATATATATATATATATATATATATATATATATATATATATTGTATTTCTTTTTATCACAACAGATTTCTCTGTGTGAAATTCGGGCTGCTTTCCCCAGGGAGAGCGCGTTGCTACACTACAACGCCCCTAACATGGATAGTTCCCTGTGGACTGCCGACGCTGGAACTGCGACAGACTAACCCGGGTGTGGCAGTGTATGGGGGAATCTAAATGAGCGGCGTGGGAGTAATGCCACTGAAACAGTGCAGATGATGGGGCAGCAAAAAAAAAAAAAAAAGTTTTTTTCCCATCCGCTCTCCTCTATCTTCACTGGACTTCAACCTCGTTCAGCCATGAATATTTCACACAACACAGCTGGCAATCATCTGAAGCAGGTAACAGAATGTCCGTTTACACTGCACGGTGTGAACTGAATGGATTGCTTGGTTGTTTTGTGCTCAGACAGATCGATCTGCTCCAGGATTATCGGCTAACGGTCTGCCACAAAAAAAAAGAAAAAAAAAAAGAAAAGGAAAATGAACAAACACGCAGTGGCAAGGCTGGCATGCTCCTCAGTTCGATACCCCATCTACAATTAGTGTGTGTGTGTGTGTGTGTGTGTGTGTGTGAATGTGTACATGTGTATGTGTGTGTGTGTGTGTGTGTGTGTGTGTGTGTGCGTATATGAGTGTGTGTGTGTGTGTGTGTGTGTGAATGGGTACATGTGTACATGTGTGTATGTGTGTGTGTATATGTGTGTGTGAATGGGTACATGTGTATGTGTGTATATGTGTGTGTGTGTGTGTATGTGTAAATGTGTACATGTGTACATGTGTGTGTGTGTGTGTGTGTGTGTGTGTACGGTAATTAATATCAACATAAAAACATCACTGACTGGAGAGACATCGCAACTCTGGCTTAAGTGAAACAGTAATATGTTTCAGATGACTAAATCCTACTACACAAGAGAAAACTAAAGTATTAAAACTAACAGACAAAACACGAGACGAAACAAACAAACAGACACTTTTACTCTTCAAACCTTTTCTTTTCTCGTGAAAACAAGCGCAAAGATTTGAAAATTGTGTGTGTGTTTGCGCGCGCGCACGCACACACACACACACACACACACATACACACACACACACACACACACACGTGCAGGATGTAAACAGAAGGCTGATAAATATACAACAAAAGTCCCATCACTCACCATGACCCGAGGTCAGAAATATCGCTGTGAAGACACTGACCTGAAGGACCCTTGTCTGACCAGTCCGTCCCTGACTGTCTCTCAACAGTTTTAGTTCCCATCACCACTGGCATAGAATGGTGCTGTCCTAAGTATTGGTCAAACACAGTTAAATAAACATGATATGACAATATTTCGCTGGTATGTCTGACACAGCTCCTTGATGTCTTTCATATATTCTGTTACCTTTTCTTCAGTCAAGAATATGAGAGAGAGAGAGAGAGAGGGGGGGGGGGGGGGTTGGGGCTGGAGGGGGGCCGGGGGGTGGGGGTGGGGGGGGGGGGGGGGGGGCGTTCCCGGACTGACCAAGCCAGAGACGGGAAAACACCGATGTCCCATCTCCCAGTTAAATCGTGCCTTTTAGCAACCTATCCAACGTTGGAGAAGAAGAAGAAGAAGTGATGTATCCACTCAGTACTGGTTTATCTTTATTTGTAGTCTTTGGATATGCTTTAGTTCGCTTTTAAGGGATCACACACACACACACACACACACACACACACACACACACACACACACACACACACACACACATATATACATACATACCCCCCAACACACACACACACACAAACAAAACCCATCCAAACGCATATGAAAATTCCATTAGCAGATCAAAAGCACATCGTATCTAAATTTTCATTGCTTACCTCAGATTTGAAGAGGCCTCCCTTCCTTAGCTACATACGTGTTTACATGTTCAGAGGATGTATTGAAATTATCCACTTAACATGTGTCAGGCATGAACACACGGTTCAATTACGTCTTCACGGTGTATTTAGAAAACATCCTTTTGCTGTCCTTTCACAGAAAAGGCAGACCGTTCAATACTTAAGGTCTTCTCAAAAGAAAAAAAAAAGAGCAAGCGGTTCAATACTTGTACCAGAGGTGGGACAAAATAGGCGGACGAAAAAGAACACTACTTCTGATCAAACATGAAGACTTCACGTCCAGTGTACATAGACAGGGGGGGGGGGGGGGGTGGGGGGTGGGGAGAAAGAACGCTATTTCTGATCAAACATGAAGACCACGTCCAGTGTACAGAGACAGGGGGGGGGGAGAGAGAGAAAGAACACTATTTCTGATCAAACATGAGTCTAGTGTACAGAGAGAGGAGGGTGGGAGTGGGGGGGGGGGGGAGAAAGAACGCTATTTCTGATCAAACATGAAGACCACGTCCAGTGTACAGAGACGGGGGGGGGGGGGGGGGGGGAGAGAAAGAACGCTATTTCTGATCAAACATGAAGACCACGTCCAGTGTACAGAGACAGGGGGCGTGGAGAAAGAACGCTATTTCTGATCAAACATGAAGACTTCACGTCCAGTGTACAGAGACAGGGGGCGTGGAGAAAGAACGCTATTTCTGATCAAACATGAAGACTTCACGTCCAGTGTACAGAGACAGGGGGCGTGGAGAAAGAACGCTATTTCTGATCAAACATGAAGACTTCACGTCCAGTGTACATAGACAGGGGGAGGGGGGGGGGGGGAGAAAGAACGCTATTTCTAATCAAAACATGAAGACTTCACGTCCAGTGTACATAGACAGGGGGGGGGGGGGGGGGAGAAAGAACGCTATTTCTGATCAAACATGAAGACTTCACGTCCAGTGTACAGAGACAGAGGGGTGTGGGGGTGGGGGGTGGGAGAAAGAACGCTATTTCTGATCAAACATGAAGACTTCACGTCCAGTGTACAGAGACAGAGGGGGGTGGGGGTGGGGAGGGGGGGAGAAAGAACGCTATTTCTGATCAAACATGAAGACTTCACGTCCAGTGTACAGAGACAGAGGGGGGTGGGGGTGGGGGGGGGGGAGAAAGAACGCTATTTCTGATCAAACATGAAGACTTCACGTCCAGTGTACATAGACAGGGGGGCGGGAAAAAAAAGCTCTGCCTAAAACAAAACTACGCGGCAGAAAGATGGTCGATAGCTAGACAGCCCGTGTCCAATAAGCGCGAATGATGGAGATGGACGTGGAGAGAAGGGGAGTGATTTCCCTTGCACTTGGGGTGGATTGTCTTGGCAGGTCTCCAATTGAGCGCTGACGTTCAGCCCTGGTGTCTGATGCGGAAGGTGAGGATGGTCATGGGTTGTCAGAAAGAAAGAGGAGAAGCAGGGGGAGGGGAGGGGAGGAGGGGGAGGAGCAATATGAAGAGAAGGAGAGATCAAACAAACGAATGTTTTATTGCGTATAGGTCTTTCCCAACATTGAGAGAGAGAGACAGAAAGACAGACAGGATGAGGATGAGCATGGTTTGTCTTGAGAACTCCATTTCTGGTCAAACATGAAGACTTCACGTCCAGTGTACAGACGGAGAGACAGAGGGAGGGAGGGAGGGAAAGCTCTGCCTCCAAACATGACGAGGAAGAAAGATGGTCGATAGCTAGACAGCCCGTGTCCAATAAGCGCGAATGATGGAGATGGACGTGGAGAGAAGGGGAGTGATTTCCCTTGCACTTGGGGTGGATTGTCTTGGCAGGTCTCCAATTGAGCGCTGACGTTCAGCCCTGGTGTCTGATGCGGAAGGTGAGGATGGTCATGGGTTGTCAGAAAGAAAGAGGAGAAGCAGGGGGAGGGGAGGGGAGGAGGGGGAGGAGGAGGAGGAGCAATATGAAGAGAAGGAGAGATCGAACGAACGAATGGTTTATTGCGTATAGGTCTTTCCCAACATTGAGAGACAGACAGACAGACAGACAGGATGAGGATGAGCATGGTTTGTCAGAAAGAAATGGGAGACGGGGAGGAGGAGGAGGTGGAGGGGGAAGGAGCATTAAGAAGAGGAGACACAATGAGAGAACGAACGAACCAACATATGTTTTATTGCATACATGCTGGCCATGGGCATCGTTGAGAGAGACAGAGACAGAGAGACAGAGAGAGACAGAGACAGAGACACAGAGAGAGAGAGACAGAGACAGAGAGAGAGAGTTTAGTGGCCACATTTGTTACTAGATCGAAACACAATTAACCTATACCAGCACCAGTGAGGGTTCTGTTTAATAAAAGAAAACATTGTATCAACTCTGATCTGGCTTCTTTCGTTTACAGTCCTATATCGCGTGTCTTGCATTCTTTGACTTTTGGACACACACACACACACTACTCATACACTTTATCGCCTCGCTACAGAGGAGCTTTAGCAACCAGACCATCAATATTAGCACAGATACACAGCCCATCCAAACACAAACGACAATCCCATGAACGCATTAACAGAACAGCACTGCTCCACTTTCACTCCATTCCTCCAACTTGAATATGTCTTGCTTCCACCGCCACACACACGTTTACATTTTCACATTGTATATTGATAATATCTACTCACGTGTTTTTTTCCGAAATAAGCAAACGGTTCAGTTACATCTTCGGAGTAAATTTTAAAAAAAGACATCCTTTTAACGTCTTTTAGGGAAAGGCAAACAGTTCAATGCTTGATCCAGAGTGTGGGGCAAACTTTGCCAATGGAAGAGAACTCCATTTCTGGTCAAACATGAAGACTTCACGTCCAGTGTACAGACGGAGAGACAGAACGATGGAGGGAAAGCTCTGCCTCCAAACATGACGAGGAAGAAAGATGGTCGATAGCTAGACAGCCCGTGTCCAATAAGCGCGAATGATGGAGATGGATGTGGAGAGAAGGGGAGTGATTTCCCTTGCACTTGGGGTGGATTGTCTTGGCAGGTCTCCAACTGAGCGCTGACGTTCAGCCCTGGTGTCTGATGCGGAAGGTGAGGATGGTCATGGGTTGTCAGAAAGAAAGAGGAGAAGCAGGGGGAGGGGAGGGGAGGAGGAGGAGGAGGGGGAGGACCAATATGAAGAGAAGGAGAGATCGAACGAACGAATGTTTTATTGCGTATAGGTCTTTCCCAACATTGAGAGAGACAGACAGACAGACAGACAGACAGGATGAGGATGAGCATGGTTTGTCTTGAGAACTCCATTTCTGGTCAAACATGAAGACTTCACGTCCAGTGTACAGACGGAGAGACAGAGGGAGGGAGGGAGGGAAAGCTCTGCCTCCAAACATGACGAGGAAGAAAGATGGTCGATAGCTAGACAGCCCGTGTCCAATAAGCGCGAATGATGGAGATGGACGTGGAGAGAAGGGGAGTGATTTCCCTTGCACTTGGGGTGGATTCTCTGGGCAGTTCTCCAAATGAGCCCTGACGTTCAGCACTGATGTCTGATGCGGAAGACTGTGGGTTATCAGAAAGAAAGGAGGGGGGTGCGAGGGGGTGTGGGGGTGTGCGGGGGGCAGGGGGGAGGAAGAAGGGCGAAGGAGGAGATAAAAGAGAAGAACAAAAACAACGAGAAGGACACATGCAATAATGGAGAGAAATAAAGAATTAAAAAGAAAAAAAAAAAGAGTATATGTTTTTTGGAGAAAGACAGAGATTGGGGTTCACGCAGTTCATTGTAATCAAAGCAGATAAAAAGCAGGCACAAGTAAGTGTGTGTGTGTGTGTGTGTGTGTGTGTGTGTGTGTGTGTGTGTGTGTGTGTGTGTGTTCGTACATGTACACGTCCATATGCAGAAGCATATTCAGAGACATAGATGCAGATAGCATTATAGGCACACACACATACACACACATTCAGCGATAAATACACACGCACACACACATGCATGCATACACACACATTCAGCTACAAAAGCATGTGTGTGCTCACACAAACGCACACAGAGTGAGACGTGGTGGGCCAGAAATAAACACACAGCCACACACTCACACACACACTCTCTCTCTCTCTTTCTCTCTCCTCCCCCCCCTCCCACACACACGGGCCACAGGATATAACCACACACACAGAGAAACACATACACATGCACACAAGCATACATACATAGATGCATACACATACACACACACGTGCACGAGCGCGCACGCGCACGCGCGCACGTACTCGCACACGTGCTCAGGCTGATGAAGAGAGAGAGTGCAGTCATCATATTCATATCAATCAGTATATGCGTGCCTGCATCTCCTCAATCATTGACGCATTGTGCACAGTTTCCTGACATCGATAAAACATTATTCCTTTCACTCTGCTCATCTTTTGAGCTCCAACATCCTCCCACAGTCCCACACTAACCACACTCCCTCACATTTTTCATATCTTTATATCACACACCCCTAGGCCCAACACTCAGCTTATATCACAGATTGACATAAGTTTACATTTGGGCCAACAGCAAAGTGAGAGCTGTATTATCAATGGTTTCTCCAGTCAGTGGGAAACCATTTACAGCTTAGTCTTTTGTGAAGGACTATGACTCTCAAACTAGAAGGCAAAATTGCACTGGCTCTTAGTGCTGCAGCCTTGTGGGCTAGTTGGCCTTTGGGAACCATACAACGCCGACTGTCCTAAAACCCTCTTGGCCGAGAGAGTGGGGATGTAGCTTGGACAAGACACTCCACTATAATCAAATTCTAGCCCAAATAGTCGGAACAGCAGTTGCCTCCTCTGCCGTTCTGATGGTCATAGTCGGACACGACTGACTATCATATATATCACACCCCATCAGCTGTCCACCTCTCCCACTGAAGCTAATGCTAAGAAAAAGCACAACGACATCAGGGCCAGGTTGCACGTGGCGATCCTTGCAGCGGTATGTTAGCTTAAAGTAGTTGGACTTTGCCGTGGAGTTAGGAATATTCTTAACGATAAGCAAGCTTGGTGCTGCTAAATTCGCTCATGCAAGCCAACCCAGGCCACGTTTTCCCTTCCAGCCCCACTTCTCCCAGTCGTTCACTTTGTTAATCGATGCCACGGGTCATGGAGAACACTGAGGGCCGAAAGGAGCAAAGCGGGTGTCATGTCTCCACTTCTGACGGGGCAATGTTCCCGTCAATAGACGACACCAAACTGGATCGCGCTTGGCCAGATTGCTTTCCAACCAATCAGTTTAGCAGCAGGTTTGCCTTTCTGTCCAATCAATTTAGCGTTTAGATTTGAATTGGTTTCCTGGTCAGTCATTTCGTTGTTTCCATCGGAGAAGTGGTGGCGGGGGACTGAGTTGACTTTCTGGCTGATCAACTGACCGTTGTGCTCAGACCCCTGGATAAAGGTGGTGAGGAAGGAACAAATGGGTGGAAGGTATGTTTGGATGGTCAGCCAAGGATTGGTTGACTGAGCTTGTTCGTGGGTTTGATTTTACACTCAATAAAGAAAAATGTTCTTACTGTTCTGCATGTGTGTGTGAGTGTGTGTGTGTGTGTGTGTGTGTGTGTGTGTGTGTGTGTGTGTGTGTTTAAAAGTCAAAGTCAAAGTCAAAATCAACATTTTTATTTCGAGATGGTCACTGAATAAACAACAGCTGCTTTTTTGCATCAAAAAGAAAATAGAAAACAAAACAAAACAAATATAAATATTGGTACTAGAATCGTGCGATAATGAGATACACAGTCTCTCTCTCTCTCTCTCTCTCTCTCTCTCTCTCTCTCTCTGTGTGTGTGTGTGTGTGTGTGTGTGTGTGTGTGTTTGTGCGTTTGTGTGTTTGTGTATGTGTGTGTGTGTGTGTGTGTGTGTGTGTGTGTGTTTGTTTGTTTGTTTGTTTGTTTGCGTGTGTGTGTGTGTGTGTGTGTGTGTGTGTGTGTGTGTGTGTGTGTGTGTGTGTGTGTGTGTGTTCCTATGCGTGTCTTTCAGTATATTGACGTATTTATTGAGAACTTTCCCGTTATTTACATGGCGTATACACAGAAATGCACCCACTCACCCCCACCCCCTTTCCCCTCTACTGGCACACAAGCACATACACACAGAGACTAAATATATGCATAGAATTGTGTCTAATTGTGTGTGTGTGTGTGTGTGTGTGTGTGTGTGTGTGTGTGTGTGTGCGTGTGTGTGTGTGTGTGTGTGTGTGTGCGTGTGTGTATGTGTGTGTGTGCACGCGTGTGCGTGTGTCTGAGTGTTCCTTTGAGATGACTAATTTAAAAAAAAAAGACTTCCATAAACCAACAGCAATTCATGTATGTGCCTCTGTGTTCCTCATTTGTTTTGTATTCATTTACATAATACATCTATTGCGTTTCTCTGCGCATGCGATATAAGACATTTTTGTCTTTGGATAACTATGATCGTCATTGTTTTCATCATCTGCTCAGTTTGAAGCAGGTTTCACCTGATCTTGCTCCAGCCATTTCATCATCCCTCTGTGCCCTTCCACCTTTTACTATCCAAATATGCAAAGAAAAGGCTTTGGATCTGTTTTGATCAACATATGCAATAGTTCACATATGTGCATAGAGACATTCAGACAAATAGATACATGCTCACACGCGCACACACACACAAACACACACAAACACACACACACAAATGCTCGCGCACACACACAAACACACACACAGGGAGAGAGGGAGAGAGAGAGAGAGAGAGAGAGACGCTCGTGTGGATCGCCTGATGTCATTCTCTCAAAGCAGAAACCACACATCCTCCGTTCTCTCCATCAGTTCACGCACATCGACTTGCCGATGACTCTGTCGTGGTTCATGCATGCTGGGTATTTTCGTGTCTCCATAACCCACCAAACACTGACATGGGTTACAGGATCTTTAACATGCGTATTTGATCTTCTGCGTGCGTATACACACGAAGGGGTTCAGGCACTAGCAGGTCTGCACCTATGAGATCGGAAAAATCTCCACCTTTTACCCACCAGGCGCCGTTACCGTGATTCGAACCCGGGACCCTCAGATTGAAAATCCAACGCTTATACCACTCGGCTATTGCGCCCGGCACGTTACGTCAGTCACGTGAAACACGATCCTGGCCAAAAGACATTTACTGAATCAGTTTCTCCCTTGATTGAGCATACATAATTCATGGACCACAGTTCACAATCGTGTGACAGCGAGTAAAAAGCGGTCCACTTAGATTAACATTCACACTATCAACATGATTGCTCGATTGGCTGTTTTGGGCTCATACAGAAGTATCTGTCAGGAATGTGAACAAACAGTCCATCGACTGCAGATAATAGAAAAAAATATATAGAAATGAGCAAACAAGCACAGGATTGGTCGGCACACACACGCTATTGTTCAACACGCGCGCGCGAGTGTGTGTGTGTGTGTGTGGGGGGGGTGGCTGTGTCCGATTGTCTATGTGAGAGTGGTAGTGCCCGTGCGCCTGTGTGTATCACTGTGGCATGTGCAGCAGACATAACGGTGATATAACATCCAGCAGCACTGAAACGTTGCCAAGACACTGACTGCCCCATGAGATCCTTAGCTCTGTTGGTCAGATCTCACAGCTGTCTCCCTTACCTCTGACTGGCTCTGCCCTTCCCCTTCCCCTTTCCCTCCCCCACCCGCCCCCTCCCAACCCCAGTGTCCAACGATCAGCACACAAAAAAGTATGTTTCTCTCGCTCCTGGTATAGTATGCTGTGACGCTTGGACACAGACACGTTGATAATAACAGAGCAAACCTGTCGACGCTCTTTCTTTTAAGTATCTCTCCGCACGATGTTCTGTTACTTTATACTTCGTCAAGTAATAGTCAGCTTTCAAGCCAAAGTCCTCGCCATAGAGATTGGTGCAAGAAGGTTTGTGAGTGCATCTGCCTACAGCCTCATAAAACAGCTGTCGATTTCTGGCAGAGAGAGGACACGGGCTCTCAAGGCAATGGAAGAAGCAGAAAAAAAAAAAAGTTCCAACTGGATCTGGTGGAGGATTTGGGCTGTGTCAGTATCCATAACAGTCAGTCAGAAATACATCTCTCCTCCAAAACATGTCGCAGAAGAAAGAAAGATGGTCGATAGCCAGACAGCCCCTGTGCAATGAGATGTGAAAGATGAGGATGAACGTGGAGAGAAGGAGAGTGATTTGGTGTTGCTGCTCTTGGCAGTTCTCCAACGGAGCACCGATATCCAGGGTTGATATGTGTTGTGGAAAGAGCGGATGGGAACGAACATTGAGGAGGAGGGGTCTAGCAGAGAGTGGTGGAGGAAGAAGCAGAAGAGAAGGAGAAGATGGATGATGATGATGAGGAGGAGGAGGAGCATGTTGATGAGGATAAGGATGAGGAGAAGGAGGAGGAGGGTGATGAAAAAAGAGTATGGGGAGAAAATGAGGGAGGAGGAGGAGGAAGAGGAGGGGAGGATGGAATAGCCGCAGAGACGGACATGCAGACAAAAATACATATAGACAGACAGAATGACAGACAGACAGACACACACACACACACACACACACACACACACACACACACACACACACACACACGCAGAGAGAGAGAGAGAGAGAGAGAGAGAGAGAACAAATGAACAAATGTTTTATTGAGGGTAAATTGGATAAGCTGGAAGCTTCTTTGCACCATGCCTTCCCTCACACACAAACACACACCCCCACACACACGCACAAAAGATGAAAAAGGAAAGAAGAAAAAATCGGTACGGACACTCGGTGTAGACAGTAACAACAAGACAGAGAGAGAGAGAGAGACTGGGTACATGAGACTGACAATCAATATATCGATGTCAAATGGCATATGGGTCGAGTTGAAAAGAAACTTTGCAAATTGAAACCCTCTTCTAAACTCCATTGTTACAAACTACCAACACTCAGAGCACAATCTCCTGCTGCTAACACAGATTATCTCCTCCTCCTCCACCCCCTAATCCGTTCCACTCCAACCACCCGAGCCCCCATCCCACGCCCGCCACCCCCACACTCTCTCAGCCCCTCCACCCCGTCCCATTCTCTCTCCTCCCGTCTCAAGCTGATCCCTGAACGTGAGGAAAAGCAGCATCAAGCCAGATTTCCCTTCCAGCCCCACTTCTCCCAGTCGTTCACTTTGTTAATCGATGCCACGGGTCATGGAGAACACTGAGGGCCGAAAGGAGCAAAGCGGGTGTCATGTCTCCACTTCTGACGGGGCAATGTTCCCGTCAATAGACGACACCAAACTGGATCGCGTTTGGCCAGATTGCTTTCCAACCAATCAGTTTAGCGGCAAGTTTGCCTTTTTTTTCTGTCCAATCAATTTAGCGTTCTGATCCTCGAGCGTTGTAAGATGCTGGCCAATCAATTCGGTGTTTGGATCCTCTGGGGTAAGATGAGCTGATTTTCTGGCTAATTAGTTCCCCGTTATATCTGCTCCCCCGGGTAAATGTCGTTAGGGGTGGAGGAATTGACGGGAAGTTCTTTGGCTGCTTTGGTCAGCGGTGTTTGACTAAGCTTGTTTGTACCATTGATTTAATTTCTTTCCTCCAGTTCCCCCCTCCCCCTCCCCCGAAGCATTTGATTCAATAGTCAATGAGGAGACGTGGCTGTTTCCATTCCGCTGTTTCTTGATCGGACTCTTGTCTCACTCTTCCTATTTCTATTATGCACACACATCCACGGAAACACACTCCTGCACCTAAGCACAAACACATAGGACACACACACACACACACACACACACACACACACACACGCACGCACACACACACACACGTATACAGTTTCAGTTTTCAGTAGCTCAAAGAGGCGTCACTGCGTTCAGACAAATCCATATATGCTACACCACATCTGCCAAGCAGATGCCCGACCAGCAGCGTAACCCAACGCGCTTAGTCAGGCCTTGAGAAAAAAACCAAAAAAACCAAACCTACCACTACTAATAATATGTATAAGGCGGAAAAACATGATGAAGTCAGCTATAAGCGTACATAAAAAAAAGATAAATAAATAATAATTATAATATAAAAAAGTAGTAGTAGTAGTAGTAGTAGTAATAGTAATAATAATAATAATAATAATAATAATAATAATAATAAATAAACGTATACACACACACACAAATACACGTACACACACACACACACACACACACACACACACACACACACACACAGGGCTTTTGAAGGGGAATAACACACACACACACACACACACACACACACACACACACACACATGCGCGTGCACGCGCGTACACGCACACGCACACACATACAAGTATATTTCTGCTTAGAGACAGAGAGAGACTCAGAGAGACAAAGACACACATAGCGGCTGAGTGGCGGACATACAGACAGACAGAGGGACAGTGGTAGAGAGAGAGAGAGAGAGAGAGAGAGAGAGAGAGAGAGAGAGAGAGAGACAGAGAGAGACTCCGGAACAGAGACAGAGATGGACTGACAGACACGGACTGACAGAGACAGAGTGACAGAGACAGAGTGACAGACACGGACTGACAGAGACAGAGTGACAGAGACAGAGTGACAGAGACGGAGTGACAGAGACGTAGTGACAGAGACAGAGTGACAGAGACAGAGTGACAGAGACAGAGTGACAGAGACAGAGTGACAGTGACAGAGACGGAGTGACAGAGACAGAGTGACAGAGACAGAGTGACAGTGACAGAGACAGAGTGATAGAGACAGAGTGACAGTGACAGTGACAGAGTGACAGTGACAGTGACAGAGTGACAGAGACAGAGTGATAGAGACAGAGTGACAGAGACAGAGTGATAGAGACAGAGTGACAGAGACAGAGTGACAGAGACAGAGTGACAGTGACGGAGAGACAGAGACAGAGTGACAGAGACAGAGTGACAGACACGGAGTGACAGAGACAGAGTGACAGAGACAGAGTGACAGAGACAGAGTGACAGAGACAGAGTGACAGAGACGGAGAGACAGAGACAGAGTGACAGAGACGGAGTGACAGAGACAGAGACGGAGTGACAGAGACAGAGTGACAGAGACGGAGTGACAGAGACAGAGTGACAGAGACAGAGTGACAGAGACAGAGTGACAGAGACAGAGTGACAGAGACGGAGTGATAGAGACAGAGATAGAGACAGAGATAGAGACAGAGTGACAGAGACAGAGTGACAGAGACAGAGTGACAGACACAGAGTGACAGAGACAGAGTGACAGAGACGGAGTGACAGAGACAGACACGGAGTGACAGAGACAGAGTGACAGAGACGGAGTGACAGAGACGGAGTGATAGAGATGCAGAAACAAAGACAAAGAAAGGAAGAACAAACAAATAAAAACCAACCAAAGAAAACAACTGAATCATTAACAGCAGAGACAGCAACGTAGTTCTGACCAATTTTTTGTTTGTTTGTTTGTTTTTATCAGACACGTTAGAGTGGAATACTGTCCCAAGCGACCTGGATTGTAGCAGTTCAGAAAAAAAAGAACGACAACAAAGACATATGCTATAAGATTTACTGCCCCTGTTACCTTCACGTGCAATCTCCCATCATACCCCTGCAACATCCGGGACATATTTATTTGCTGATCCAGGGAGACTTGATTGCATGCGTCACCAAAGAAGAAAAAAACGAAAACAAAACAGTGGAATACAAGCACAGGGAATTAGAAATGGTAAGCAGAACACGATGCAGCACATGTTCAGCTCAAAAAACAAAAGTTTGTAACAAAACAGAAACAAATCGCTGATATCTGCTGCCTTCCGTTGCCATGGAGCGCTTCAGATCAATGTCCATGAGTGTGTGTGTGTGGTGGTGTGTGGTGGACAGGAAGGAAATGAACACATACAGAACACAAATCATGTCAACATGAATCTTCTGAATGGTGAGTGCCTTTATCACTGTGTACATAATGACATCAAATTATTGTAACAATTAATGGTTAACTGTAATGTTTCACTAAAACGACGTCATAACGTTTAATGCAGGACATTAAAAAAAATAATGTGATGATTTGTTAATAATCTTCGGGGACTTAATGCTTTTATGTATCTTGTTTATAAGCAGTCTGTTAAACAAGGTGACAATTTTGCGGTTTTTTCAAAAGCAGATTTCACGGTCGGTTACATCTTTAATACGGTGTTTCAACAGTCTGTCTAAATGTTTCGTTGTTAGTCAACCAAATACCGGCTTCCATGGTTTCTAACCTGCACGAAATTATTCCAGCTTAGCTCCTACAGCAGACGGAGCTGTTTTCTTCGAGTAATACAGGAAATCTGGATCACGCCCAGACGGTGTTTTGGTTAAATGTCCAGCCCGACCATAGCAGGACTTTGAAGCGCAAAATGGCACAGCATTGAAAACCTTGACAGAGACAGATTTTCATTTAACACCGTACTCGTAAACACGTGCAACATTTGAACATTGAGATCAGTAATCAACTTTACCAACACTATCACTTTACCAACACTATCATTCTGAATGTTTGGGGTGAACAATCCAAAACTATACTGAATCACATTAATTTTTCACAGCAACACTAAAAAGATCGTTCGGCCAAGCAATCTTTCTTCTGAACATACTAGAACACTTTCCATTTTTCACATTAAAGCAAAAACCTCCTTCCCCTAAGCTCTAAACTTATTTCTTCGTCTGACAGGAGCTCAACAATACTGTCTGGCGCGAGACAATGACCTTTCTCCAAGTTTGTTTTAACATCATTGTTTTTTTATATATCTTTTTTTTCATCTTCGACGTTAGCTCAGTATTATCTAAAAGGCATACCCAGAGTGATTTGTGATACTTGTCTTTTGGGGTGGGAGGGGGTGGGGAGGGGCTTTATTGTTGGTGACTCAGCAAGTGGTTGGAGCACAAGTGAGATAAATGATTGTTTCTTGAGTGGATGGACTTATTTCTATATTTGTTTATGTTTTTTTGTTTTATATATATATATATATATATATATAATCTATCTATTTATTTATCTATTATTTATACATTAATCATGATGATGATTATCATATTATCACCATGTTATCATTAGTATCATCATTATTATCATAATTAAGTATATTACTTTATTTTATTTCATTCGTTTATCTATTTATATACATACTTGTACACATATACAGGCATCTGCTTAGCAGTTGTGCCCACTATATATGGATTTGTCCAAAAGCAGTGACGCCTTCTTGAGCAACTGAAGGGAACTGTTTGCAATGTGGGTCAGCCAACAGTCGAAGAAAAGTGTAATGGCCATACCTTTACTGCTACTACTACTACTGTTGTTGTTGTTGTTGCTGCTGCTGCTGCCTATCCTTCAATAACAACAGCAACCCAACTACGACTGTTGTTACGTTTACAGATCAAGAAGTTCTTTCATAGGTGTAGGATAGGAAGACGGTGTTGTTTGCGACTTCCAAGTAAATATCAAAGAATACTGGCAGAGAAAACATGAGCCGGAAACCAGTCTGTAGACGTTGAGTCAGACACACGCCAGGAGACACAATGAAGGGAAAACCGCAGAGAATTGCGCGTAAATGTGTGCTACATAAATTTCACATCTGTATACGTCCATAACCTCTCTCTGTCTCTCTCTCGGTCCCGGTCTGTCTGTCTCTCTCTATTTTTCTCTCCCTCTACCTCCCCACACACCCTCACATACACACACACACACACGTAATGTGCAGACCTTTTGCTCTTTCTCTCTTTCCTCTTCGCACACTTCATCTATTTTTCATTCTCTCACTTAAAGAATCTTATCGTCCTCTTTGTTGGAATTTCACACCCTCCGCAGACTCGGAGCAAAGTCATCACTCATGCAACACACAGCCAGCCCAGCAGGGAAGGAGGAAATGGTTAATGCACGAAAAATACGCTTTTTCTATTCCCCTGCAGTGTTGCGTTAATGAGTGGGGTTCAGAGCTTTCGTGAAGGGGGATTTGACTGAATGTTTGGGGTTAGTTTGAGTTATTGTTCTGTTTAGAATGCCCGTCTGTTCGTCTGACCTTGTATATTATGTTCCCATTAAGCCAGCATTTCGTGACCCCATGGTGCTGAGAATCAATACTGAATCAAATTATTCATAAAAGAAACTCTCTCTGAGGTCTAAAATAGTCCCTTGTAAATCATGCTCAATGGTAACCTTGGGTTGTTTTTTTCTCTTTTTAAAAAAAAATTCAAATGGTGCTGATTTTTTCCAGAAGGAGACATTCATTGTGATACAAAAAAGTGTCGTTGTTGTTTTTGTTGTTGTAGTTAAGAAAAATCCAATATATCATTCAGAAAACGTGTCGACAGTTTGGATTAAATGACTTCTGTCTTGTTCATACATTTCGTTATCAATTCTTTTGTAAGCTTTCTCATCTTCCATAAACAAGCCGTTCCATTACCAGACGATTACGGGATACAGTGTGTGAATGGCGTGTCATGGGCGTTTCTAAATCGCTGTGGTCTTTGTTCCATGGGGATGGCGTTGCTGTAGAGAGGTAAGGGTGTATGGGGGCGAGGGCTGTGGGGAGAGAGGGAGGGGGGAGAGTGGAAAGCAGAGAGAATAATGCCTCCCAAAAAACGACCAAACAATTTGTTGCGTACTGAGTCTGATTCAGGAGGGGATTCTTTCCTGCAATGACCGATGCCATCTTCCTGTACAAAGCAGGGCTCTGTCTCCATCGTCAGCCCACCAGGGACGGATCAGTTCCATGATCCACAGTCTTCTGTCGCCCTCAGTGTCTGTGTGTCAGTCTGACATCCTACATTTCTTCCCGTGGGGCACGCCGTGCCACCCCTCCCCGCCCTCCAGACTGCCTTCACCACAACACTGTATACCGTCACTGCGGTTTGTCTCTGTCGTGGCCTCTCTGGAGCAGTACTGGTTTTCAAAAGCGGATGGATTACAACAATCGATAGACAGAGCCTCCTTGAGTTACTGAACTAAACTGAGTTTAAGAGAAAAATGGAACACATACAGTCTTCTTTGTTCCTTCCTCTGCTTTAGTTCCCCGTTGTTTCAGCTTCACGTTGTTTTAATTTCCTTTATCTATTAGTATTTTCATAACTGATCAACCTGACTGACCGAGTGTTCCCGGCATTCAACATTATACTGTGACTTTCATATCAATAACTAAGACTCAAAACATGAGGCATGTACAAACACTGCGCTATAAGAAGAGAACGAGAATTTAATCATGAATCAAAACCTGGTTCAGAAAAAAATGATAAAAAAGAAAGGTGTACGCACATGTATCATGGTGATTTCAAGCAAAGCCTGGGCGTTATTCAGCTGATTGTTCTTCATCATTATGAACGTGTGTGTTGCATTGACGACTACAGACCCCACCCCACGCTAGTCATTCGGATGAGACGATAAACCGAGGTCCCGTGTGCAGCATGCACTTAGCGCACGTAAAAGAACCCACGGCAACAAAAGGATTGTTCCTGGCAAAATTCTGTAGAAAAATCCACTTCGATAGGAAAAGCAAATAAAACCGCACGCAGGAAAAAATACAACAAAAAAAAGAAAAAAAAAGGGTGGCGCTGTAGTGTAGCGACGTGCTCTCCCTGGGGAGAGCAGCCCGAATTTCCACAGAGAAATCTGTTGTGATAAAAAGAAATACAAATACAAATACCCTCCATCTAACCCGTGTTCCCAGACTCACGATACAAACCTCCTCTCTTCTCCTCACTTTTCAGCCACCACTTTGTGTGACTGGTCATTAAACAAAGCCTCTCCTTGGGAATAACCCCAAGACCTTTCAATTCAAAGCGATTTGTCATCTTTCTTTCGAAGTTTGTCCAGTGCAGATATGTAAATGTCAGCCGTACAGTACGCTTTCCCATTCCCTGAGGATTGCGTGAGACTGTGGTATGTAGAATCCCTCGTAATGTTCGTTCTTTGGGGGAGACTGAAGAAAGAATCCCAAAAACGATTCTCAATGTCGCATGCTAAAGAGAGCGGGGATTCATTCCTGATGTGACTGATACACTTTCACTTTCACTTTCTCAAGGAGGCGTCACTGCGTTCGGACAAATCCATACACGCTACACCACATCTGTTGAGCAGATGCCTGACCAGCAGCATAACCCAACGCGCTTAGTCAGGCCTTGAGTGCATGCTTACATATTTGTGTACCTATGAAAGTGGATTTCATTTTACGTAATTTCGCCAGAGGACAACACTCTCGTTGCCATGGGTTCTTTTTCAGTGCGCCAAGTGCGTGCTGCACACGGGACCTCGGTTTATCGTCTCATCCGAAAGA
The DNA here is from genome assembly GCF_041734735.1 of Babylonia areolata. Taxonomy (NCBI): domain Eukaryota; kingdom Metazoa; phylum Mollusca; class Gastropoda; order Neogastropoda; family Buccinidae; genus Babylonia; species Babylonia areolata. Next base: position 3,074,053 of record NC_134886.1, read on the forward strand.
CTAGACGCTCAGTTTGATTTTCCAGTCAAACTTAGGAGAAAGGGCGAGAGCGGAATTCGAACCCACACCCTCACGGACTCTCTGTATTGGCAGCTGAGCGTCTTAACCATTCTGCCACCTTCCTTCAGGTAAAAAAAGCAAACTCTGTCCTGAGCCTACAAGTATATTTGCGGTGGTCAGTATCTTTTCTTGGCTTCTGTTTCTTGGCTTCTGTTTCTTGGCTTCTGCTGCTGTACGGATATGGCTGTCTGACATTCTACATTCTGTTCCTACCAGGAAACTGTACGTCACTTCCTCTGGACAGCCACCCTCAGCACTCAATCGTAATCGTCAGACCAATGTATCTCTGTCTACATCTCAGTAGAATGCTGGTGGTTCGAAGGAAATGGGGAAGCGCAAGGCCTTCTTCTTCTTCTACTTCTTCTTCTTCTACTTTCGTGGGCTGCAACTCCCACGTACACTCGCATGTACACGAGTGGGCTTTTACGTGCATGGCCGTTTTTACCCCGCCATGTAGGCAGCCATGCTCTGTTTTCGGGGATGTGCATGCTGGGTATGTTTTTGTTTCCATAACCTACCGAACGCTGACATGGATTACAGGATCTTTAACGTGCGTATTTGATCTTCTGCATGCGTTTACACACGAAGGGGGTTCAGGCACTAACAGGTCTGCACATATGTTGACCTGGGAGATCGTAAAAATCTCCACCCTTTACCCACCAAGCGCCGTCACCGTGATTCGAACCCGGGACCCTCAGATTGACAGTCCAACGCTTTAACCACTCGGCTATTGCGCCTGTCCCAAGACCTTTCAATTCAAAGCGATTTGTCATCTTTCTTTCGAAGTTTGTCCAATGCAGATATGTAAATGTCAGCCATACAGTACGCTTTCCCATTCCCTGAGGATTGCGTGAGACTGTGGTATGTAGAATCCCTCGTAATGTTCGTTCTTTGGGGAGACTGAAGAAAGAATCCCAAAAACGATTGTCAATGTCGCATGCTAAAGAGAGCTGGGATTCATTCCTGATGTGACTGATAGAGTCTTCAGGTAAAAAAAAGCAAACTCTGTCCTGAGCCTACAAGTATATTTGCGGTGGTCAGTATCTTTTCTTGGCTTCTGTTTCTTGGCTTCTGTTTCTTGGCTTCTGCTGCTGTACGGATATGGCTGTCTGACATTCTACATTCTGTTCCTACCAGGAAACTGTACGTCACTTCCTCTGGACAGCCACCCTCAGCACTCAATCGTAATCGTCAGACCAATGTATCTCTGTCTACATCTCGGTAGAATGCTGGTGGTTCGAAGGAAATGGGGAAGCGCAAGGCCTTCTTCTTCTTCTTCTACTTTCGTGGGCTGCAACTCCCACGTACACTCGCATGTACACGAGTGGGCTTTTACGTGCATGACCGTTTTTACCCCGCCATGTAGGCAGCCATGCTCCGTTTTCGGGGGTGTGCATGCTGGGTATGTTTTTGTTTCCATAACCTTCCGAACGCTGACATGGATTACAGGATCTTTAAAGTGCGTATTTGATCTTCTGCATGCGTTTACACACGAAGGGGGTTCAGGCACTAGCAGGTCTGCACATATGTTGACCTGGGAGATCGTAAAAATCTCCACCCTTTACCCACCAGGCGCCGTCACCGTGATTCGAACCCGGGACCCTCAGATTGACAGTCCAACGCTTTAACCACTTGGCTATTGCGTCCGTCTGAAGGTCAGTTATTGAGATTTGGCATGGAGTTATAGTCCCCCAGTACACGTAGAAGTTATAGTCCCCCAAGTGCACGTAGGAGTTATAGTCCCCCAGTGTATGTAGGAGTTACAGTCCCCCAGTACACGTAGGAGTTATAGTCCCCCAGTACACGTAGGAGTTACAGTCCCCCAGTACACGTAGGAGTTATAGTCCCCCAGTACACGTAGGAGTTACAGTCCCCCAGTACACGTAGGAGTTACAGTCCCCCAGTACACGTAGGAGTTACAGTCTCCCAGTGCACGTAGGAGTTAAAGTCCCCCAGTACACGTAGGAGTTACAGTCCCCCAGTACACGTAGGAGTTACAGTCTCCCAGTACACGTAGGAGTTACAGTCCGCCAGTACACGTAGGAGTTACAGTCCCCCAGTGCATGTAGGAGTTACAATCTCCCAGTGCACGTAGGAGTTACAGTCCCCCAGTGCATGTAGGAGTTACAGTCTCCCAGTACACGTAGGAGTTACAGTCCCCCAGTACACGTAGGAGTTACAGTCCCCCAGTACACGTAGGAGTTACACTCCCCCAGTACACGTAGGAGTTACAGTCCGCCAGTACACGTAGGAGTTACACTCCCCCAGTACACGTAGGAGTTACAGTCCCCCAGTACACGTAGGAGTTACAGTCTCCCAGTGCACGTAGGAGTTATAGTTCCCAGTACACGTAGGAGTTACAGTCTCCCGGTGCATGTAGGAGTTATAGTTCCCAGTACACGTAGGAGTTACAGTCTCCCGGTGCATGTAGGAGTTACAGTCCCCCAGTGCATGTAGGAGTTATAGTCTCCCAGAACACGTAGGAGTTACAGTCTCCCAGTGCATGTAGGAGTTATAGTCTCCCAGAACACGTAGGAGTTACAGTCTCCCAGTGCATGTAGGAGTTATAGTCTCCCAGAACACGTAGGAGTTACAGTCTCCCAGTGCATGTAGGAGTTATAGTCTCCCAGAACACGTAGGAGTTACAGTCCCCCAGTGCAGGTAGGAGTTATAGTCTCCCAGAACACGTAGGAGTTACAGTCTCCCAGTACACGTAGGAGTTACAGTCTCCCAGTACACGTAGGAGTTACAGTCTCCCAGTGCATGTAGGAGTTATGGTCCCCAAGTACACGTAGGAGTTATAGTCTCCCATGCATGCAGGAGTTACAGTCCGCCAGTACACGTAGGAGTTACAGTCCCCCAGTACATGCAGGAGTTACAGTCCGCCAGTACACGTAGGAGTTACAGTCCCCCAGTACACGTAAGAGTTACAGTCCCCCAGTACACGTAAGAGTTACAGTCCCCCAGTACATGTAGGAGTTACAGTCCGCCAGTACACGTACGAGTTACAGTCCGCCAGTACACGTAGGAGTTAAAGTCCCCCAGTACACGTAGGAGTTACAGTCTCCCAGTACACGTAGGAGTTACAGTCCCCCAGTACACGTAGGAGTTACAGTCCGCCAGTACACGTAGGAGTTATAATCCCCCAGTACATGCAGGAGCCTGTATAATAGGAACCACGTTATTTCAAGGCTGTGTGTCGTATAGTTTGTTGTTGTTGGTGTTGTTTTCCTGAAAACGGATATCGTTGTTTCTTCACAAGATCGTACAAATAACACTGGCTACATGGTACATGGTTTCTTGTCTCGGGGCTTAAGAAAAATATGACAGATCAAATGTGTATTGTTAGACGGTTCTGTAGATTCTTCAGCTTTAAACATTGTTTTAGTCCACAGCATGAAAATGGCATTTTCATTGTCTAAATCACAGCAGAATGTCCCATTCTATACCTACGGCATCGCAGTGACACCTGTTCATGTCTCGGGTGATGTAGGGGATGATATTTCAAAAGTGCTAAAATATCTTATGACTGGCTGGAAACGGAAAACAGATGACAAAATATGGATTGAGAGCTGCGAGGTGTTTGAAAAGCAATCCAATATCATTGTGCAAATCTAGGTAAACCATTTCTTGCTTCAGAATCAGACTTACCATTGTCAGGTCAGTCACACAGACGAAATGACACAACAACATTAAACACAACCTGTAGAATATTCTGAAATACTTCAGCGTATGATAGCTATTAACGCAAAATTAGTTTGCATTGATTTCACTTTCCTTCAAACGTTTCATCGTTGTTCTGTGTATAAAGTAGCACAAGTTTCCTGCCGTGTCCTACAGAATCAATACTGTGCAGTATCAGTGCTGTGGCCGTGCTGAAACAATCCTCCAAGGAACTTTTGAGGGGGGTGGGGGGGGGGGAACAAAGGGGAAGGCAGAAAACAGCAACACCAGAACGATGGACTGACAGCACTGCAGAATGGATCAGAAAACCATTTGCAGATACCCAGGCTTTGACAAATCGACAGACGTAAACGAATCCGCACGGAGCCCCAGTGACTCTTCAAGACTTAAGGGTGAAGGAGAGGAAGAAAAAGAAGGTGTGATATCCACCAATAGACAGAGACGGAACGACTGCTCGGCATTTAAAAACACAGAGCTGCAGGCACACGCGGCACCATTCCAGACGTGTGTAAGAGGCAGTGGAGGGCTCAGCAAGCTGATCCAAGCCATGCTTACAGCTCAACAAGTTTCAGTGCCAGACTGTGCCACATAGCAGTAGGAGAGGAGCAACTGATTTCTCCTGCACACAGGTGACCATTGGCTGTGAACTACGAGCATGTGTGCACGCGCGACAACACTTGAGGAAAAGGAAATAAACTGCGACCATTGGTCTGACAGGAAGGAAGTTTGTATAGTTATTCATCTGCGTGTTTAGTATTTTTGACATGACAATGAACATGATTAATTCTTTTGATAGTGTGTGTGTGTGTGTGTGTGTGTGTGTGTGTGTGTGTGTGTGTGTGTGTGTGTGTGTGTGTGTGTGTTTGTCTGTCTGTCTGTGTGTCTGAAAATGAACCGGAACAAGCCAGGCAAATGGTGTTGTTGCTTTTTAATGGACAGGCCTCGGAGGCGTGTGAATACAAGCGAACACTTGGCCCTCAGTAACACAGACGCAACAAAGATGCACTGAAGAAACAACACTCACACTGAATGTTCTCTCTGCCTGAGACCTTCACTGGAACGAATCAATGATTCATCTACAAAACATGGCGTATAAAAAGCACTGGAGAAGTACAGACTTTCAATTTAACTCTCTCCATACGAACGGCGAAAGAGAACGACGTTAACAGCGTTTCACCCCAATTACCATCATCAAAATATTGCAAGCGGAAGGCTCTTATACTGAAGACGTGAATGTTGACAAAGAATACCACAATTCTGACGACGGAAGCTAAATGTTGGGTCATTGAGACACCCACTGGACAGGAGAAGAGAGGACTGGCCGTACTGAGTGTGTTAACCTTCAAGACAAATAGAATATGTTAAGTTCTTGAACATTCGGCGATTTCTGAAGTATTCAAAGATCATTTAGAAAATACGCCTGTAAAAATCGATAGTAAACGATGGACAGGTAGCTTTCCAGTCTGTTTTTTCATTAGTAGTTCCTGATAATATTGGCTACATCATTTTGGACAAAGGGAAGTATAGTATCTTTTTTTTATTTTCATGATGTATAGCGTTACACTCAACAATTTGTATTTTGTAAGCTGCAACAAGGGAAGAGATCACACGGAGGTCAGAAGAAGCGCTTCAGAGATTCTCTGAAAGTCTCTCTTAAAGCGTTTGATATCAACCCTGACTCCTGGGAGGAATCTGCAGTGGACCGTGACAAATGGCGCGCTGCTGTGCACAAAGGCGCCAAGTTGTGCGAGGCCAACAGGACTGCTGCAGCTGTTCAGAAGAGGCAGGCCAGAAAGTCACGGGCAAACAAGCTCCCTGACAATGATATGCCTGTCTTTGTCTGCCCCAACTGTCAGCGAACATTTCGTGCACAGATTGGACTATTCAGCCATCTGCGCATTCACAGATAGATTCATGAGCATCCTCACCCCCACCCCACCACCACCCTCCCCCCATCCCCCAGCTGGATGACAACGATGGTCATCATCGATCTCGATGGACACACCACCAACAATTTGTAACATCAGTTCCTTACTGTCAGTATGTAGAAGAAAACCTAAACTGTCCCCATCCTTCCCATACGATGTCAAGTTGTTGTGGTTTGGAGGTGTTGTTAGTATTATTTTGTTTGTTTGTTTTGTTTTGTTTTTGTTTACAAAGTTTGTTTGTTTGTTTTTTGTTGTTTTTTCATATATATACATATATATATATATATATCGATTTTATGACTTTGTGTGAACATAATCGCAAAACGGTAAGGACACACACACACACACACATACACACACACACACACACACACACACACACACACACACACACACACACACACACACACACACACACACATGTCACACACATACACGCACACGCACACGCACACGCGCACACACACACACACACACACACGCACACACACACACACGTATAGACAGACAGAGCTCTGGGCACACCGGGTTATGTATCAGGCGTGTTGTAATGGATCTCCTAAAGCTTACTACGTGACCAGACCCTTTCCTGAAGATAACTTTTAACAACAACTTGCCCACACGGAACCGTGTCTCAGTGCCAAAGCCAAGGCTGTGTCCTGGTAATAGTCTGAAAGGCCTGGTCCCTTATTCCTCTTTAGCGATATACACAGTGCACAGCACTCTTCATTGTGTCCATGTCTTGCGATATCTGCGTGATCTATAGATTTTTTTTTTTTTTTTTTTTTTTTGGGGGGGGGGGGGGGGGGGGTTGGGGGCGTCTTTTGGTGTTTTGTTTGTTTGTTTTGGGTTTTTTTTCTTGGGCAGAGTGATGCAAAACACTCATCTAATTCCCGCTGCAAGACCAAAAAACGCCGATGGTAGGTGGGGGAAAGGCGAGGTGGGGAGGGATGTGGATCAGAAGTCACCGGTACATTATGATCCAATTAATATTTTTGCTCACCATCAGAAATGACTGTTTATTTTCAATAATGTGTCATCACGAATTATCGATAGAATGTACGATTTCGACGGTGACAAGAACCTGTCAGGGAGATACCCGTAAAGTCGACAGCTCATTGCGTCGACAGCGGCATGTTTTATCATGACGATTTGGGCATAGAATAGATCAATATTAGATTAAGAAAAAATTGAATCTTAATTAAGCACTTACCTTTAAATCTCTGTCCTTGTTCTATTTTCATTTTTGAAAAGGTGGATTTTGTCCTCCAATTGTAAATTCTTATTTGTGCTATGTTCACTTTTGGAATGCTGAATGGCGACAAACGTCCTTCATTATTGACCACATCCTCTACACAACATCCTGTATCTATACTTAGACTACATCCTCTAAACTACATCCTGTATCTATACCCTGACTATATCCTCTAAACTACATCCTGTATATCCAGACTACATCCTCTACACAGTATCCTGTATCTATACCCAGACTACATCCTCTACACATCCTGTCCACGCAATGAGCTGTCGACGCAATGGGCTGTCGACGCAATGACATGGACCCACCTGTCAGGGAAGATGGCTGCCTCCAACTGTCAATGATTGGATGTCCACTCTAGTTAATTCAGCACACACTTAAGAATAGTCATATGTAGTAAACACACTGATGATGTAGTTATTGTAGTTATGTGTGGTCTGTTAAGGAATTTGTTTAACTGCGAAAGAAATGGTCATGCCGTCTTCGTACCGAAAACAAACGTTCAGCCATTAAACCGGGAATGGAGCAATAGCTAAATGCAAGAAAGAATCGGCTCCTGGCCCAGACAAAGTTCGCTACTCGGACATCAAAGAGCTATCGGAAGAAGACAGAATCAAACTTTTCAATCTGTATCAAAACAGTTTCCACAATGGACATGTGCCGGCAGACTGGACACACAGCTTCTTAAAAACCCATACCAAAACCAGGAAAGGACCATCGTCAAGTAAGCGGCTACCGAATCCTAACCATGCAAAACATTGCTGGAAAGCTCATGGAATGCATGATAGCCAGGAAACTTGCAAGGGATCTTGAATACAGGCACATTCTCCCTTCAAATCAAGGTGGTTACAGAACAGGCACGTCCACATGGGAAAATGCAGCTGCTTTTGCACATATGAAGAATTTCAAAGAAAAGAAGAAACACTAGCAGTAGCAATCGACCTTGAAGATGCCTACAATAAAGTCCAGTTTGCGCACCTCATGGAGCTGCTACTAAGGCATGGAGTAAGTTTGACACTGACAAGATGGACAGCGGCAGCGCTTCAGGAAAGAACCGTCGTCCTACGCCTTGGAGACTGGATGTCTGCACCTTCTAAACTATCCATGGGACTGCCACAAGGGTCTCCGCTCTCTCCTGTCCTCTACAACGTCTACACGAAAGGCCTTGCAGACCTAAACAACAATGGAATAGCCCGGATCCTCACTCTTGCGGATGATGGCCTGGTCTTCAAAACTTCGAAAGATGCTCAGGAAAAAGCAAAATACTGTTCTCAAATGCAAAGAGGGCCTTTCAGTCTTAAATGCAATGGCAACCAAAGGTACTGAACAACGCCACCTCTTCCTGCTATGCCAATCACTCGTCCTCAGTGTGATCGACTACGGACTAAGGCTAACAACACCGTCTCAAAGCAACCTCCGAAAATTAGAAAGATTCAAAATGAAGCTATGAGGCTGATCCTTGGAACAACAAAAGACACGCCCACAGAAACCATGCGATACCTGCTTGACCTTCCTTCAGTGCAGGCCAGAAACAAGTTATAACAGGTTAAGACCTACTTCAAAGCATTAGAAAACCCTCAAAACCCACTGCATGACGCAGTCAAAGAACCAAAAGGCAGCCGTCTAGGACGAGGAAGATCATGAATGGGGCAAGCAGAAGACACAATCCAGCTATTATGCCGACTACAAGACCTGAAAGAAACAAAAGAATGGGAGAAAAAAACCCAAAAACCTTAACCATCTATTCAACTCAGCCATTTCACCCACTCGAGGAAGACATTGTCGGGAATGGCCAGAGGGCAAAACTGATGCGGAAGTGAAGCTACTCATAGAAGAAACCAGTAAAGAAGAGGACATCATCATATACACAGATGGCTCAGTCACCAAAGACCAGTCCGGTTGGGGATTTACTGCGAAACAAAATGGAAAAACAATTAGGGAAGAGAATGCTGCCTACAAAGTCACAACCTCCAGCCTGACGATGGAAGTTGAAGCTGTGACACATGCCCTCCAGTGGCTATCGTCTATCCATATGCCCGGAAACCAACATGCCATGATTCTAACCGACTCAATGAACCTCATACAGGAAATTGAAAATGGAATGGGAAGCCCTGAGTGGCATAAGGCAATGCACAACTTTCAGATTCAAAAACTTACATGGTCATACTGCCCGGGACATGCAGGTGTTAAGGGAAACGAGCGAGCTGACAGACTTGCTGGTAACGCAACACCAACGAGCGGCCTACATCTAGGAAAATCGGAAATCCTAAGAAAAGTCAAAGAATATCAAAAAGAACAGGTACAAGGCCATCACACCATCGATCGCCTCAAAGAAATAAAGGTAGAGAGAGGGAGCGGCGGTAAGTCTAGCATGAAAGGTAGAGCACGATGCTTTGCAAATCAAACAAATATCGGCATCATTTCCAAACCAACATAGCGCAAATTTCTTCAAAACGGAACAGAGTCTCTGTGGGCTTTTCCAAATACAATAGACTGAGCAACACACTAGACGCCACGTTCTTGGCATCAGAGATCTTTTCCCATTCCTCTTGCGGCCAATCAGTGGCAGCCTCTGTGCGTGTGTGTATGTGTGTGTTTGTGTGTATCTGTGGGTCTGTGTGTTTGTATGCGTTTGTGCATGCCCGAGGGTGTAAGTGTACACAAGTGTCAGGAGAGTTCTGTTCACGTGCGTATGTGTGTGGGAGGGGGAGAGGGGGGTAGAGAATGAGGTATGTGTGTGTATGCATGCCTACACTGTGGAAGCAACGGCATATTGGAACGTGCGGGTGTGCATATGTATCTCTATATACATATGTGTGTGGGGCTGGGGGTGGGGGATATGGGCGTATGTGTGTGTGATTGTACAAGTAAGTGTGCTTCTGTGTGTGTGTGTGTGTGTGTGTGTGTGTGTGTGTGTGTGTGTGTGTGTTGTGTGTGTGTGTGTGTGCCGTGGAAGCTGCGATACGTAGCCTAGAAACGGGTGTGTGTAGGGGGGTAGAGGGGGTGCAGGGTAATGTGTGTGTGTGTGTGTGTGTGTGTGTGTGTGTGTGTGTGTGTGTGTGTGTGTTGGGGCTCATGTACGTTTGTGTATTTAACTGTGCTTTCATATCTGTGAAACTGCATGTTTGGTGCATATCCGTTATGCATATGTGTGTGAATGTGTGAATGTGTGTCTGCTTTTTTTTTTGCTTTTTTTTTTCTCAAGGCCTGACAAAGCGCGTTGAGTTACGCTGCTGGTCAGGCATCTGCTTGGCAGATGTGGTGTAGCGTATATGGATTTGTCCGAACGCAGTGACGCCTCCTTTAGCTACTGAAACTGAAACTGACCCAATAAAATCGGATTGACCAATGTGTACCATTCACAATCAGGAAATGCAACTTAATTAACCGTGTTTGTAAAGCGCTTAGAGCTTGGTCTCCGACCGAGGATAGACGTTATATAAGTATCCATATCAATCAATCAATCAATAATCAGTAACACTTAAAACATCGGTATTAGTGGTATCTTCTTTTTTCTCTATGTTCAATCTAAATATGATATTGACAGATAAAACATTTCCCAGTGATATCAACAAAGAAATGGACGACACAGAAAAAAAACCCAAAACAATCGGGAACAACAGAAAACCGCAGAGATACCAAATATCACAGGATCACAACATAAATGTGTGTGTGTGTGTGTGTGTGTGAGAGAGAGAGAGAGAGAGAGAGAGAGAGAGATAGCTGCAAACCAACGCCAACGCGTGATACATGCAATCGCTGGCAACTAAAACAACGAAAACAAAAACAGCAGCAGCAGCAACAACAACAACAACAACACCAACACACCGAGCATATCAAACGACGGACCGCAATCTGCCTGATTGGACTGTGTATGTATGGCCCGGCAGATGACAGCCATCGCCTTGTGAGCCGTGCCACCTTGCAGTGACTGAGGTCCGTCATCATAGATCAGCCCCCCAGTCAACACATTGTCATCGTGTCGCCTCCATCACGTGGGCCGTCGTCACACACCTGACACACATGACGCACGTGACACACCAGACACACGTGACACATCTGACACACGGGAGGGTTTGTTTTTTTTCACAGCTTGAGTCAAGGAGGAGGAATTTTTGTTTAATGTCCCGTCTCACATATCGGTGATTGAAGACATTTTGTTAAAGTACTTATGAATACATTTGAGTATTATCGGTTAGAAGGGGTGGGAGATGTGGATGAATGGAGGGTTGGGGGAAACTGGGCAAATGAGGGTAAAAATGTGGGTGAAATTTGGAAGAAAAACAAAACAAACAAAAAACCCCTCTAAATACAGTTACAGGAAATTACTTAAAGGACTTCGTAAAAGAGAAGTCGTTAAACTGACAAGCGAAACAGCTGATAATGAATGCAAAAAGTCAAAAACATCAACGTTCTCAGTCACTTGTGAAGACACACTTTCGTGTACAAAAGGCTTCATCAAGCTACAGTGAAAAATTATATGCTCAATTGTCAGGTTACTAAAGCATATGCACTTGACATTAGAACAATACAAGGAGACTACAGTTTTTTGTCCAACTTTTGTCGGGGTTTGTCTGCGTTAGACAATTGCGGTGGGCTGGGGTATTGTGTGGGACGAGTGACGCGCTTGAGCCTGTGGATGGACAATTCACTTCCTGTTGGATCAATGAATTGTATTGTATTGTATTGCATTGCATTGCATTGCATTGCATTGAGTTGTATTGTGTTGTGTTTATCCTTACTCGTGTCTTCTATGCGAGTAACAAGTCATTTTGGAAATAAGAAAACAGAAAATAAGAAGAAAGCAAAGAGTACCGCTTGTCTCCAGCGCTGTTGGAGCTTGGAGACAAAAGAAAAGAGAAAGAGTGTGAAGTTAAATTAGAATAGCTTTTATTTATTTATTTATCTATTTATTTATTTACTTATTCATTCATTTATTCATTTAGTTACCTAGCTATTCATGTATTTATTCATGCATTAACTTATTTATTCATTTATAATTTTTTACCGCGAAAAAGCAAACCAGCGACGAAAAGCACGATGCATTCAAACTGTCCCCATGGAGTAAAAGCATGTGCAAAACAGCGGGGTGTAATGAATAGGACGTAAACGGTTGACTGGTTCTTTTCTCTAGCTTTATTGGATTCAAAACACTGTGGAAATGAAAAAAAACAACAAAAAATAAAGAAGGTACAAGAACATCTTTGCTTTCGAGTTTAAACGGACGGAGGTGGGTGCATACACACTGGCCTTAATGCGTACACACAATCTCTCGCCACATACCAACCCTTCACACGTACATTTAAACAAGCATACGCTAATACCTACACACACTCTCTCTCTGTCTGTCTGTCTGTCTGTCTCTCTTTGTCTCTCTCTCTCTCTCTACCTCTCTCTCTCCCCCTCCCTCATACACTCATATACATGCACACACGTACTCTCTCTCTCTCTCTCTCTCTCTCACCAACTCACACACACACACACACACACACACACACATGCACACACACACACACACACACACACACACACACACACACACACACACACACACACACAAGTATTCTCTCTCTCTCTCTCTCTCTGGGTCTGCCTCTTTGTCTCGCATCACTCATAGACATAGTAGTTCCAGAGACAATACAAGCAGACATACAGACAGACAGGCAGGATGGCAGACATACAGACAGACATACAGACAGACAGGCAGGATGGTAGACATACAGACAGACATACAGACAGACAGGCAGGATGGTAGACATACAGACAGACAGGCAGGATGGCAGACATACAGACAGACATACAGACAGACAGGCAGGATGGCAGACATACAGACAGACATACAGACAGACAGGCAGGATGGCAGACATACAGACAGACAGGCAGGATGGCAGACATACAGACAGACATACAGACAGACAGGCAGGATGACAGACATACAGACAGGCAGGCAGGATGGCAGACATACAGACAGACATACAGACAGACAGGCAGGATGGCAGACATACAGACAGGCAGGCAGGATGGCAGACATACAGACAGACATACAGTCAGACAGGCAGGATGGCAGACATACAGACAGACATACAGACAGACAGGCAGGATGGCAGACATACAGACAGACATACAGACAGACAGGCAGGATGACAGACATACAGACAGACAGGCAGGATGGCAGACATACAGACAGACAGGCAGGATGGCAGACATACAGTCAGACAGGCAGGATGGCAGACATACAGACAGACATACAGACAGACAGGCAGGATGGCAGACATACAGACAGACAGGCAGGATGGCAGACATACAGACAGACATACAGACAGACAGGCAGGATGGCAGACATACAGACAGACATACAGACAGACAGGCAGGATGGCAGACATACAGACAGACATACAGTCAGACAGGCAGGATGGCAGACATACAGACAGACATACAGACAGACAGGCAGGATGGCAGACATACAGACAGACATACAGTCAGACAGGCAGGATGGCAGACATACAGACAGACATACAGACAGACAGGCAGGATGGCAGACATACAGACAGACATACAGACAGACAGGCAGGACGGTAGACATACAGACAGACATACAGTCAGACATACAGACAGACATACAGACAGACAGGCAGGATGGCAGACATACAGACAGACATACAGACAGACATACAGACAGACAGGCAGGATGGCAGACATACAGACAGACAGGCAGGATGGCAGACATACAGACAGACATACAGACAGACAGGCAGGATGGTAGACATACAGACAGACATACAGACAGACATACAGACAGACAGGCAGGATGGCAGACATACAGACAGACATACAGTCAGACAGGCAGTGATACTACTGTGAGTCTTCTGCCAAGCAGATGTGGTGCAGTGTATATGGATTTGTCCGAACGCAGTGACGCCTCCTCCTTAAGAAACTGAAACTGTATCTGGAAACGTGCCTTCCATGGACTGATCTGCAACAAAACAACACAGAAAACATGCTTTATGCCGCTGTTAGTCTGACCCCCACACACACCCCTCTCTCGCCCCGGTGTTTTTCTTGAAGTGTGATGCCAGGAGAACTGACAGCCCGGAACAAATTATGCAGTCACGTCATGGCACCACGATGCCACAACGCCAGGCCGACGCCGCAGAAGCAGAAGACATGTTCCGGTATATACTGTCGCCCCTGTACATATTGACGCTGGTGACATTATGTGCAAGGGCGACAATATGTACCATAACATGTCTTCTGCTTCCGGCCTCGCTGTATATATTGTCGCTCTGCACGTATTATCGCCGGCGACAGTATATGCACACCCTCACTGCATTATGGTCGCTCTGCACGCACTATCGCCGGCGACAATATGTGCACATCCTCACTGCACATATTGTCGCCCTTCTGAACATATTGTCGCCCTTCTGTGATACATTTGCAAGGAGGGTCATTGGCAAAAATCAACTCCACTGGCAACAATGATCATATTCAGGCAATGATGATTATGTCTACAGCATATGTGACCAGCATCACCACGACAGTTGTCTTCTTGTTGTTGTCATTGTTGTGTTGTTGTTGTTGTAGTTGTTATTGTTGCTGTTGTTGTTGTCGTCGTGTGTGTTGGGTGTGCCCACGTCTGTATGATGAGTTTGTTGTTTGCTTTTTTGTGTGAGTGTATGCATGCGCATGTATTTCAAGTGTGTGTTTGAGAGTACGTTCATGTTTATTTTGAAGGGGTGTCTGGTAGGATAGATGGGGTACATGTGTGCGGGTTGATCTGTAGCAGCGACAGTATGTGCAGGGTGAGGGTTTACACATGTTGTCTCCAGCGACAATATGTGCAGGGGCGACCATAATTATGTACCGCAACAAGACATACAACTCTGTTGACACTGTAGCGGTCAGTCAGACGTGATGTAGACGGAAGATGTATCTTCAGAATGATCAATGGAAGTCACTGGGAGAAACACTTCGGTCAGGATTCTTCTCTGTCATATAGATTGGGGAAAAAAATGTATGATTTGTCATCTTTTCTTTCTTTCTTCTGTCTGTCTGTCTGTCTTTCTTTCTTTCTTCTTCCAACACATATTTCTTTCATTAATGATCCTCCTACAAGTAGCGGTTTTGTTTTGATAATTCATCTATTTCAAAAAAAACACTCGACACACGCACACACAAAGACACACAAACACAGACAGACCCGTACACACACACACACACACACACACACACACACACACACACACACACACACACACACACACACACACACACACACTTGAGAACAAAAATAACCCTCCCATGAAATATTTCTTTGTCGGTAAATGCTGACATGTATCCAGCGAATCTTGAGCCAGTCAGGATAGATGGAAAGGGGAAACAAATTCAACGTCAAGGGAGGGCATTTCCATTTCCTCCAAGCCAGGTTCCTTCACTCCACGCTGACACGCAATATCAGATTATCGGCCTTGTTTCCCCTCCCGGCATCGTTCTGGCGACATGATTCCATATTCCTCGCTTCAGTGACTTTGGACTTTGTGTGACAGGAATGATCAAAGTGACGGTAGGAGCAAGCTCCTTGTGTTGCTTCTCTATTCACGCAAGTGAACCGTTTGAGAAACGCGGAAACACAGACCGTTTGGAGAATGAGAAGAAAAAGAACAACAACATGAACAACAACAACAATAACAACAACAACAACAACAACAACATGAACAGCAACAACAACATGAACAACAACAACAACATTAGCAAAGAGAAGAAGTAGGAGGAAGAAGAAGAAGAAGAAGACGACCACCACCAACAACAACATGAACAACAATAACAACAGCAACAACAGCAACAATATGAACTCCAATAACAACAGCAACAACAACATTAACAAAAAGAAGAAGATGACGAAGAACAACAACAACAACAATAACAACAACAACAACATCAATTTCAAGAAGAAGAAGATGAACAACAACAACAACAACAGCAACATCAAGATCAAAAAGAAGAAGAACAACAACAACAACAAAAACAACAACAACATCATTAATATCAAGAAGAGGAAGAAAAAGAACAACAACAACAACAAAAAGAACATGAACAAGAACCACAACAACATCGACAAAAAGAAGAAGGATGATTCTTATTCTTGTTCTTGTTGCTTATAGTCCAGCCGACCGCTCAGGGCCATATCAGGACTGTCAGGCCATACAAATGCTCAACCGCGTCAACTAAAAACTGTCACATCTAAAAAAAAATAAAATAAATAAATAAATAAGATAATAAAATAAAGTAAAAAAATAATAATAATAAAATAACACACACACACACACAAACACACACTAATACAATCCCACAAAACACAGTTCATGACACAGTATCCCAACCATTTAGCTCCTTATGGCAAATAAGACTAGGTCATGCTGAGGACGCCAGCCATTCCGCTAAATTTATCATCCCCAGATTTTTTTTAAAAAAACGTAAAAAAAGGAGAAAAAACAACAACAATACTTCAAAGCCAAACAAAAAAAATACATTAAAAAAGGCCATATTGGCAAATAACACTGCAGAATGGACAGCTAGTGCCCATCCCAGTGTTAACATCTCACTACCTAATCACCAGAGCAAAACAGTACAGATAGCAAATCATAGACTGCAGAAGAGAAAAAAAAAGTGTCAAGGCTTGCTTGAAAAAAAGAAAGAGGAACAGGCTGGGAAGGCAGAAGAGGGAGGCAACAGTGAAGTAAGAAAAAAAAAGGTAGAAATAAAGAGAGTGATAGAAAAGAGGAAATTTCTAGCACAAAATTTCCTGAAGGCAGGGATGCTATTTATACTGAAAGACCCACGGCATTCCACGGAGGGATGGGAGGAGGAGGAGAAAGAAGAAGAAGAAGAAGAACAACAACAAGAACAACATGATAGGAAAAACAAATAAAACTGCACGCAGGAAAAAAATACCCCCCAAAAAATGGGTGGCACTGTAGTGTAGCGACGCGCTCTCCCTGGGGAGAGCAGCCCGAATTTCACACAAGGAAATCTGTTGTGATAAAAAGAAATACAAATACAACAGCAACAACAACAACATCAAGATCAAGGAGAAGAAGAAGTAGAGGTAAAAGAAGAAGAAGAAGAAGAACAACAACAACAAGATCAAGAAGAAGATGATGATGATGAACAACAACAACGACAACGACAAGATCAAGAAAAGGTACAAGAACAACAAGGTGAAGAAAGAGCAGAAATAGTAGAGAGACGAAAGCAGCCTTGTTGAAAAATGAGACGGTAAAAATCCAGTTCTACTTTTGAAATCTCAACGCACAGTTTGATACAAGATGAAATGAAAGGTCAGTTCGTCAAAAGAATCCCTCGCGGTCAACTTATCTCTGGAAACTGGACGACACAGAAACTGACAACTCATCCTTTTGATCATCACAGGGGCATGCGTTCTCTCTCTCTCTCTCTCTCTCTCTCTCTCTCTCTCTCTCTCTCTCTCTCTCTCTCTCTCTCTATCTATCTATCTATCTATCTCTCTCTCTCTCTCTCTCACACACACACACACTCTCACTCTCTCTCTCTGTCTATGTCTCTATCTCTCTCTTTCTATCTCTATCTCTATCTCTCACGCACCCGCATTGATATGGTCAAAACAAGTTTGGCATTTTCATGTGCATCATCCCTATGGAACTCACTCCCTGTGCACATACAAACGAGCAGTTCTCTTACCTACTTTCAAGTCAAATCTCCATGCATATCTTCAATCCTTCCCACCATAAATGACTCAGATATCGAAGCGACAGTTGGCAGTAACAGTGAAGGCAATTATATGTCTAACTTATTGGATCCGTTTTTGTTGTTTCTGCTTGTTCTTGTTCTCATTATGTCCTATTTTCTTTTCATTCACTTTGTTTTATTTGCTTGTTTAATTTCTTTCATTTTCTTCAATTTTGTGTGCATGCATGAATTTATTCATTTCATTCCATCATGATGGTGACAATAGCAGTTGTAGAAGTGATATTGGTGATGGTAGTAGTCATTTAAGCATTAATTACAACTGTCGTAGGTGGATTAGATGATAACAACAATGTAGCTATAGTCATCCGGTTGTCGATACTGATGACACATTTCTCTTCCCCTTCCTCTCTCTCTCTCCCTCTCTCTCTCTCTCTCTCCCTCATCCTTCTGTCAATCTGTGTGTGTGTGTGTGTGTGTGTGTGTGTGTGTGTGTGTGTGTGTGTGTGTGTGTGTGTTCTTTATCATATTTTTTTCTGCAGAACTTTACTCTTTTTTTCTTTTATCTTTTTTTTTTTTTTCGTTTTTTCTTCTTTTTCTTTTCTCTCTTTTTAAATTTATCTTTCTCCTCTCTTCATTAAATATGTATGTGCTATTGTAACTGATGTAGATTAGCAAGGACAGGTTGGAAGAATGGGTCATGGATGACTGTGTTGGAGACATGGTCAACCAGTCTGTTCAGTATGATGCGGGCGAAGATCTTCCGGCGATGCAGAGGAGAGAGATTCTACGGTGGTTAACGCAGGATGTTTTGTCTCCCTTCCGTTTGTAAATGTGGACAATAGAAGCATCCTTGAAATCCTGGGAGACCTCCCCTCTCTCCCAGATAGACTGGAACAGGGCGGTCAGCTTGTCTGTCAGCACCTCGCCTCCATACTTGTAGATGTCAGCCTGGATTCCATCCGCTCCTGGTGCTTTTCCTGACGTTGTCAGCTTCAGGGCCTTCTGGGTCTCGAACTTGGTGGGAGGGGCAGCTAGCGAGTCATTGACTGGTAGCTGTGGGAGGGCTGCAATTGCCTCGTCAGATACGGACGAGTCCCTGTTGAGGAGGGTGTTGAAGTGCTCTGTCCAGCGGGCAAGGGTGTCTTTCTTGTCTGTCAGGAGGGTGGTCTGGTCCGAGGCTCGGACAGGGGTTGGTCCTGTGACTCTCGGCCCATACACAGCTCGGAGACCATCATGGAAGGTCTTCATGTCGTGAGCATCAGCAGCGGACTGAAGCTCTTCAGACTTTCTGTCCCACCAGGTGTTCTTCATCTCACGCAGCCTCTTCTGTACGAGTTGCTTGGTTTGCAAGAACTGGTTCTCCTTCCTCTGGCAGTCTTTATCGGAAATGTGATCCTGATGCCGTATATGCAGTGTATTTAGGAGCTTGGAGATTCCAGAGTCGTTCTCGTCAAACCAGTGCGGCTCCTCTGTACAATGCCGTGTGTGTCAGCTGCTGCTGTGTACACAGCATCTCTACAACAAAAAAACAATAACAGCTACACTACCACCATCACCACCACCACTACCAACAACAACAACAGGTCTATTTCTTCTGTTGTTGAAACCTAGTATGATCGTGCGCGCTGTCGATTTCTGCCAACTCTGTGGCGAGCGTGTCTGTCAGATAAGAGAGAGAGAGAGAGAGAGAGAGAGAGAGGGGGGGGGGGGGTGAAAGATCTAGTTTCTTTGCTAATCCTGTTCCCGCCGCCCCGGCCCCCTCCCCTAATGGCTAATAACGGGCCCATCAATTGTGAACAACTTTTCAAAAGTCCAGCCCCAAGAGGATGGTTTCCAGACATTTCCATGGTTTAAAAGGGAAATCCCCAACTCACGGAATCTCCTTCAACGGAACACAGAGAGAGAGGGGGGGAGGGGAGAGAGAGAGAGAGAGAATGAGGAGAGAGAGAGGGGGAGGGGAGAGAGAGGGGAGAGAGAGAGAGAGAGAGAGAGAGAGAGAGAGAATGAAGAGTGAGAGGGGAGGGGAGAGAGAGAGAGAATGAGGAGAGAGAGAGGGGGGAGGGGAGAGAGAGGGGAGAGAGAGAGAGAATGAAGAGAGAGAGGGGAGGGGAACGCAAGAACGCAAGAACGCAAGAATTTTAATGTAAGGTCACCGACCTGTATACATTTTGGGTGCACGTGTTGCACACACAGCTTAACTAAAATAAAATAGGAAGAACGAAAACAATCCACATAATACACAGTGAGCTCACTGAGAACAAGTAAACTAAATGAAAAGCACAAGGCTGATATGTCTGTTTAGGGCTGAAAGTACTCTTCTCTCAGTCTTAATGCATAAAAAACAAACATTGCAACATCTCTGGTCACATTACAACTTTCGTTTTGCAGCAGAAATGATAATGACAGATTTCTAATATGTTGCATATGCTTGAGCAAATATTTCCTTCTAATATCATCATATAATGGACAAGCTGTTAGTACATGTAGTTCGTTCTCTATTCTACCACCACATGGGCAGTTTTTCAAAACATCACAATAACGCTGATTTATTTTTAGTTCATTTATACCAAAACGGAACTTAATGAAGGCTGATCTAAATTTACTGATGGTAAGATCAGATAAGTATTTTTCAGGTTGTAATAAGGATTTGAATGACCTATATGTTTCATAACGATTACTTCCGTTGAGTTTGCTTGCCCAATCCTGTTTAAAGCCATCTATCATGCGTTGTTTGAATATTTTAAGAAAAACATTTACATCCCCAACCCCGCCATTTATCCAAACTTCTGAAAACCCATAAATGTCTAAGCAATGTTTCAGTCCATCTGCCCAGTTTCTTGAAGACATATCAGCATTGTATGTCATCTTATTTACGTTCATTAGGTACGCCTGTTTCGG
Source organism: Babylonia areolata (assembly GCF_041734735.1). Classification (NCBI taxonomy): domain Eukaryota; kingdom Metazoa; phylum Mollusca; class Gastropoda; order Neogastropoda; family Buccinidae; genus Babylonia; species Babylonia areolata. The sequence goes on from NC_134886.1 coordinate 3,094,603, forward strand.
GATTCTCGATAGAGACATTTGATTTAGCTTAAACCAGTATCGCAAAGTACTGATGCAACTATCAATGTATAATGGATATCGACCAAGATCACCATAGATCATTACATTTGGGGTTTTGGGACTGACACTCAAAAATCTTTTACAAGCAAACAAATGGACAGACTCAACTGCTTTGAAGCGCATTATTCAAGAGAGAGGGGAGGGGAGAGAGAGAGAGAGAGAATGAGGAGAGAGAGAGGGGGGAGGGAAGAGAGGGGAGAGAGAGAGAATGAAGAGAGAGAGAGGGGGAGGGGAGAGAGAGGGGAGAGAGAGAGAGAATGAGGAGAGAGAGAGGGGGAGGGGAGAGAGAGAGAGAGAGAGAGAGAGAATGAGGAGAGAGAGGGGGAGGGGAGAGAGAGAGAGAGAGGGAGAGAATGAGGAGAGAGAGGAGAGACAGACAGACAGACAGACCATGTACCCCGCTTTTTCTTAGAGTACTCCACAGGATGTTTCTGTTCACAGAATCAAATGTTTTTTTTAGTCTGCGAATGCTACGTATAGCTTAGTCTTACGTAAAAGATGCTTTTGGACCAAAGCGTATAAAGTAAATATGTGGTCGACAGTACTATATCCTGTTCTAAAGCCCGCCTGTTCCTCTATGTCTTTTTCAGCTAATTCTGGAGAGAGAGAGAGAGAGAGAGAGAGAGAGAGAGAGAGAGAGAGAGAGATGAGGAGAGGGAGAGGGGAGAGACAGAGAGAGACAGACAGACAGAGATAGATAGAGAGAGACACAGAGAGAGAGAGAGATTGACGAAGAGAGAGAAAAACGGAAAGAGAGAAAGAGAGAGAGGGAGAGAGGCACAGAGACAACTAGAGACAGACAGAGAGATAGGGGCTGGGGGGGAGCAGAGGGAGGGAAAGAGGGGATCGGAGAATGAGAGAGGGAGAGAGAGAGAGGGGGGTGAGAGAAAGATATAGAGGGAAACGAGGGTGTGGGGAGATCCCGAGAAAGGGAGAGAGGGAAAGAGAGAGACACATAGAGAGGGAGAGAAAGAGAGAGAGGAAAAGAGAGACACACATAGAGAGGGAGAGAAAGAGAGAGAGGGAAAGAGAGACACACACATAGAGAGGGAGAGAAAGAGAGAGAGGAAAAGAGAGACACACATAGAGAGGGAGAGAGAGAGAGAGAGGGAAAGAGACACACACATAGAGAGGGAGAGAAAGAGAGAGAGGAAAAGAGAGACACACATAGAGAGGGAGAGAGAGAGAGAGAGGGAAAGAGAGACACACACATAGAGAGGGAGAGAGAGAGAGAGAGGGAAAGAGAGACACACACATAGAGAGGGAGAGAGAGAGAGAGAGGGAAAGAGAGACACACATAGAGAGGGAGAGAAAGAGAGAGAGGGAAAGAGAGACACACACATAGAGAGGGAGAGAGAGAGAGAGAGGGAAAGAGAGACACACATAGAGAGGGAGAGAGAGAGAGAGAGGGAAAGAGAGACACACATAGAGAGGGAGAGAAAGAGAGAGAGGGAAAGAGAGAGACACACATAGAGAGGGAGAGAAAGAGAGAGAGGAAAAGAGAGACACACATAGAGAGGGAGAGAGAGAGAGAGAGGGAAAGAGAGACACACACATAGAGAGGGAGAGAGAGAGAGAGAGGGAAAGAGAGACACACATAGAGAGGGAGAGAAAGAGAGAGAGGGAAAGAGAGACACACACATAGAGAGGGAGAGAGAGATAGAGAGGGAAAGAGAGACACACATA
>NC_134886.1:3101348-3111348 GCF_041734735.1 Babylonia areolata
GGGTAATGTGTGTGTGTGTGTGTGTGTGTGTGTGTGTTGGAGCTCATGTGTGTCTTCATGCTTTACATCTATTTGCTTATTTATCATCATTGTTATCTTATTTATTTATTTATTTATTTATTTATTTATTATTGTTATTTTTTTTTTATTACTACTACCTTTTTTTTTCTTTTTTTTCCATTATAGTTATTATTTATTTATTTATTTATTTGTGAAAGCTTATCTAAAATTTATTCACCTTTTTTTTTTCCTCAAGGCCTGACTAAGCGCGTTGGGTTACGCTGCTGGTCAGGCATCTGCTTGGCAGATGTGGTGTAGCGTATATGGATTTGTCCGAACGCAGTGACGCCTCCTTGAGCTACTGAAACTGTCTGTCTGTCTGTCTGTCCATGCCTTGGGATTTTGTGTGTGTGTGTGTGTGTGTGTGTGTGTGTGTGTGTGTGTGTGTGTGTGGCTTCAGAAGGGTGTTATCGTTCTCCTCTCTCAGGACATTTACACAGAATGGTGCTTTCAACTAATCATGTCCAGGTGAAACGTCATAGCGTTCATGGCTTTTCTTGGATGAGTTGATTTATAGTTAGTTGGTTAATTAATTGGTTGGTTAGCTAATCAGATGGATGGCGGGTTAGTTAGTTAGTTAGTCAGTTATTATTATTATTTTTCATCATTTCCTTGCAGAATTAAAGTCAAGATGATTCTCTTGTGCCTGTCGGTCTGTCAGTCCATGCAGGGTGTTGTCTTTCTCCTCTCTCAGGACATTTACACAGAATGGTGCTTTGAACTAATAGTGTCCAGGCATAGCGTTCATGGCTTTGCTTGGATGAGCTGTTAGTTAGTTATTTAGTTATTTAGTTAGTTAGTTAGTTAGTTAGTTAGTTAGTTAGTTAGTTAGTTAGTTAGATAGATAGATAGATAGATAGTTAGTTAGATAGATAGATAGATAGATAGTTAGATAGATAGTTAGATAGTTAGTTATTTAGTTATTTAGTTATTTAGTTAGTTAGTTAGTTAGTTAGTTAGTTAGTTAGTTAGTTAGTTAGTTAGTTAGTTAGTTAGTTAGTTAGTTAGTTAGTCAGTAATATTAATTGTTGCACAGTGATATGTATTAACTGTACAAAATACTGACGACGATTAAGTTTCATTATGAGAAAGAAAACCTTCAATGCAAGGGGGTTGGTGGTGGGGGAGGGATTGTTGAATGCAGAGCATAGTTTCTCGTTGTATTAAAAAACTTAATCCACGACTTTCAATCAAAGCACAGTGAACATGATGAAAGATCACTGTCACGTAGAGTGAAAGAAGAACACTGTTCTTGGAGCCGGAAGGGTGAGAACAAGGAATCTGTGCTGTGGTTTCTGACCATTCTCTCAACCACCCGGTCACCAACCACGCTCCATTCCGCTGTTGCTTCACCAGATCAATACCCCATCGGTGGAACAGTGCTGCTTTCGTTATGTATTCATTGTCTACCGTTTACACACCACGGTCAACAATGGCTTCACTACACTGGGACTGTTTTCCGATAACCAAGCTGTCTGGCACCAGATCCTCGTGATGTGGAGTCCACCTGATTCTCTGGTGCCGTCACAATCACTCTACGTGGCCCCGGTCTTAGGTCCAGAGAACCAAGGCAGGAAAAACGCCTTGTCAGATGTAGACCTGGGGTATCAACTCTGGGTCTGGCTATCTGATGGAATCTAATGACCCACTGGGCCATCTGCGACAGAATTCTACCATTGTCCGCGACGTGATTTGCTTACGGGCTGCTGCTTTTTGTTGGGGACATGACTGTTTAGGCTTAGTCTGGTGACCCTAAGACAATATTCATACACATACGCATTCATATTCACAAAAGACACTTGTATACATGTACGCCCCCCCCACCCCCCCTCCCCAACACAAAAGATTCGTTTGTTCTGTATTAGAACATTTGAAGTTACATATATTATATCACCTCCTTCCAAACACTTACAACAAGAGAGGCAAGGACTTCAAGACTCACTTGTGATACATTTAAAAAAAAATCTAAACGTTAAAATGTGTTCTGTATTTGTTATTATAAAGCTCCCCCATCCCTCTTCAGTATAACATATGAGCATGCTAAACAGAGAGGCTGGTCTTCTATGTGTGTTGTGAATCTCTTTTGTTTCGTCATTGTTTAATGAAATGACAACTTAAAAAAAATACTAAAAAGTCTCATATAAAGTCCTGTCGCCGTAACACACACACACACACACACACACACACACACACACACACACACACACACACACACACACACACACACACACACACACACACACACACACACACACACACACACACACACACACACACACACACACTAATGATCCTTCTTTCTAATTACTCCCTATTTTTTTCCAATTGCTCTCTTTTGTAGGAATCCCCTTCCCCCACTCCCCTCCCCCCTTTTTCGATGACTCTCCCTTCCTAACGATTTCCCTGCATAATCCGTAAAAGTTGTTCTGCTCAAGCGACGGATGCAATAGCCGAGTGGTTCAAGCGTTGGACTGTTAATCTGAGGGTCCCGGGTTCGAATCACGGTGACGGCGCCTGGTTGGTAAAGGGTGGAGATTTTTCCGATCTCCCAGGTCAACATATGTGCAGACCTGCTAGTGTCTGAACCCCCTTCGTGTGTATATGCAAGCAGAAGATCAAATACGCACGTTAAACATCCTGTAATCCTGGCCAGCGTTATGGGTGGGTTATGGAAACAAGAACATACCCAGCATGCACACACCCGAAAACGGAGTGTGGCTGCCTACATGGCGGGGTAAAAACGGTCATACACGTAAAAGCCCACTCGTGTGCATACGAGTGAACGAGTTCTGCTCAAGCGCTCACCTTTATTTGCTGGCATCCAGTCACTTGTTCCGTCAGTACCGTCCTGTGGTCTCGTCACCCACTGTCGCTTTTGCAAGGAAAAGGACTAATCGGGTGCAGTAGGATGACCCGAAAAAAAGTATCGGTTTCGGATTTCCTTCAATGTATCATAACTAAGAGGAGATTCGTCACAACTTAAGAAAAGTGATAATTAAAAAACAACACTGAAACGAACAAAAAGGAAAGAAGAAGAAGAAGAACTACTTGCGTGCTGTATATGCATAATAAACAAACAATGTCACTAACCCATCTGGTTATTTTTCAGAAGCGTTTCTGTTAATAGGATTGTCAAGTTGTACTTGAAAGCTTTGTGAAATTTGTAATATATTCCTAGGATTTATGTTCCCATTTTATCATTATGTTATTTCCGTGATGATTTCATGTAGGGAACCTTTTTTCAGTATATACACATTAGAAAACCAATACGCACTCATACCCAGATGAACCGGAAAGATTATCTTTAACCATGGGTGACCACAAAGTGGCAGTTTTCTTTGCATTCGCTGATTACAACAGGACAGCATAGCATGTCGGGCTTGCAGATCTACAGCCAGCTATCCACACACACACTCAACGTAATCAATGCCATATCCATCTCAGTGGCTACGGAACAAAGCCTGGATATCGATTTGGCCAACCATAAATAATTTAATTTGGCGTGTACGGGCCTTCATTGAAAATCGCCTGCATGCAAAGAAATGAACACTTCAGTTTGATTGATGAGAGGGGGAAAAAAAAGAGAGAAAGGGAGAGGGAGGATCAGAAAAAAGACAGCCAGAGAAAGAGGGTGAGGCAACACACACGTACACATACACACAAACACACACACACACACACACACACACACACACACACACACACACACGCACGCACGCACGCACACACACACACACGCACGCACGCACGCACGCACACACACACACACACACACACACACACACACACACACACATTCGCGCGCGCTTACATACGTGCGCGCGCACAAAGGTATACACATACACAAGGGCGAAGAGGCGAGCAAACGAGCGTGCTTGAGACAAAGTTACAGATACAGGCAGAGAGACAACTAGATAGATAGATAGATAGATGCATACATACATACACACATACACACATCCATTGACTGATTGATTAATCGATTTCTGGATAGGTAGATTTATGGGTAGATAAATACATAGGTAGCTTGAGAGAAAGAGACAGAGACAGACAGACAGACAGACAGACAGAGAGAGAGAGAGAGAGAGAGAGAGAGAGAGAGAGAGAGTTAAAAAAAAAGATTCAAAAACTTTATTACTCAAGGATAAAGATTTTAGGCATTGCCTAGTCTTCCAATCTGTCCTTGTGACAACAAAAACAGTAACGATAAGAAAACAACAATAATAACAATAGTAAATACTACCACTACCACTACTACTGCTAATGATAATTATAATACTGGAGAGAGAGAGAGAGAGAGAGAGAGAGAGAGAGAGAGAGAGCTCATTACTCAGAAAATGTTCAAAAGGTGTGTGAGTTTCTGTGGGAGTGATGTATAATAATATCATTTTACCTCTAGCCTATTACCAAAAAGTGCATGATCAAATTCCAACTGAATAGCAACATACAATACAAAAGCTGTCTACATTACAGTGAGAACAAGAGAAGAAGCGAGAGCGACTCAAGACAAATTCTTTTTTTTTTCTCTCTCTCTTTATTTCGAGGGTAATAGATAAGCACTGGTGTGTTGTTCTGTTTTTACATCCAGTCCCCGCCCTGAATAGGGTCTACTCTACACAATAGGGTCTACTCTACACAATAGGGTCTACTCTACACAATAGGGTCTACTCTACGCAATACTAAATAAGAATAAAGCGCGGTGTTAGTAGAAATGAATAACAGAGTGGGGAGTGGGGGTAAATTAACTCTCTCCATACTACCACCAGCCCAAAGAAGCCATGACGACACTCAGTGAAAGGACAGGGATGGCCGAGTGTGGGCAGCGCACTTCATCCATGTCACCACACACATTTTAACTCTCTCCATACGAACGGCGAAAGAGACGACGTTAACAGCGTTTCAGCCCAATTACCATCATCAAAATATTGCAAGCGGAACGCTCTTATACTGAAGAGGTGAATGTTGACAAAGAATACCACAATTCTGACGACGGAAGCTAAAGGTTGGGTCATTCAGACACCCACTGGACATCCGAGGGGTCTGTGTAGAGGAGAAGAGAGGACTGGCCGTACTGAGTGAGTTAAACAATTAATTTAAAAACAAGACAAAACAAAATTAAATAAAAAGAACACACACACACACACACACACACACACACACACACACACACACACACACACACACACACACACACACATACAGGCACAAGCATGGTGTTGGTAAAATGCATAGGGAAAAATGGACAAAGTGAAAGAAACAAACACACACAATACACACCGAACCTGCTTTCGTAACCTGACAATTGAGCATATAATTTTTCACTGTAGCTTGATGAAGCCTTTTGTACACGAAAGTGTGTCTTCACAAGTGACAGAGAACGTTGATGTTTTTGACTTTTTGCATTCATTATCAGTTGTTTCGCTTGTCAGTTTAACGACTTCTCTTTTACAAAGTCCTTTAAGTAATTTCCTGTAACTGTATTTAGAGGTTGTTTTTTTTTTTCTTCCAAATTTCACCCACATTTTTACCCTCATTTGCCCAGTTTCTCCCAACCCTCCATTCATCCACATCTCCCACCCCTTCTAACCGATAATACTCAGATGTATTCATAAATACTTTAACAAAATGTCTTCAGTCACCGATATGTGTGACGGGACATTAAACAAAAATCCTCTCCCCACACACCGAACCACAGACCAGAATGGGGGATGGAAGGTGAGGGAGGTTCTCATTCAACCGTACACATGTGACAAACAGTATCATTAAAATGAGCGATTTAAATAACACATTATGGCGTGAAAGGTAATGTTGTTTTTTTTAAGGTGGTCGGGCATTGGCAATCGAGAGAGAGAGAGAGAGAGAGAGAGAGAGAGAGAGAGAGAGAGAGAGAGAGAAGGATAAAGAGAAAGAGAAAGACTGCTTCGAGTCTTGATGGTAACCATGGGAAATCGCATCACCTTCCATTGGATAACCTAGGGTTCAGAAAATCTGACCAAAGTTGAACGAAATAGCATACACACCGTCTTGAGTACCGACATCGAATACAAATATGTGTAGCTATTTTACAGCACGTAGATATTTTAGAGATCTTATATCCTATACCTGTGAATCTCTACCCCCTACCCCCCCCCCACCCCCCCCGCACACACACACACACACACACACTAACACACACTAACACAGAAACATTCTTCACTCCCTCTCCACACACAAAGTACCCACCCATTCACCCCCAACACACACTCCCCAGACACCTCACCAAACAAAGCACAAAGCACGTCTCCTTCACAACAAAGAAAAGCAGCAAAACAAGGGCCACAATCCCACTCCGTTACTGAGCCAAAGAAGGCACAGAGGCCAGGAGGCCAGCAAAGTGACAGGACACTAAAATCACCTTCTCCCACAACCTGGGGGAGGATCATGAGACTCTTTCTGAATGCCCCAGCCACAGGCCCGAGGCTCCACATCCACGCCAGTCCACACACACACACACACAAAAAAAACTTCCCTGACATTCTCTTTCAGGACACAAACAGGCCCGTGGGGATGGATGGGGGTAGTCATCACAGCGCCAGACTCCTCTGAGTTCTGCTTTTGTCGGAGTCTGGTGCTGCTGCCTTCATTGTGGGAGAACATCTCAACGGGGTGTGGGAGTTTCTCTGGAGGGCGATGTCTGCAGGGCAGTAGACTGGGGATGAATGCAGGAAGGAGAGCGGGGAGGGGTAGGGGTGTGGGTAAGGTGAGGGGTTGTTCTTTTCATAAGGGCCGACTGTGGAGTGGATGCTTTGTTACTGGAAGGCCCCCATGAATATATGCATGGTTCGTTGTTCGGACAGTGATGGAATGACAGCGTGTGGTGGGGTGGGTGGAGGGTAGGAACGGTGGCAAATTGTGTCTGCGTTATCTGTTTAAGTTTAAGTGAAAGTATGAGAGCCAGTGTAATACTTGAGTCATATATTTTGCAGAAACCAGCATTTTGTTTTCGACAAAGTAGACCATAGACATTCATTTCTCATGAATTAATTACACACACACACACACACACACACACACACACACACACACACACACACACACACACACACACACACACACACACACCATCCAGATCTCCTATACAAAGTCACCAGACTGTCACCAAACAAAACACAAAGCCTCCTCCATGACACAGAGGATCACCAAGGGACCCAGTCACACCCCCACACAGACCAGCTGGATGCCAAACGGCTGATGCTGCTCATTAAGAGGTGTCGGGACCTTTGTTAGAACCCAATTGTACAAAGGTGTTTCTTCTCCTCGTGGCATTACAGTCTGAGTAGTGTTCTCAGTGCTCATGTTCTGGACTGATCAACAGGTCTTAGTGCAGCAGCACCCAGTGCTTGTTTGAACCGATGCTCGCACATTTTCTACAGTCGATCAAAAGTCGAGAAAAGTATATGTCGGAACTTGATCACAAACGGATCGTTGATTGATAGTGCTGCTAGCTTGACAAGACGAGATGAGCAGTAGAGGCACTTTTCAGAAATGTCAGAAAACAAATCACTGCCAAAGTGTAGGAGAAGAGTTAAATGAACTCTGCACACAATCACCGCGAGATTCTACAGGAATGTCAGGGCCATGCAACTCAGAGACAAACCTTCAATCCTACCTCTGCAATAAATTAACCATACGGCATTCCTCTCCACAAAGATGACAGAGTCAAACAGAGATGGGAGGACTATTTCAGAGAGTTTCTCAACTCCAAATACCCACAACACACAGAACCCAACCTTCTATAGGAGGAATTCGGGAATTGTAAATTCCAGCTTGTAGAATGAGGCCACGAGAGCAGTCGGATTTGCATTAGAGGCCATCACTGTAAATTGGCATCAAGTGGCTCACCACTACAGTCCACAAGGCATGGAATGAAAGACGTGTCAGACGACTGACATAGAGCGGTTGTGGTGTCTATATGGAAGGAAAAAAAAGAATAAGGACTGCAGCACGTTCAGAGGCATCTACCTTCTCAGTCACACTAACAAGATCTTTGCCAAGATTCTGGAGCAGCGTACCAGAGCAATAGTGAATTCATTTCAGAGTGAAGCTCAGTCTGGTGTCAGGAAAGGACGAGGCTGCATGGATGCCCTCCGTTCTTAGTCCTCCGACAACATTGTGAGACAGCGTGTGAGTTCCAAAAGCAGGTCCACCTTGCCTTCGTAAACCAAGAAAAAGCCTTTGACAGGGTCAGTAGGAACAAGCTGTGGGAGCTGCTGGAATTGTATGGCTGAAGGGGCAACTCCTCCACAACATCGGATGATCTACATCAACAGCTGAAGTGTGCTGCGAACCACATGCGGAATGTCCAACTTTCTCCATGTGGCACCCGGGGTGATACAAGGTTGCGTATTGTCACCGTTACTGTTCATCGTATACATCATAGACAATATCACGAAAGCCGCCAGCTCAGACCAAGTGGTCTTAAACGAACTACTGTTTGTCGACGATCAAAGAATCCTGAATGAAAACAGAGATCGGCTGCAAAGGCATACAGACATCCCGAGCAGCAGCTGTGAACACTATGGTATGAAGATCAATAATAGTAATACAGACAATGTACAGAAGGCTGCACTCCTGAAAAGTTGAATATCACAATCAACGGACAACAGCTGAAATAGAGCACCGTATTCAGATAGCTTGGGTATCACAATCAACGGACAACAGCTTAAATAGAGCACCGTATTCAGATAGCTTGGGTATCACAATCAACGGACAACAGCTTAAATAGAGCACCGTATTCAGATAGCTTGGGAACATCATTTCTGAGGATGGGAAGCTGGACACAGACATAGAGACAAGAGCCCAGTACATACAAGTGAACGCGGGAGTTGCAGCCCACGAACGAAGAAGAAGAAGATGTGTGGAAAGATATAACATTAAAAAAAAAAAAAAAAAAAAAAAACAAAGTAGGTGTACATGTGTACAATGAAAACACTATATTTTTTTGTTTGTTTGTTTGTTTGTTTTTGTTTTTTGTTGTTGCTGCTGTTGTTGTTATGTTTTGTGTTTTTTTTCCTTTGTTTTTTTTTTAAGAAAAAAAGTATGGAATCCACTACGTGAGAAAAGAAATAGAACGCAAGTAAACATACTTTAACCCGTTACCTTAGAGATATCATTTGATTCTTTTTTGAATGCTCCGGCCACCGACCAACGCTTCAAGATCCACACACGGCCATTGTACTTTCTTGGCCTGTCTCGCTCTCGCTCTCTAATCTGTGCGTGAAGTGAGCAGAACGGCACGGCGACTGGGTCCTATTGATTTGTACGATTGGGAAGACTGATGCATGCTATGGTTTGTCCATTGCGAAAGACAAATTGTCTGGCGTAACCTTGCATCGCCTCCACTCGTTGCAGGACTTAGACTGACAAACTGTCCCGGCTGGGTTGTCAGGACATCATCGCCTTCCGGAATCACTGTGCTAAAACACGCCCCCCCCCTCCCCCCCTTCTCTCCTGAAACAGTTTTCACTGTACAGATCTGCAGGATAGCAGCGTTGTTTCCTATGTCTCACTGTTTTTATTTATTTATTTATGTAAGCTTATCTATTATTTATTCACCTTTCTTTTTTTTCTTCTCACAAGGCCTGACTAAGCGCGTTGGGTTACGCTGCTGGTCAGGCATCTGCTTGGCAGATGTGGTGTAGCGTATATGGATTTGTCCGAACGCAGTGACGCCTCCTTGAGCTACTGAAACCGTGAAACCGTGAAACTGCTTTTGTCTTGCAGATGCAATGCCACTGTAGGTTTCTGTCTTAACATTCAGTGTCGTAGCAGGTTTCTGTCTTAGCATTCAGTGTCGTAGCAGGTTTATGTCTTAGCATTCAGTGTCATAGCAGGTTTATGTCTTAGCATTCAGTGTCATAGCAGGTTTATGTCTTAGCATTCAGTGTCATAGCAGGTTACT
>NC_134886.1:3118848-3121348 GCF_041734735.1 Babylonia areolata
CAGCTAGGGTAGGAAGAGATTCCAACACTGGTGCACACACTAGACATTTTGGTCTTCTCGTCCAATCATCATTAGCGCAATTATTTAGGCCGCTGGCGTCGGTTTGGCGAGACACGCTCGCATGGAATCCATTTTCCGTCGCTTCATTTCACGTTGTTTACAATCCAGCCAAGCGCGAAGACCCCCTCAGTGTTATCCCTACCACTTACCTCATCCCTTCACAACAACGACCAAAACAAAAGAAGATAAATAAATAAATAAATAAATAAATAAATAAATAAACTAATATTGATTAACTCACTCAGTACGGCCAGTCCTCTCTTCTCCTCTACACAGACCCCTCGGATGTCCAGTGGGTGTCTGAATGACCCAAGCTTTAACTTTCGTCGTCAGAATTGTGGTATTCTTTGTCAACATTCAAGAGCCTTCCGCTTGCAATATTTTGATGATGGTAATTGGGGTGAAACGCTGTTAACGTCGTCTCTTTCGTCGTTCGTATGGAGAGAGTTAATTGGTTAACTAACTGATTAATTAATTGATTGAAATGAAAATTAACATAAAGTAACCGAAAGAAGAAAGAAAAGATGTTTTGGAGTGGATGCTTGGGTTAGGGCTTTGGAGCACTAAAAGGGACAGGTTAAAACAAACTCAGGATTAAATGAGTGTGCTTGAGTAATGAAGGTTTTAATCTGTAGATAGGGACATGTTTAGTTTTAAGACAATTCCGTCATTTTGGATTATGTTTAAAGAGCTTGTTTGAATCTTATATTTTAATACATGATCAGACACCTGTTGCGATTTTTTCCTCAAGATTTGAATGCATGCCTTTACCATGTTTTTTGTAGTTGTTGTTGTTGTTGTTTGTAACAAAGGTAAATTCACTTTGAAGTTACGTTAAGCGAGATGTTATGTTGTGCAACGCCTTGCAAACGTGAAATTTGTTAACCACTTTTTTGTTTGTTTGTTTGTTTCTGTTATTAATTGTTTGTTTGCCATGTTGTGGTGATTTCTTTGTTGTTTTGTTGTTCAGCGACGCACTGAATTACCCCGTGTGCTGCAGAGCACGTATACAAAAGGCTATATGCAATCACACATCGATCACACATAGCTGATGTGTCATTGATATGCAGAGAAAGCAACACATTGTTAGCCAGGGGACTAGCTTCATGCAAAACCAGTTACTGCCGCACAATTGCACCGACAACAATTGAGATCCAGTCAGACAACTCGGAGCCCAGCAGGGCGAATGGAAAGATCAGAATGCAAAGGAATGACCATGTAGTCCAAATGCCGAATCAACATAGACGGCGTGTTGACTTCGATGACTGCGATTCGAGGACAGCAACCAGCATCTATCATGCACACTTTGCTGCTCTTTGAGATGTGTCCCTTAGTATGACAGAAAATCAGTTGTCAGCTATGGACAATGCTGAGACCTCACAATCAGTGATCAGCTATGGACAATGCTGAGACCTCACAATCAGTGATCAGCTATGGACAATGCTGAGACCTCACAATCAGTGATCCGAAAACTCTAGGGAGAGCTGGACAGTACAAGGTCTTCAGAGAAGTCCCCTTCAGTCAAGTGTTTCGGACCTTAACTCCTTACACTCTAAGGGGGCCGGGCCACACCCAGGTCATGACTCTTGGATATCTTTGTATTGCCGCCTTTTTTTTTATCCTGGTCCTCAGCAGGTTCGATCCCGCGCCTCCAGGGTAGTCGCCACTTCAGGACTGAGTCACCTTTTCTGGCAGACGTTTTAACCACTGAGGCATCGTAGGCTTAGTTTGAGTAGGGAAATTTAATCCTTATTCCTCCTCGACAAGATCCAGATGGAATTCTTTTCTGCTGCTTGTGCCATTGCCTTGAAAGCCCTTGTCCTCTCTCTGCCAGAAATCGACAGCTGTTTCATGAGGCTGTAGGCAGATGCGCCCACAAACCCTCTTGCACCAATATCTATGGCGAGCACTTCGATTTTTTATCCTACTCAGAGACATAATCTCAAAGAGCGGCGAAGTGTGCTTGATGATGTCAATCTGTCAGATGACCTGAAAACCTCGTGGTGAGGAGACAAAAAAACCCACACAATTATGTCATCGGTGTGTGGGGAATGCTACTCAACTCACATCATTACGAAGGTTGGCGATCATTAGACCAAGTGCCAACGAAGCCTTTCATCGAATATTGACGACATTGAGACTTTGCGGGGATTTGATAAAGTACCGCTAATGTTAAATTACTTTGAAAAATTCTTTTTAAAAAAATCAAAAAGTAACTCGACTTTTTGGGCACAATTATTACCTTTGATGATAGCAAAACGGGTAACATTAAAAAGCAGAACGCATTTGTTTTAAAGGAAACGAGTCTTAAAGTTAAAACGTTTTTGGTCATACAAACTGACAGTGTGTGAATTAACAGCTGTAACAGTTCTGCAACCAGATCAGAAAAAGCTGAAAATTTCATCCTTGAAAACAATGACACAGGTTATTATTGATATAT
>NC_134886.1:3126348-3133848 GCF_041734735.1 Babylonia areolata
CCGTGCACCACGCTCAGAGCACACCGCCAGATTAACTCTCTCCATACGAACGGCGAAAGAGACGACGTTAACAGCGTTTCACCCCAATTACCATCATCTAAATATTGCAAGCGGAAGGCTCTAGTACTGAAGACGTGAATGTTGACAAACAATACCACAAGTCTGACGACGGAAGCTAAAGGTTGGGGTCATTGAGACACCCACTGGACATCCGAGGTGTCTGTGTAGAGGAAAAGAGAGGACTGGCCGTACTGAGTGAGTTAAACCCTACTCATCTCGTGTTTCAGCAACACTGTGTAAAACATTCAGGCGTGCTTGGAACAGTTGACACGGTCAATGAAGCACGCGCATTGCACTGCGCGAAGACGTTTTGCACGTGCTGTGGATTTTTTTTTTTTTTTTTTTTTTTCAGCCTCTGAATCGATCAGTTCTTGGACCGTTTTTCACCTGCCAACATTTGTTCCCAAGCGTTGCTTCTGTCCACCCCACACCTCTCTCTCTCTCTCTCTCTCGCCACCTCCGCTTTTCCGACAGAAGATGGGCAGGGTAGGTAGCTCTAATTGCGAACGATCCAGTGGAAGCGACCAGCTCAACGTGTGTACTGTACATATAGCAGGTTGTACAGTCGTCAAATGTAGCTCTTCTGTTATTGAAGGCTTTCTCCGATTGGTTGCACCAGGAAAAGTTCTCTCTCTCTTTTTTTTTAATTCAACGTTATTTCAACGATTGAAATAAGTGGGGTGCCTGAGGGTAAATGTGAATGGGCAAGTGTAAGTGGAAACACACACACCCCACACCAAACACAAACATACCCTTTGGAGAGCGCTCTGTGACTGTGCAGCATCACTCGTAAATTGATTCACGTCAAGACAGCCTTTGGTCTAACTGCAAACGACACTATTTTGGATATACCTGTCAAAAACACGTTCTGATCTGTCACCAGCATGCTTTATTCGATTCTCCCAACACTGGTAGTGCACAATTCATTCAAATACCCAGTCAAATCAGCTATTTCAAAATGTGTCATGGTTCAAGTCCTACCACTTGCTTCCATCCTTTGATTTCAGGATTTTGAGAACACGTTTGTGAACTTGGTCGGCAATGATGCGCGAAGAGAAGTAAGAGCGCAGAAATAGCTGGAAATTGCTGATGTTTGACTTATTCTTGGAAGTGGGTTTTCATTAAGGTATCAGAACAATGTCGAAGCAGACGTTGAATTGTGAAATGTGTGTGGTGAGAACGCTTCGAATTGGGACGGTACACGAACCGTTCGATATTACACGATGTTCCCAATTTACCTACCCTATAATTATGTGGACAGGGAGAAAGAGGTAGATATAGAAAGACAGACAAACAGACAGACAGATAAATCATATCGGCCTCTGGTGTCAACGTGTCCACTGGCTGGGACATGCACTGACACTGACACTGACACTGACGATATATACAGAGCTCAATACTCTCATACACGGCTGCGGTTTAAGTTGCGTGTCAACTGGCTTCCAAAACAGGTTTGCATCAATCGTGTTAAATTTTCTCCAAACTTGAGAATTTCTGTGACTTCCTTGGTCTTATCGATAATGATAATATATATATATATATATATATATATATATATATATATATATATATATCAACTACAAGATGCTTAAGCCAAAATTTGGCCAAGATGCTTATTTTACAGCGTTACCAAGTAATTGTGTAATTGGGTTAGTAAAGTTTAGAACAACCCCAATAATCCTTTGCCTGTTAGTAGAACTCGTTTTGACAATTTACCCAGAAATGAAATAATCTGTAATAAATGCCCCACAAACGACATTGCCGATGAGTTTCACTATTTGCATGTGTTACGAGTGAACTATTACTTATAAATGTGTATATATTAAGTGATTGAAAGAATAAGCCTGTTTCAAGTTTTTGACATCACTCTTTGTATTTGCATGCTATGTGTAAAAGATGAATGTATGTAATGTTTCAATGCCCCCATGGGGAACACGAAATAAACCTTTTTGCCTTGCCTGACAAGAGAGAGAGAGAGACATGGTTGAGACATCAAACCATTCACACTGCAAGAGAGACAAGAGAGGCAAGGCCTTCAAGACTCACTTGTGATAAATTAAGTCCCCTAGCATTAATTACAGAGTAATTTCCCTTTTTTTACTATCTGCACCAAAACGTTTGCAAAATAAATAAAAATTCCATGCTTAGCAAAAGAAGTTCCTGTTTGAACAAAAAATGATAATAATGACTCCTCTTGTTGTTGGGTCAGAATAAGAGGTCAGAGTGCCAAGTTTAGAGAATACAAAAAATATATATAACAGTAAATTCAGTTTGCATATAATTACGCTTCTTTTTTATTTTTTTTTTTTGTGCCCATCCCAGAGGTGCAATATTGTTTTAAACAAGATGACTGGAAAGAACTGAATTTTTTCCTATTTTTATGCCAAATTTGGTGTCAACTGACAAAGTATTTGCAGAGAAAATGTCAATGTTAAAGTTTACCACGGACACACAGACACACGGACACACACACCCACACACACACACACACACACACACACAGACAACCGAACACCGGGTTAAAACACAGACTCACTTTGTTTACACAAGTGAGTCAAAAAGTGAAATGTTTAGCTGTGACTCTTCTTGCGTTTTGCACGTGATTTTTTATCCTGACCGCTCATACATGTCCTGGCTAAACGGTAAACGTTCAGCAGCGGTATTGTGTGTGTGTGTGCGTGTGTATGTGTGTGTGTGAGGAGAGAGAGAGAGAGAGAGAGAGAGAGAGAGAGAATCATTGTTCTGGGGAAACGTACAGGAAACGGGACGTCAAGGAAAGTCTTAGAACACCCCTCTCTCTCTCTCTCTCTTCCATCCCACTACCCCCACTCCACACACCACACATACAAAAAAAGGGGAAACATTTTCACCGGAACATTTTTGTTCTCAGCGATCAGTCTGTAACAGCTCCGATTGCCGCCCAGAAAACTACTGACCCAAAGACGTCCCTCCTTTCGTCTCCGCCATTTCCACTAGGTCTCCATAATTCATATTATTATTATTATTATTATTATCAAGTTGGGGGGTTTGTCTTTTCCCACATCCCGGCTTACCCTCCGACTCCACCCCCTACTCCTCCACTTCCTCCCCCCCAACACACCCACACCCACACACACCCTTTTACCACCCTTTTCACCACTAGTAGTAGCCAGAGGCGAAGAGACAGGGTGTCGCCAAATACCGCCGTCGGCGTCTCGCTTCCGTAGCGCCCAGCATCGATCGTGGAACAAGGCGGTGGGGAGTTTGGCTGTTCCACGCTTCTGGCAGCAAAGGACGCAGGCTGCTGCCACTCTGGTATTGGCCTTCTCCTGTTTCTGCCAGAACTGCTAGGAAGCTTTGCTACATCTTCGGTCGTCTTCGCCTTGTTTTGTTATCATTGTTCTTTCTCTTTCCTTTTTTCCTTTTCCCTCTGTGTTGATTCTTCGGAGAGTTTTGTCGATCTTGTTTGTACTGGTGATTTTTTTTTTTTTTTTTTTTTTCAAGAGTTTGGAAGACTTTTCTTTTTGTTTTGCACTGATATGGGAGGTAACTTTTTGGGAGGATGTAACTTTGTTCTTTGTGGTGTGGAGGAGTGGGTGTGGACTGGGCAGGACAGGTTGTTGAGTGGTGAGACAGTTTGGTAAATAGAGAACAGGAGGAAGGTTTTTGGGTGAAAAGTGGTGAGTTGGACTTCTGGAGTGGGTGGATAACGATAACGATAACGATGTTTTATTCAAGGAAGGCCATGACTACATCTGAAGGGGGTACACATATATAGGAAACATTTTAGAAAATGATGCTCAGAAAAATATCATACATGTAATTCGTGAATATTGTACATATACCTTTGAACAGTGTCGCAGTATCAGCTCATAATGAGTATCCTCTAGAGAGTTGAACCTATCCTTTAGTGCTGGGACAGGTTGTTTTTGTTGTTGTTTTTTTAACGGTGAGCAGGAGGCAAGTTCTCGTGGGAGAGGGGCGAGTCGGACCTCGTTGAGTGTGTGGTGGGACAAGTGTGTGCAGGGTGCAGTTTGTTAAAGTGTGGCGTCTTGGATAGCTGAGTGCAGGGTGCAGTTTGTTAAAGTGTGGCGTCTTGGATAGCTGAGTGCAGGGTGCAGTTTGTTAAAGTGTGGCGTCTTGGATAGCTGAGTGCAGGGTGCAGTTTGTTAAAGTGTGGCGTCTTGAACAGCTGGGTGCAGGGACAGTTTGTTTAATCGTGAGCAGGGCGCAGTTTGTTTGCGGAGCGGCGAGGAAGAGTGCTGGCACAGTTTGTCAAGTGCAACATGGAAAACCAGTGTTTGAGGAACTTTGATAGCTGAACAGCGTGTTTATTTTCAAATATTGGAGACAGAAAAAGTGGAGTATTTGTGTCAGCACTTGTTAAAACTTGGCGAGTTGTGAGAACTTTGTTGAGGAATGGCGAGAGGGATAGTTTGTTAAATAGCGTATTGGACCCAGTGTGTTTGGCAATGCACAGTGTGTGTGTGTGTGTGTGTTGTGGTGAGTGAGACAACTCCACGAGCTGTGATCACCAGAACAACTTGCTGAAGATCCGTGACGAGGACAACCACTTGAGGACAACTGCAGTTAGACAGACAACGTAGAGTGCATCGTGAACAGAACTATCGGTTGAGGAGTGGTGTGAGTGGGACAACTTACTGAGGATCGGGACAATGTTTTGATGAGTGGGACAACTCTGTGGCGAAGTGTAGAACAGTACAGATTGAGAAGTGACTTAAAGGACAACTCTGTGGCGAAGTGGAGAACAGTACAGATTGAGAAGTGACTTAAAGGACAACTCTGTGGCGAAGTGTAGAACAGTACAGATTGAGAAGTGACTTAAAGGACAACTCTCTAGCGAAGTGGAGAACAGTACAGATTGAGAAGTGACTTAAAGGACAACTCTGTGGCGAAGTGTAGAACAGTACAGATTGAGAAGTGACTTAAAGGACAACTCTCTCTAGCGAAGTGGAGAACAGTACAGATTGAGAAGTGACTTAAAGGACAACTCTGTGGCGAAGTGTAGAACAGTACAGATTGAGAAGTGACTTAAAGGACAACTCTCTAGCGAAGTGTAGAACAGTACAGATTGAGAAGTGACTTAAAGGACAACTCTCTCTAGCGAAGTGGAGAACAGTACAGATTGAGAAGTGACTTATCAGTACAGATTGAGAAGTGACTTACAGGACAACTCTGTGGCGAAGTGTAGAACAGTACAGATTGAGAAGTGACTTAAAGGACAACTCTCTCTAGCGAAGTGGAGAACAGTACAGATTGAGAAGTGACTTATTAAAGGACAACTCTGTGGCGAAGTGGAGAACACAGTACAGATTGAGAAGTGACTTATTAAAGGACAACTCTGTGGCGAAGTGGAGAACAGTACAGAATGAGAAGTGACTTAAAGGACAACTCTGTGGCGAAGTGGAGAACACAGTACAGATTGAGAAGTGACTTATTAAAGGACAACTCTGTGGCGAAGTGGAGAACAGTACAGATTGAGAAGTGACTTAAAGGACAACTCTCTCTAGCGAAGTGGAGAACAGTACAGATTGAGAAGTGACTTATTAAAGGACAACTCTGTGGCGAAGTGGAGAACACAGTACAGATTGAGAAGTGACTTAAAGGACAACTCTGTGGCGAAGTGGAGAACAGTACAGAATGAGAAGTGACTTAAAGGACAACTCTGTGGCGAAGTGGAGAACACAGTACAGATTGAGAAGTGACTTAAAGGACAACTCTGTGGCGAAGTGGAGAACAGTACAGAATGAGAAGTGACTTAAAGGACAACTCTCTAGCGAAGTGTAGAACAGTACAGATTGAGAAGTGACTTATAGGACAACTCTGTGGCGAAGTGTAGAACAGTACA
The DNA here is from genome assembly GCF_041734735.1 of Babylonia areolata. Classification (NCBI taxonomy): domain Eukaryota; kingdom Metazoa; phylum Mollusca; class Gastropoda; order Neogastropoda; family Buccinidae; genus Babylonia; species Babylonia areolata. The sequence goes on from NC_134886.1 coordinate 3,132,257, forward strand.
GATTGAGAAGTGACTTAAACGACAGCTCTCTGGCGAAGTGAAGAACAGTAAGGATTGAGAAATAACTTACAGAACAACGTGGTGAGCGGATGAAGTTCTTGGAACTGAGCAAACATTACTACCACCCCGTACGTGTTATTTCTTAGGTGAGTGGGTCTATGTTTTTGTTTGTCGTTTGCTCGAGTGTTTGCGTTGGTTGAAAACTAACTGGCTTTCTTGAGTACAGTTGCCTTAAACGCTTTGAACGTTTTGAATTACCACACACTGCTTTACACCAAAAGCAAAAATAAATCTTGCGTCACAAACCTAACTGCTTTTCCAGGGATGAAAAAAAACATGCACTTTTCATGTGCTGTATTTAATCTTAAATATATTCATTTCCCCTACGTAGGTGTTTGTGATCTTATGTTAATTGAATATATACGTTTCTGTGGTGCAAAAGAAATTATACTGAACATATTTTTTTTGTACGAATTTACGTTTTGTCCTATGCTGCCGCTTATGAATGCCTCAGTTAGTTTGAAGTTTGTTCGTTTGCTTGCTTGTTTGTTGAACTCATTTTACTCTCTGACATTTTAGTTCAACCTTTCAGTTAGTCTGGCTCTTTTTGTTTTTTGTTTGTTTGTTTCTTTCTTTCTTTCTTTCTTTCTTTTTTACTATTTGACATTTTAGTTCCACCTTTGTCTCGTTCATGTCAAGAGTGTGAGGTGAACTGGACCGTAGGGTGTGATACTGTGTGTGGATGCACACTCATTTCCCAGTCGGCTTGAAATACGATATAGTGCAGTACAGTACAGTACAGTACAGTACAATACAATACACTCACACACACACACACACACACACACACACACACACACACACACACACAGAGGGAGAGTTGTTTTACTGTATCTTATCAGGCGATATCTTACCCGAATGTTCTCTTTTTTTTTCTACATGATAATTGATGTGTGCGTGATGGTCAGGGAAGGGTATGTCTGTTATTCGTTCGCTTTTTTGCATTGATATTTGTCGACGAGTACTTGAATAAGCCGAAAGAAATTTTTGTTTTGTTTTAGTCACTTGAAGCAGACGATAAAGTATTTTGAACTGAATACAATACAATACAATACAACAATAGAATAGAATAGAATACATTTTTATTAATAAGCCGCTGTCATCAGCGTACATGAGCTCCAACACACACACACACACACACACACACACACACACACACACACACACACACACACACACACACATTATATGTATTTGACTGTGCTTTCATATCTGTGAAACTGCATGTTTGGTGCATTTCTGTTGTGCATGTGTGGGTGTGTGTGTGAATGTGTGTCTTCATGTTTTACATTTATTCGCTTATTTATCACCATTGTTGTCTTATTTATTTATTTTTTTTATTATTTATTTATTTTTTTTTTAAATTAGTATTACTATTATTATTACTACTACCTTTTTCTATATTATAATTATTATTCATTTATTTATTTATTTATGTAAGCTTATCTATTATTTATTCCCCCGTGTTTTTTTGTTGTTGTTTTTTTTTCTCAAGGCCTGACTAAGCGCGTTGGGTTACGCTGCTGGTCAGG
>NC_134886.1:3143848-3153848 GCF_041734735.1 Babylonia areolata
TTGTTGCAATATGTATGTATGTATGTATGTATATATCTATCTATCTATCTATCTATCTATCTATATATATATATATATATATATATATATATATATGTGTGTGTGTGTGTGTGTGTGTGTGTGTATCCATATGTATATATTCAGATATGTGTCTGTGTATGTGTGTGTGTGTCTCATGCCTTAAGTATCAGCTTATCTGTCTGTGACATTTGATCAAGTATTGAAATTACAAGTTTGTGAGAACAGAGCACGAATAACATATATATATATATATATATATATATATATATATATATATATATATACATATAAAAACAAACAATAGTGCCATCAGTCTCAATGCAATCTCTATACCACAACGGCTGAGACGTGTGTTATCTCCCAGCGGCTGAGACGTGTGTTATCTACCAGCGGCTGAGACGTGTGTTATCTACCAGCGGCTGAGACGTATGTTATCTACCAGCTGCTGAGACGTGTGTTATCTCCCAGCGGCTGAGACGTGTGTTATCTCTCGACAGCTGGGACGTGTGTTATCTAAACGTGGTGCCAAAGTACCCGACCAAGTGACAATGTCCCGCCACATTCTTGCTAAAACCTCCTTTCAGACATGTCAAAATTCACAGCTGGGCATGGCGGACGTGAGTGCATTAGTTGAGTTGTGTGTCGGTGTGAGAAAGTCAAGGAGATTTCAGCCACTGAGGGAGGTCAATGTTTGTTTGATGTGCGTGGACAGGATCAAAACTTTCCTGCGGCCTTCTGGACCAGAACGGCTTGGCCAACAGCCAGGATACTTCCCGTCCAGTTGGACGTTTTGTCTGCAACAGAGCCTGACGTTTGACCAATGACTGGGGAGGGTTGGAGGGTACAGATTGTGTGTGTGGGTGGGGGGGCGGGGGGGGTGGTGGGGGTGGCGGGGTAGCGGTTGATGTACCTACGATGATATTTGATTCTTCCTCTGTTTTGCTGACTGTCTGTCCACGTGTCTGGCTGTTGCTCTGCTGGCGGTTTATCACTTTCTTTTTCTCCCGCCCACTCCTTGTATTATGTCGCAATGGATGTTTTATTTATGTCTCCTTCTTATGTTTTCTTTAAATTTGTTCATCGACTCTTTCATTTATTTAATCATTCAGTATTTCTCCCTTCCTTTCTTTCTTCCTTTCTTTCGTTCTATGTCCTTCCTCTCTTTTCTTCTTTCTTTTCAGCGGGCTTCCTCCCACACAGAACCGACACAACTACAGCTTCCTTGTCCATTAGCCGCCACCTGTCCTTTGCTGACACGTCAAGTTGCACGTCGTTATAAGTCCTTTCAAACTTGACACAGCACATTAACTCACTCAGTACGGCCAGTCCTCTCTTCTCCTCTACACAGACCCCTCGGATGTCCAGTGGGTGTCTGAATGACCCAACCTTTAGCTTCCGTCGTCAGAATTCGTGGTATTCTTTGTCAACATTCACGTCTTCAGTATAAGAGCCTTCCGCTTGCAATATTTTGATGATGGTAACTGGGGTGAAACGCTGTTAACGTAGTCCTTTCAAACTTGACACGGCACATTAAAGCATATGCTACATGCGGCTGATCTGATCTCCATGCCCGTAGGCTGCTAACTGTCTTCTGAGGAGAATATGATTGGATTGGCTTTACTGCCGCGATCGTGATCATCCCATGACATACCTTCCCGAAACCCCCACCCCCCTTTTAGTTCTTTAAAAAGAAATTGAAAGGTGCACAGACTGACGTGTTCGTGTTATCCCCACGGGATGTCAGAAGTTGACGGTGGAAACAGATGGCATTTTGCAGTCTGTGATGACACTTGTGGTCACGGATTGGAACAGAAAGGGTGGAACATTAATGCTAGAAAGGAAGGAGGTGGAATCAGTGATGTCAGGTGTACAGCCAATTTTCTCGGAGCTGTGGCCCAGTGGTGTAAAGCCTGTCTGGGAAACAAGTGTCAACCAGTTCGAGTTCCATGATAACAGTATGGAACAAGATGGGTTTTTTTTTCTCTCCCAGCACTAGAGAATAAGTGGTGGTCGACGAAATATGAAACGATAAACTAAGGACCGTTGTGTGTGTAACTTGCCCTGTGTACATGTACAAGATTTCAAGGTAAACAGGGTTCTGTGAAGAAACAAAAACTTTTTTTTTAAACATGGCATGAACTGTACTGTGACCTACACGATCTCCCCTGGTAAAGCAGCCAGAATTTCAGACAGAAAATGATTCGGGACAGAAATCAACACAATACAATACAACGCAACGCAACACATCGCAACGCAACACAACACATCGCAACGCAACGCAACACAACACAATACAATACAATACCAGTACAATAGTCCATTTCTTTCTTGTTTTCTTCTACCTTTTCTTTGGCTTTCCATTTCCCTGTTTGTTGTTGCCTTTATCCTTCCTTTCCTCTTTCTTTCTCCTGTTTGACATTCATTGCTTTTTCTTTCTTTTTTTTTTAAATAATAATAATAATAATAATAATAATGATTTATATCGCGCTGAATCTTGTACAGAGACAAATCTCCTGTGAAAACGATTATCTGCTTGTCTGTCTGTATGTCTGTCTACCTTTCTTTCTTTTTCTTCTTCTTCTGCGTTCGTGGGCTGCAACTCCCACGTTCACTCGCATGTACACGAGTGGGCTTTTGCGTGCATGACCGTTTTTACCCCGCCATGTAGGCAGCCATACTCCGCTTTCGGGGGTGTGCATGCTGGGTATGTTCTTGCTTCCATAACTCACCGAACGCTGACATAGATTACAGGATCTTTAACGTGCGTATTTGATCTTTTGCATGCGTTTACACACGAAGGGGGTTCAGGCACTAGCAGGTCTGCACATATGTTGACCTTGGAGATCGTAAAAAATCTCCACCCTTTACCCACCAGGCGCCGACACCGTGATTCGAACCCAGGACCCTCAGATTGAAAGTCCAACGCTTTAACCATTCGGCTGTTGCGCCCGTCTACCTTTCTTTCGTTCTTCCCCTTTTTTCTTAACTTTTCTTTCCATCTTTCATTTGTCTGTTTGTCTGTCTGTCTTTGTTACGAATTTGTACCTTTTTATTCTCTCTTTTTCTTCTTTTTTCACCTTTCTTTTTCTTTTACTTTAGTTATTTCTCTTCGATGGGAATTCCCAAGCGTTTTTATCTGACCACGGTCATCGTTTCTCCAGCGGAGCATTTCAGATTTCCTGGAATTCACAGCCCGGTGTGGTGGTACGTATGACAGTGCATACATCAGTGTCTTGCAGTCTGTGGCGTCAATGTTTGACCTCTCTGTGTACTGGGATGGACAAGGCTTTCTTGTCTTTTTTTCTCTCTCTTTAAAAAAAAGAAGAAAAAGAAAAAAAGTTTGGTTCTTCGTCAGAGACTGTTTCCCTGCAATTCAATGCCTATCGGTCTGTTGGCGACGTATCTTGGTTTGGACACTCCTGTCTGACGGGCTGGTGTGAGGGTGGGAAGTCTTGAAGAAGGGGTGAGGGGTGTATCTGTGACAATAATTGTCTTTCTCTCAAACTCTCCATGTGTATCTTTGTGTCTATCTGTGTCCTCCTGTCTGTTCCCCTTTCACGCTTTTTCTCAATTAGATTACTTTTTTTTTCCATTAATCTTTTACTCTTTATATCTTCTTTCCAGCAGAACACACACAATACTGAACTGTGTACCTATACTTAACAAAGACTCCCTTCCACCTCTGTTTTGTTTAGATACGCGAAAGGCGACTTTAGCTAACTATACAGTACACCGCCATAGGCCACTTTTGTCGACATCGAAGGGTCATGTTGATAAGACCGTTTTTCACGTTGTACCAAAGCTCGACAGCTGTAGCGATTTTCCCGCCAACAGAACACTCACTCACTCACTCATTTCCTCGACATGAGGAAGATGTCATAGCTCGCCACGCCGTTCTGTTGGCAGCTGTCGTGAGGAGATCTGGCATCGTCATTTTGGTCCATTCCTTGACGTTGTCGGACCAGCTCTTTCTCTGCCGCCCCCGTCTGCGCCCTCCCTCTACAGTCCCTTGCAGGATGGTTTTGGAGAGGGTGTTATGTCGTATGGCGTGACCAAACCATGCCATCTTCCGTCGTTTGACAGTCGCCAGCAGTGGTTCTTGGGGCCCAACAAGGTTGCTGACCAGGTTCCGCACATAGTCATTGGTCTTGTGCTCCTTGTAGAAGATGTGTAGTAGTCTCTTCAAGCACTTGGTTTCGAATGCTTGGTTTCAACAGAACAATGACTTAGCTATATCCCCTTGCCGAGTTTGAAGTGAACGAATCCACTGTGTCGTTTTGACATGAAAATAAAACATGTGACTGAGAGCAGCGCTTCAAAAATGTTTGGCGCTGGGGAGTGTTTTACACAGAAACGTGGCAGTGAAATAGTTCTTTGCTGACAAGTGAGAATGGTCCCAAGAAGTTGTAACATTTACCAGGAAAAAACACCCACATGTAAGTGGGGAAAATACTCAGGAAAAAAACACCCACATGTAAGTGGGGAAAACACTCAGGAAAAAAAGCACCCACATGGTAAGTGGGGAAAATACTCAGGAAAAAAACACCCACATGTAAGTGGGGAAAATACTCAGGAAAAAACACCCACATGTAAGTGGGGAAAATACTCAGGAAAAAAACACCCACATGGTAAGTGGGGAAAATACTCAGGAAAAAAACACCCACATGGTAAGTTGGGAAAATACTCAGGAAAAAAACACCCACATGGTAAGTGGGGAAAATACTCAGGAAAAAACACACCCACATGGTAAGTGGGGAAAATACTCCGTGGAGTAGCAACGTTCCATCACAGCTTCATCAGCGCCACATTGCAGACCTGACAGAACCCACACTGGTCGGAGCGCAGATGAGGACATCAGCTCTGTGACAGTCTGAGAACTCCCAAGTCCTGTTCACAGACTGGGGGGACTGGAGGATGTCAATGTTTGGTTTCCGTGCGTGGGAAAATGTCCAGACTTTTCTGTGGCCTTTTGAGGAGGAAAGGTTTGTCCACAGTCTGCTACAGCCTCCTTCTCCTTCCACTCGACCCACAACTGTCAGACTGAACTGAAAAGCAAAGGGCTTGGAAGATGGAGTCAGATGTGACATTTGACAAATGAACATAATTTACATAGTTGTATAGTGTCATGTCTTGATTAAGCTTTGAAGTTGTTTTAGTTTTTTGCCAATTCAAAAAGCTAAAGTTATATAATGTATTTTGTTGTTGTTGTTGTTGTTTCAGGATGTTCTTTATATAAGCACACAGTTTCTTATCATACAGATACATTGGTTATCGTGTAACATGTTTCTCTTCTTTCCTTGCCTTTCGTTCTTGGATCAATGTCTGTTGGACTGCCACTCTTAGCATATTTCATTATATTTTGATTAATGATTTTGAACAAAGCGAATCATTCTGACCTCTTCGAAGGCCAGAACTACCAACGTATGGGAACAAAATTTGAATATCCCAACAACAACAACAACAACATCAACATCAATGTCACCAGTGTCAGAGCAATCTGCGTGCATCGATGCATCAGTGCACCCATCTTTTTATTTCCAGCATGCTCGCTCTTTTTAATTAAAACGTGAGCCAGCTGACACATCTAAATCAGGTATTCGCATGTGGCGGAGACGATTTCTGTGGAAATTACAGCTTCTTTCTTTCTTTTTTTTCTCTCTCTCTTTTTCTTTGATATGGAGGATGTCAAACACAAGAAAAAGTGAACATTGGGAAGGAGATGTGGTGGAAAGAGTATGGTAGGGAAACAGACTGTTATGCATTAATCCTTTGCCTGTTTGTCTGTCTGTCCGTCTGTTTGTGTTCTTTCTTCCCTTTTCTTCGTTTTCTGTGTCTTTTGTGTGTGTGTGTGGGGGGGGGGTGGGGGGGGGGGGTTGTTTGGTTCTTGTCTTTTTTTTCTTTGTTTGTTTTGTTTTGTTCTTTCTTTCTTTCTTTCTTTTGGCGTGTCTGATGTCTTTCTTTCTTTTTCACTTTCTCAAAAGCACTCCAAATTATTTTCACTAAATAAATAAACAGTTCAAACAACTAAACGTAATGAAATGCTTTTTGTTTGTTAAGTATTCCTCATTCCGTGCTGGCCAAGGTAAGTCACAAAAGCCGCTGAAATGTAAAAAAAAAAGAAAAAAAAAAAAGTTCATACATTGTTGGGAAAATACTCAGACACATAAGAAAGAACTTGGAAGTTAAAAATTCATTTAGAAAGTGGCAACACGTCCACAAAAAGCACCCAGGAAGAGTGGGTACATGTGAAAGCTGGAAGTACTCAGAAAGCAGCAAAGTACCAAAAAGGAATTGCAGACTATCTGAGAATCAGAAGAAGCAGACAACCGACCGTCTGGCAGAGTGCCATCACAGCCCCATTATCACCACGTTTCAGACTTACCAGAATTCACAGCCTGGTGTGAGGTGGGTCAGTGTGTACTTCATTTCTGTGACTGTCTGGTACTGCCAGCGGACGTTTAGAAACTGAACGTTGTCAATTTCCCTTTTTTTTGTTACTGTTTTGTTTGTTCGTTTGTTTGTTTGTTTTTTGTTGGTTTTTCTTGTTTTTCTTGGGGGGGGGGGGGTTGTTGACCCACTTGTGTAAACAAAGTGAGTCTATGTTTTAACCCGGTGTTCGGTTGTCTGTGTGTGAGTTTGTGTGTGTGTGTGTGTGTGTGTGTGTGTGTGTGTGTGTCCTGTTTTTGTTTTGGTTTTGGTGTTTTTTTTCTTGTTTCTTTTTTTTTTGGAGGGGTGTGGGGGTGGGGATAGGGGTGGGAGGGTGACGGGGGGGAATTTCATGACAGTTTGAGAACTTCAGGATCTGTTAAGAAACTGGAGGTCAGTTGTTGTTGTTTTTATTTCGGTGCGTGGAGAGGATGAATGTTGTTGTTTTTTTACCCCCATGGCTTTTTTGTTGGAGAAAAAAAATGTTGCTGTGAGCCACTGATGATCTTCTTTGGATTCGCGTGTGTCGTTCTGGTGTGAATCTTACAGTATTGACCAGAGACTGGGAAGACAGGCGTAACATCTGTGGAAGAACAATATGTACTGGACTGACAGGGAACCAAACTGGAACAACAATATGTACTGGACTGACAGGGAACCAAGCTTTTCAACAAGCGTAACATCTGTGGAAGAACAATATGTACTGGACTGACAGGGAACCAAGCTTTTCAACAAGCGTAACATCTGTGGAAGAACAATATGTACTGGACTGACAGGGAACCAAACTGGAACAACAATATGTACTGGACTGACAGGGAACCAAACTGGAAGAACAATATGTACTGGACTGACAGGGAACCAAACTGGAAGAACAATATGTACTGGACTGACAGGGAACCAAACTGGAACAACAATATGTACTGGACTGACAGGGAACCAAACTGGAACAACAATATGTACTGGACTGACAGGGAACCAAACTGGAACAACAATATGTACTGGACTGACAGGGAACCAGACTGGAACAACAATATGTACTGGACTGACAGGGAACCAAACTGGAACAACAATATGTACTGGACTGACAGGGAACCAAGCTTTTCAACAAGCGTGAGATCTGTGGAAGAACTTTTCAACAAGCGTAAGATCTGTAGAAGAACTTTTCAACAAGCGTAAGATCTGTGAAAGAACTTTTTAACAAGCGTAAGATCTGTGAAAGAACTTTTTAACAAGCGTGAGATCTGTGGAAGAACAATATGTACTGGACTGTGCGCATTTTCCGTCTTATTTAACTAATTAGGTTATTGAAAATGTGTTGTCTATTCAAGAAATTGATACATTTCAGTTAGTCATTTGTTGTAATATGTACGTGTATTTTTTTTCCATCTCTCAGCACAATTCTTCCTGTGAGTATGTATGTCGCATTTGATTAACAGTTCATGTTTTTGTCATAATGAAAACAAGAAACAAAAGAAAAAACGACATTTAAAACCAAAATTCACAAGATTGTGGGAACAGAGTACAGATAACAATATAGAAGCAACAACAAAACATAATCAGTCTCAGATCAGTCTACGTGCTTCAAAGCCTCTTTTGTCTTGCATGCTGTTATTTGAATTAATACCTTTATCAATTTTCTTTGCATCCACACTTGATGCAGACATTTGCAATTAGTCGTTTATCTTGATACACGTTGTCGAGGATGCAGAAGAGACGGGGACCAAGAAAAATGGGGCAATATCCAAAAAAACTGAAAATACCACCCCAGTGGGAAAGTACCTTTAACTCACTCAGTACGGCCAGTCCTCTCTTCTCCTCTACACAGACCCCTCGGATGTCCAGTGGGTGTCTGAATGACCCAACCTTTAGCTTCCGTCGTCAGAATTGTGCTATTCTTTGTCACACACGCACACACTGCATACATACATTTTAACATATATGTGTAACAGCTACCCTGACACATACGCACACATAGGCAGGCACAAACTTACATAAACACACGCACACACAATGCACATTCATATACATGCATGTAGTTATGTACACATACATATGTATACACACATAGTCAAGCACAACTAACGCAAAGGAAGTGGACCTGCCACAATTGAACTTATTGCTGAGGGAAAAGGTGAGTTTTGAGACGAGATTTAAAAGATGCCAGGGAATCAGAATGACGGAGGTTATCAGGGAGCTTGTTCCACGTCTTTGACGATTGAAAAGAAAACGATCTGTGTCCATAGGTCTTACTTCTGACGCTTCTATGCGCTTGGAAAAGGCGAAAACCTTTCCTGTGGCCTTTTGTTGGGGGCCAAGGTTGGCCTGCAGCCACGAGACTTCCTGTCCAGTGAGATGTTTGTCTGCAACGGATCCTGACGATTGGGTACACTCGATCAATGACTGGGGAGGTTTGGTGTGTACAGGTTGTGTGTGTGTGTGGGGGGGTGCGGGGGGGGGTGGATGTAACTGCGATAACATTTGATTCTTCCTCCACCTGTTTGTCTGGCTGTCTGTCCATGTGTTTGTCTGGCTGTCTGTCCATGTGTTTGGCTGCCAGTCTGTGTGTGTGTGGTTGTCTCTAACTTTCTCTTTCTCCCCTTCCCTCTATCTCTCAATGTATGTGTATATATGTCTCCTTCGTTTCTTGATCTATTCATCGAATCATCCGTTCATTTAATCATTCAGCATTTCTTTTTCTTGCTTTCTTTTCTTTTTCTTTCTTTCTTTCGTCCTTCCTTTCTTTCGATCTGTCTCCTTCCTCCATTTCCCTCTTTCTTTCCGGCCGACTTCGTCCCCAACAGAATCACCGCAACAACACCTGACTCTGCACGTAACTTACAGTTTCCCTGTCCGCGGACTGCCATGCGTCCTGTGTTGACCCCAGACTCTTGGTGATTTATGTCCGCGCCTTCATCAGCACTGCACTGGTCAGACCTCAGAAACTGACACGATGTATGGCCGTGTTGCTGAGTACAGTCTCCTTCCCTGTTGATTTCCCTCCGTTGCAATGTTTATGGTTGTCTGTGTTTCTCTGGGATCAGTTTTCACTCCTACAAGAGGATCTGCTCTCCTGGCTGATAGGTGGACGACATTCATCTCTTTTGAATGTTCATGAGACTGTCAGAGCATTTCAATATAAGATAAGCTATAACATGATGTCTATTGATATTCAGTTGGCTGTAATGGATGTGAGCAAAAATCACCATACTTATAGTGCGCATTGTGTTAGTTGCTTTTTTTGGGTTGTTGTTGTTTTTGTTTGTTTGTGTGGTTTGGGGTTGGGTTTTTTGTTTTTTGTTGTTGTTTTTTTGTTGTTTTTTTGTATTTTGTTTGTTTGTTTGTTTTGTTTTTTGTTTGTTTTGCGTTTTTGTTTGTTGTTGTTGTTGTTTTTGTTTGTTTTGTTGGGGTTTTTTTCTGTTTTTTTCTTTCTTTTTTTTTTTTGGGGGGGGGGGGGATTTTTTAAACGCTGATTTATTTTTGCAGTTGTTTGCTACTTTCACAGCCACGGAACAACACGTCTACGTTTTCCCATGCTGTGGTAAAATTGGCAGGA
>NC_134886.1:3171348-3196348 GCF_041734735.1 Babylonia areolata
CTTCCACGGCCTGTGTCCAGCTGAGTAACGCCACAACCTGTGTGGAACAATGCACGTGCTGCTGCAATTAGGGGTGATGGCTTGGGTGGGGGGTGGGGGCGCCTCGTTAACTCACTCAGTACGGCCAGTCCTCTCTTCTCCTCTACACAGACCCCTCGGATGTCCAGTGGGTGTCTGAATGACCCAACCTTTAGCTTCCGTCGTCAGAATTGTCGTATTCTTTGTCAACATTTACATCTTCAGTATGAGAGCCTTTCGACTGCAATATTTTGATGATGGTAATTGGGGTGAAACGCTGTTAACGTCGTCTCTTTCGCCGTTCGTATGGAGAGAGTTAAGAGGAACACGTGACAACAACGCAGTGCACGAGTTATGTCCCCTGAACACTTGCGCGAACTCTTCAATTTGCCACCCGGGGTGTTGAGCTGTGCAAGAACGCAGTGCAAGTAAAAACTGATTGCTAGACACTTCTCGAGTATATCCCATGCTGACCTAACCTTGGGTGTTCGGGAAGTTTCAGTTTCAGTAGCTCAAGGAGGCGTCACTGCGTTCGGACAAATCCATGTACGCTACACCACATCTGCCAAGCAGATGCCTGACCAGCAGCGTAACCCAACGCGCTTAGTCAGGCCTTGAGAAAAAAAAAAAATATATATATATATATAGATAAGCTTACATAAATAAATAATAATTATGATATAAAAAAAGGTAGTAGTAATGAAAATAATAATAAAATAATAATAATAATAATAATAATAATAATAATAATAATAAGTAATTAATTAATAAATAATTAATTAATTAAATAAATAAGACAACAATGATGATAAATAAGCAAATAAATGTAAAACATGAAGACACACATTCACACATACACCCACACATGCATAACAGATATGCCCCAAACACGCAGTTTCACAGATATGAAAGCACAGTCAAATACATATAAACGTACATGAGCTCCAACACACACACACACACACACACACACACACACACGCATTACCCTGCATCTCCTCTACCCCCCTCCTCCACACACTCATTTCTAGTCTATGTATCGCAGCTTCCACGGCACACACACACACACACACACACACACACACACACACACACACACACACACACACACAGATGAACGCTTACTTGTACAAGCACACACACACACGCCCATATCTCCCACCCCCAACCCCACACACATATATACAGAGATATATATATAATATATACGTTCCAATATCCTGTTGCTCCCACAGTGTAGGCATGCATACACTCACATACCTCGGGAAGTCCTTCGAAACGTTGGACAGGAATGGACCATATCAGGATTGAGTATTGGCAAATGATGGATCACAAAGACGATAAATGCTTGATTCTGGACAGATTGAAAACGGCAAGGAGAGGGACTAAAATGAGATCAATTGCTTTGAAAAAAAAAAAAAAGACACAAAAAAATTCATTACGGACCAATTATTGTTCTAATGTCAAGTGCATATGCTTTAGTAACCTGACGATTAAGCATATAATTTTTGACTGTAGCTTGATGAAGCCTTTTGTACACGAAAGTGTGTCTTCACAAGTGACTGAGAACGTTGATGTTTTTGACTTTTTGCATTCATTATCAGTTGCTTCGCTTGTCAGTTTAACGACTTCTCTTTCACGAAATCCTTTTAGTAATTTCGTGTAATTGTATTTGGATTTTTTTTTTTTTTCAAATTTCACCCTCATTTCACCCTCATTTGTCCAGTTTCCCCCAAACCCTCCATTCATCCACATCTCCCACCCCTTCTAACCCATAATACTCAAATGTATTCATAAATACTTTAACAAAGTGTCTTCGATCACCGATATGTGTGACGGGACATTAAACAAAAATTCCTCCTACACATAAATTTTAGTGCTTGCTCTGAGCGTCTATCTTTCTAACATTCTGTTTTGCACAGTATGGCACAGTGCATTACAGTTAACTTCAGTACAATACAGTACAGTATAGTTGAGTACAGTGCAATGATATACAGCGATGTACAGTTCAGTACAGTACAATATAGCACAGTACAGTTTATTACAGTACAGTACAGCACAGCGCGACACAGTGTGGTGCAATGCAGTACAGCACAGAAGATAGCTGTACACCACAGAGCGAAACAGTACATTGCAGTTCGGCCCAGTGTACTGCAGCACAACACAGTGAAGAGCAAGAGAGCAGCTTAGAAATGTAGAATTCAGAGCTTCCATCGCATCATACAGTTCTGTAGATTCTGTGTGTTTGACTTTAGTTGTGGGTGAGTGTGAGAGAGTGGGTGCCTGCGTCTGTGTATGCACGTGTGTGTGTGTGTGTGTGTGTGTGTGTGTGCGCGTGTGTGTTTATCAGTGTGTGTGTGTGTTTATGCTGTTGGCATGTGCTATTGTTCCTGTTTTGTCCTCTTTTTTTTTCATTGTTTTATATTCTTTGATCATTGCAAGCTGAAAGCATGCACACTGACAGTCATATATATTTCATCATTCTGATGTGAGGTATGGTCTTTATTATCATTATCTAATTTCCGTGATGGACCAGTTGTTCCATGCGTTTGCAAGTTATGGTGTTTATGTACACGCGTTGTGTCTGTGCCTGTCTACACCCCACCCTCTCTCTATTAGTCTGTCTGCCTGTTTTTTTTCTGTCTGTATGAATAAGTATTTGAATGTCTGTCTGTCTATCTGAATATATGAATGTCTGTCTGTCTGTCTGTCTGAATATATGAATATCTGAATAGCTGTTTGTCTGCGTGTCTCTACATGTCTGTCTGTTGGTGTCTCTCTCTCTCTCTCTCTCTCTCTCTCTCTCTCTCTCTCTCTCTCTCTCTCCTCTCTCTCTCTCTCTCTCTCTCTCTCTCTCTTTCTCTCTTTCTCCAACCTTTCCCCCCCCCACCCCCAGTTTATGATACAAAATCACACACACAAACACACACACACAAACAGAGAATATATATCTCTCTGTACATTATTTTTTCTTTTCTTTACACCCGCGCGCGTGAATGTGTATTTTTGTGTATATCATTTGAGTATATATATATATATATATATATATATATGTGTGTGTGTGTGTGTGTGTGTGTGTGTGTGTGTGTGTGTGTGTGTGTGTGTGTGTGTGTGGTGGGCAGGGGTTGGGGGTAATGGCTGGCCGTGAACGTGTGTGCACATGTGTGTGTGTGTGTGTGTGTGTGTGTGTGTGTGTGTGTGTGTGTGTGTGTGTGTGTGTGTGTGTGTGTAATGCGAACGATGGGACGAAGAAAGCAGACGGGGGACACACACACACACACACACACACACACACACACACACACACACACACACATATATATATATATAATATATATATATATATATATAGAGAGAGAGAGAGAGAGAGAGAGACAGACAGACAGACAGACAGACAGACAGACAGACAGACAGACAGACAGACAGACACAGAAACAGAAGATTGTTGTTTTTTGTAACTTTTCTCCCCCTCAACAACCACCTCACTCCCATCCCCCACCTCTCACCCAAATCGAACCCTAAAAAATAAAAGAGGTAAATTTCTTTGTAATAAATGACCTTCCAGTTCAGGGGGAGAAAGAGTTTACCGAAATGTTCCTGGCCCACATTTTTCACTTGTCTCCTCCTCAATAACCACCCCAACCCCACCTCTCACCCAAATCGAACCCCCCAAAAATTTTTAAAAAAAGGTAAAATTGCTTGTAAGAAGTGACCTTCCAGGTCAGGGGGAGAAAGAATTTACCGAAATATTCCCGGCCCACAGAAGCTCATTTGATGATGATCTCCATCGACCACCATCCAGGCTGCAATCGATCTGGAGCAAACCACACCAGTTTCCTCCTTCAAAGAGAAAGTGATTTTTTTTCCCAATAAGAAGTAAGCAATGCAATAGCGGTGGCACTAAACTGCAGTGGAAAGTGAATGCACGTAGCTTTTTTTTTCTTTTTAAATCGCAAAGCCTTCCTTCCTTCCTTCCTGTTAGAACGGCGATCTGAATAATGCAGCGTGTCACCATTGAAAGGGGGGTATGAAACGAAATGTATTGTGTGGTCTGTGTGATGGGTATCTTTAAAAACAAAATGACAAGTTTAGAAGTTTTGTTCTGTTTTGTTTTGTTTGCTGGGTGCCTGAAAAGTTACAAGTACGGAATTTGAGATGGTATTTTTGTGTTGTTTCGTGTGATTTTGTTTTTTCCCAGTGTCAGTACACTGGTTTGTTGTTCTTCGTTTATTCATTCATTCATTCATATTTGTTTATTTATCTATTTATCTATCTATTTATTTGTTTGTTTGTTTTTGTTTGTTTTTGGTTGTTGTTGTTTTTTTGTTGTTGTTGTTTTACTTACTTACTACTTGGTGGTATGTGTCCATCGAGATCGATGATGACCATCGTTGTCATCCAGCTGGGGGATGGGGGGAGGGTGGTGGTGGTGGGGGGGGGGATGCTCATGAATCTATCTGTGAATGCGCAGATGGCTGAATAGTCCAATCTGCGCACGAAATGTTCGCTGACAGTTGGGGCAGACAAAGACAGGCATATCATTGTCAGGGAGCTTGTTTGCCCGTGACTTTCTGGCCTGCCTCTTCTGAACAGCTGCAGCAGTCCTGTTGGCCTCGCACAACTTGGCGCCTTTGTGCATAGTAGCGCGCCATTTGTCACGGTCCGCTGCAGATTCCTCCCAGGAGTCAGGGTTGATATCAAACGCTTTCAGAGAGACTTTCAGAGTATCTCAGCCCAGCGAAGCTGGGACTGCATCAGGATGGTGAAGATGCTGGGAATGGTGGCTTTTGTAAGCACCTCCGTGCCTGTGGTCCTGTCTTGCCACGTGATGTTCAGTAGCTTCCTGAGGCATGTTGTGTGGAAGTGGTTCAGCTTCTTGGCGTGTCGTTGGTACACTGTCCAAGTTTCGCAGGCGTACAGTAGTGTGGGGAGAACTACTGCTCTGTAGACCTTTAGCTTGGTCTTAAGACCAATGCCTCTTCTGTTCCAGACATTTGCAGAGTCTACCAAAGGTTGCGCTTGCTCTTGAATCCTGATGTTCACTTCATCGTCGATGGTCGCATTTCGTGACAGTGTGCTGCCAAGGTATGTGAACCGCTCCACCGCACTGAGTCTCTGACCGTTGACTGTGATGTTGGGCTCAACGTGGGGTTTCCCTGGTGCTGGCTGATGGAGAACTTCAGTTTTCCTCGTGCTGATGGTAAGGCCGAAGTTCCTGAGGGCAGTGGCAAACTTGTCGACGCTGAGTTGCATGTCAGCTTCAGATCCAGCGTTGAGGGCACAATCATCAGCAAACGAAAAGTCTCTGATGATGTCTGTCATGACCTTGGTTTTTGCTTGAAGCCTTCTGAGGTTAAACAGCTTGCTATCTGTTCGGTACTTTAGGTCGATTCCAACATCGCCATCTCTGAAGGCATCAGTCAGCATTGCAGAGAACATGAGGCTAAACAGTGTTGGAGCCAGGACGCAGCCTTGCTTGACACCATTTGTAACTGGAAAAGGAGCCGATGTTTCGCCATTGTCCTGGACTCGAGCCTGCATGCCTTCATGGATTTGGCTGACCAAGGAAATAAATTTCCGAGGGCATCCGTACTTGGCCATGATCTTCCACAGTCCCTCTCTACTCACGGTGTCGAAGGCCTTAGTGAGGTCGACATAGGTGGAGAATAGATCAGCATTTTGCTCCTGACATTTCTCTTGCAGCTGCCTTGCAGCAAACACCATGTCGGTGGTTCCGCGCTCTTTCCGGAATCCACACTGGCTCTCAGGCAAATGACCTTGGTTAAGGTGTGCTGTGAGGCGGTTTAGTAGGATCCTGGCAAGTATCTTGCCTGCTATGGAAAGCAAGGAAATGCCCCGATGGTTATCACAGGCTTGCCGGTTCCCCTTTCGCTTGTACAAGTGAATGAAATCCTGGGGGATCGTCTCTTCTTTCCACATGAGTGAGTACAGCTGATGGAGCTTCTCAGTCAGCACAGTGCCTCCATCCTTGTAGACCTCTGCTGGTATGGAGTCTGAGCCAGGTGCTTTGCCACTGGATAGCAGACGGATTGCTTTCTGGGTCTCAAGAAGTGTTGGCGGATCGTCCAGTGCTTCGTTGATGGGGACTTGTGGGAGACGGTCTATGGCTTCATCATTTATGGAGGAAGGGCGATTTAAGACACTGTCGAAGTGCTCAGTCCAGCGTTCGAGAATTTTCTCCTTCTCAGTGATCAAGGTATTCCCATCTGCACTAAGAATGGGGTTGATCCTGAGGAAGTGTGGCCGTAGACTTCTTTTAAGGCATCATAGAACCTCTTCATATCGTGCCTGTCAGCATATCCCTGGATCTCATCAGCTTTGTCACTCAGCCACTTATCCTGAAACTGACGTAACTTTTGCTGAACAGTCCTGCGGATGGCATTGTACACATCCTTTTTTGATGTGGACTTTGGGTTGCTCAGGTAGGCTTGATGCAGACGGCGTTTCTCATCCAGAAGCTGCTTGATTTCATCACAGTTTTCATCAAACCAGTCTTTGTGCTTTCTGGTCATGGGTCCCAGGGTCTCTGAAGCTGTGCTATAGATCAGCTCGCGCAGGGTCCTCCAGTCAGACTCCACATTCTGGTTGTCCAGAGAGGGGGATTCCAGACGATCTTCCAGCAGCTCCACAAAGGTCTGTTTGATGGTAATGTTTTTCAGCTTAGTGATGTTGAGGAGAAAGCTATTCTCAACTTACCTACACCCTCAACACCCATGCAGGTGACACCAAGCCTCCAGCCCCACCCCCACGCCCACACAAATAAAACTCTGCAATAAGTGACCTTCCAGATCAGCGGAAAGAAGGAATCTCCCGGAACGGTCCTGGCCCACGGAAGCTCATTTGATGAAACTATCCATTAACCACCACGAGGCTGCAATCAGTCTGAAGCAAAACACACCCGTTTCCCCTGATGCAGACACAAACTGTTGGTTTTTGTTGGGTGGGGGGAGGGGGGGAGTTAGGGGGTGAGGGGGGTGTTGGGGTTTATGCATTTTGCTGTTGTTTTGTATCGTTTTGTTTTGTTTTGTTTTGTTTTTACCACAGGAAGCCAGCAGCAGTGTAATAGCTGCAGGACTAAACGGCGACGGATAATGAATCAACGGTTTTCATCGCAGAGCTTTCCTTCCTCTAGGCGCAGTAATCAGAATGATCTAGCGTGTCACCGCGTAAAAAAAAAAAAAAAAAAAAAAAAGGGGGGGGGGGGGGGGGTGTTAGGGGGGAAGGGGTAGGGAGGCATATAAAATGAAATAGAATGTGTTGTGAGTGCTGTGGATCCAAAATGTGAAGGAAGAGATCTTAGTAAAAGTCTATGACGCCATTCCACAAAGTGAGAGAGAGAGAAAGAGGAGGACAGTGGGGAAGGAGAATGGGGGATGGGGGGGGGGGGGAGAGTTAATTTCCACTCGCTTACACTCTCAACACCCACCCAGCTGACTCCAATACTCCACCACTCCACACATCCCCCACCCCCGAAAAAAACCAAAAAAACTCTTCAATAAGCGATCTTTCTGTTCATTTGATGAAAATCTCCATTAACTACCACCAGGCTGCAATCAGTCTGAAGCAAAACACACCCGTTTTCCCCTAATACAAACACAAACATTTTTGTTTTTTGTTTGTTTGTTTGTTTTTTTTAGCTGTTTTGTTTTTTTTTTTTACCACAGAAAGCCAGCAGTGTAACGGCCGCAGGTCTAAACGGCCACGGAAAACACTGAACGGTTTTCATCACAAAGCTTTCCTTCAGCAGGGCGATCAGAATGATCTAGCGTGTCACCACTAAACACGAAGAGGGGGAGCAGGGGAGTGGGGGGGGGGGGGTTATGAAACGAAATGGAATGTGTTGTGAGTGTTGTGGGTCTACATTGTGATAGGTTCGGAGGCTTTTGTTCTGTTTTTTTTTTGTTTTTTGTTTTTTAGTGGCACTATATCCTCTGTTTCTTTTTTTTTTAATAGTGGGACTTCTTTTCTTTCTTTTTGTTTTCTTTTACAGAAGACCGATAATTGCACTGAGTGCCTAAAAAGTGAAAAAAGTTCGGAACTTGTGTTTTCGGTGACAATAAATGGTTATATATATATATATATATATATATATATATATATATATATATATAGACAAAATGTAGCACTAAAAAAAGGCAGACAGAGAGAAACCACGGGGAGGGAGAGTGGGAGGAGGGGGAATAAGAGAGTGCTGATTTCTACTCACCTACACCCTCAATACCCACCCAGATGATTCCAATCCTCCCCCCCCCAACCCCCCACCCCCCCCCCCCCCCCCCCATGCCCCACCCCCCAAAAAAAGGTCTGCAATAAGTGACCTTCCAGTTCAGGGGAGAGAAGGCATCCACCGAAATGTTACTGGTCCACGGAAGCTCATTTGAGGAAAATCTCCATTAACCATCACCAGGCTGCAATCAGTCTGAAGCAAAACACACCCGTTTCCCCCTAATACAGACACAAACATTTTTGTATTTTGTTTGTTTGTTTGTTTGTTTTATAGCTGTTTTCTATCTTTTTTTTTACCACAGAAAGCCAGCAGTGTAACGGCCGCAGGTCTAAACGGCCACGGAAAACAATGAACGGTTTTCATCACAAAGCTTTCCTTCAGCAGGGCGATCAGAATGATGTAGCGTGTCACCACTAAACACGAAGAGGGGGAGCAGGGGAGTGGGGGGGGGGGGGGTTATGAAACGAAATGGAATGTGTTGTGAGTGTTGTGGGTCTACACTGTGATAGGTTCGGAGGCTTTTGTTCTGTTTTTTTTTTAGTGGCAATATATCCTCTGTTTCTTTTTTTTTTTAATAGTGGGACTTCTTTTCTTTTCTTTTTTTTCTTTTACAGAAGACCAATAATTGCACTGAATTCCTAAAAAGTGAAAAAAGTTCGGAACTTGTGTTTTTGGTGACAATAAATTGTTTGTATATATATATATATATATATATATATATATATAGAGAGAGAGAGAGAGAGAGAGAGAGAGAGAGAGAGAGAGAGAGAATGTAGCACAAAAAAAAAGGCAGACAGAGAGAACCTCGGGGGAGGGAGAGTGGGAGGAGGGGGAATAAGAGAGTGCTGATTTCTACTCACCTACACCCTCAACACCCACCCAGATGATTCCAATCCTCCCCACCCTAACCCCCAACCCCCCACCCCACGCCCACACCCCCGAAAAAGGTCTTCAATAAGTGACCTTCCAGTTCAGGGGAGAGAAGGCATCCACCGAAATGTTACTGGTCCACGGAAGCTCATTTGATGAAAATCTCCATTAACCCTCACCAGGCTGCAATCAATCTGAAGCAAAACACACCCGTTTCCCCCTAACACAGACAAACTGTTGGGGTTTTGCTGTTGTTGTTTTTTTGTCCTTTTTTTTCTTTCTTTTTTTTTTCTTTTTTTTTTTTTTACCACAGGAAGCCAGCAGTCTAACAGCCGCAGGACTATACGGCCACGGACAATGAATGACTGGTTTTCATCGCAAAGCTTTTCCTTCCTCCAGGCAAGGCGATCGGAATGATCTAGCGTGTTACTACTGAAAAGGGGGTATAAAACGAAATGGAATTTGTTGTGAGTGTTGTGGGTCTAAAACGTGATGGGCTCAGAGGCCTTTGTTCTGTTTTGCAATGGCAATGCATTTTTTTTTTTAGACCTGGTGCTTATAAATACCATTATTACCTATTGTTGTCATTTACCAAGGACCTTTTTTTCTTTTTCTTTCTTTTTTTTTTCTTTTTTGAAACCCAGTCATTGCGTTGAGTAATAACAAAATGAATGCGTTCGGAAGTTTTGTTTTCGGTGACAACACACTGTTGTTGTTTTTTGTTATATATACAGGGATATTGAAACGAAATAAATGTCCGTAACTGATGTAAATGCACCAAGGAAACTCATTTGTTTCTAATCCCCAGTTATTACTGCTGGCCCCCAATCGATCTGTACCCCCCCCCCCCCCCCCCCCCCCCCCACCCACCCACCCCCAAAAAAAAAAAATCACACCTTCCTCTGCGGGAGCGAAAATGTTTCTTTCAGCCCAGCAAGCCAACAATGTAATAGCCATATATCAACTCAAATAGAAAATGAATGAATGTATTTCTTTCCTTTTTTCCAGTAAAGCAATATTCACATACTCCAGCAGAAAAGAAATGTCGTTTGGACGCTGTCCTTCCTGTTCGGATGACAATCAAAACTATCTGACATGCCACTACTGCACTATCGACGAGAGGAGAGGCGATAAGAACGGTTCTTGTGTTTTTTTGATTGATTGATTGATGTGGATAATTACATAGCGCCTATCCTCGGTCGAAAACCAAGCTTTAGGCGCTTTACAAACACGGGGCCATTTGCACAAGAGGCTGCCTACCTGGGTAGAGCCGACTGACGGCTGCCACTGTGGCGCTCATCATTCGTTTCCTGTTTCATTCAATCACATTTCAGGCACGCACACATACACACTCAGACATGTAACATTTTACGTGTATGACCGTTTTGTTTATTCACCCAGCCATGTAGGTAGCCATACTCCGTTTTCGGGGGTGTGCATGCTAGGAATGTTCTTGTTTCCATAACCCACCGAACGCTGACATGGGTTACAGGATCTTTAACGTGCGTATTTGATCTTCTGCGTGCGTATACACACGAAAGGGTGTTCAGGCACTAGCAGGTCTGCACATATGTTGACCTGGGAGATCGGAAAAATCTCCACCCTTTACCCACCAGGCGCCGTCACCGAGATTCGAACCCGGGACCCTGATTGAATATCCAACGCTTTAACCACTCGGCTATTGCGCCCGTCTCCATGCCTTTCTTTTTTTTGTGTGGTCTGTATTCATAGCCTAACCAGACACAGACTGTAGGCTTTGATTTCTTTCTGATTTGAGTGAGAGTAAAATGTGATTTCTACGGAATGCCAGTTTCATGTGGCAGCCGGGGGAGATAATTGGCACACTAAGCTAAGGGACAAAACTCATCACTTGCTTTGAAACTGATCTTTATCAACTGTTTTCATTAGCAGGCACGTTTTCCCCGTGTAATAATACAAGGTCCACGAATTCTGTTGTACTTTATAATATGTCCACGTTGTCGGTAGAATAATCCGTGGAAATTCTCTATTGTCCACCTGATTTGTAGGACAAGTTAATAATTACACTGTTAACAGAATCTGTCAACTCTACTGACAACATAATCTGAAACTACGTTGTGCTATAGTGTATGTCTTCGCAAAATTGGTTGAAGACATCGTTCAGGGATGCATAATTTCATGAATCTGAACCGGCAACACACATGTTTCCTGCATATGATAGCATGATAGTCAGTTGTGTCCGACCATGACCGTCAGATCAGCAGAGGAGGGAGCTGCTGTCCCAGCTATCTGAGCTAGTGTGTCTTGCCCAATTTATATCCCCACTCTCTCGGCCAGGACGATTTTAGGACAGTCGGTGTTGGATGGTTCCCAAAGGTCAACTAGCCCCCAAGAGCACTCAGAGCCAGCGCTGTCTTGCATTCTAATTTGAGAGATATATATATGATAGTCGTGTCCGACTATGACCATCAGAACAGCAGAGGAGGCAACTGCTGTTCTGACTATCTGGGCTAGAATTTGATTATAGTGGAGAGTGTCTTGCCCAAGTTACATCCCCACTCTCTCGGCCAAGAGGGTTTTAGGACAGTCGGCGTTGGGATGGTTCCCAAAGGCCAACTAGCCCACAAGGCTGCAGCACTAAGAGCCAGTGCAATTTTGCCTCCTAGTTTGAGAGTCATAGTCCTTCACAAAAGACTAAGCTGTAAATGAATTCCCATTGACTGGAGAAACCATTGATAATACAATACAGCTCTCACTTTGCTGTTGGCCCATAGTCTTTCATAAAAGACAAAGCTGTAAATGACTTCCCATTGCAATGGCGAAACCATTCAGCATACAGCTATCACGTTGCTGTTTGCCCAACTGTAGACAATGTCAGTCGTGATATAAACTGAGCGTTGGGCCTTGAAATAATACTGATTGATTGAATCCAACAATGTGCTCGTTTCCTCCTACAATGAACAATTCTGATTGGTTTAAACCAACGATTTACCTGTTTCCTCCTACAAAGAACAATTCTGATTGGTTTCAACCAACGATTTACCTGTTTCCTCCTACAAAGAACAATTCTGATTGGTTTTAACCAACGATTTACCTGTTTCCTCCTACAAAGAACAATTCTGATTGGTTTTAACCAATGATTTGCCTGTCATGTTTCCTCCTACAAAGAACAATTCTGATTGGTTTCAACCAACGATTTACCTGTTTCCTCCTACAAAGAACAATTCTGATTGGTTTCAACCAAAGATTTACCTGTTTCTTCTTACAAAGAACAATTCTGATTGGTTTCGACAAGCAATACTCATGTGTCACCCCCCCAAAAAAAATGTTTTGAACCAACACGTCGTCTATTTCCTCAGGCAAGTAATAACTGTCAGCAATGAAGGTGAACTGGAAATAAAAATCCCTTAATGGTTTACATCCTTTCCATTTGAACAGCGGTCAGACTAATCCAACATGTCAACATGGAACCTGATCGATGGAAACAAACTGGATACCCGTTTAACCCCAAACAAAGGAAGCACAGGAAGCCATAAGTGCAATAGCTATTAACCAAACCCCGACAGAAAACGAATGAAGGGTTGTTACAGCAAAGCATTTTCCGATGATAATCAAAACTATCCATTGTGTCGCCATTGTGTGTGGCTGACAGAAAGCGGAGTTCGAAAGAAAAGGGCAGCAATTACCTTGTATGTTTTCATTGTTTGGAAAAGAAAAAAAAAGTGATACATTGGGTGCTCTTTGCTTTGCGTTTCCTGTCAACTTTGTTTTAGCTTTTGAAATCTAGTTTCTGTATTGATTTGCGCGTGGTGTGAAAAAAAACAACAGCGGAAATGACTGATCTTTTAGGATACGTTTCAAAATTGGCAAACGGTGCTGATTGGTTAATCATCCAACCCTACCCGCCCCATCCCAATAACTAAAGTAAGTTGCGTAATGTTACCGGCAATAAGTGAATTAGTGAACATTTCTTCACACCTTGAACATTGAAGCGCATTTGACCGCAATCACAATTTGCTATTCTGTCACCAGGTACCATTCGATCTGGACACAAATATACCTGTTTTTTGTGTGTTTCTTTTTTGTTTGTTTTTTGTCTATCATTTTTAACTCTTTCCATACGAACGGCGAAAGAGACGACGTTAACAGCGTTTCACCCCAATTATCATCATCAAAATATTGCAAGCGGAAGGCTCTTATACTGAAGACGTGAATGTTGACAAAGAATACCACAATTCTGACGACGGAAGCTAAAGGTTGGGTCATTCAGACACCCACTGGACATCCGAGGGGTCTGTGTAGAGGAGAAGAGAGGACTGGCCGTACTGAGTGAGTTAATGACTGTGACCTCAGAAAACCAGCAGAAGGAAAAGGAAGATGAACAGTTTTGACCCAGAGGATTCTTCCTGTTCCAACAGCGGTGGGAAGCTCTACAGCTGTGTGTGAAGGACCTGCAGCGTTCAGCTGCCTTCCTCATGGAGACTGGAGTGTCCATCTGACCAACGGGAAGAAGTGTAGTTTTACGTATAGCACACAGAGAGTGACACACACACAGACAGACAAAGAGAGACAGACAGACAGAGAGAGAGAGAGAGAGACGGGCAAACAGACAGGCAAAGACAGAGAGACAAAGAAAAGAGTGAAAGGGAGAGAGAGGGGGAGAGGAAGAAAGAGAGTAATTATAAAATTGCAATCTTAGGCTCTCCCTTCCCATGTATTATTAATACAGTTTATTGGCCTAATGAGTGACCTTACCGTAATGAATATTGTGATTTATGCTAATCACCATTTGACGTGAAAACAGAAAGTCATTTGATCAAAATCTCCTTTTGCCATTCCGTCAGCTGATGCCTATCAATCTGGAGGAACAACACACCCCTTTCCTGCCACCCAAAGTGAATGCAGGAGACCATCAATGTAAAAGACCAAAGGTTGCACGACAGGTAGTCAGATAACGTAGTCTAACTGCCAGCAAAATCGTTAATCGTTAATCGTTAGCTGTCATCTGAAGCGCGCTACTAACTGCGTTGCATAACTTGAACTTAAATGGCAGCCACTTACCTTCAAAGTTGTGCTGTTCGCTGGCAGAAACGCCATTGGTTATAAATAGATTCGGGCATTCCCTTATACACCCGACCTAATTTTAACCGGAGTGGGATGATACCATTGTGCTCATGCGCACAACGTAAACATGGCCTCCGCAAGTGATACCGCAGGCGTGTTCGGATGCGGAATTTCACTTCAACGGAAACGTAAACTTTAATCGAGGAGTACACTGTACGACAGGACTTACTGCAACGTAAATTGAAGACCACACTGACCAACAAAGCCACGCACAAAGCGTGGTCCGAAGTGACAGCAGCTATGAATGCTACAGGCCATGTTGGGCGCTCAGTGACCGAGGTGAAAGAGAAAGGAAAAGGCAGACACTCGCTTCTAAAGCAAGAGCACAGTTGCGAGCAATCAACTGGCTCTGGAAAAGCAGTGGATTTGTTTGAAAACAACTTGTTTTTGAAACAGACGTGGTCGGAGGTGTCTCGGTGGACATTGAGGGATTCTATTCGGGGAACACACATATGAATATCTTCATCGACGTAAGTTGATTTCTTTATAAATCTTGCCTGTTAAAAAAATAAATAAATAAATAACCATGCATGTCATTAAAAAATTGGGTACACGATGTTTTGTTTTCGTAGGAAGGAATTCATAGAAGGATCTGCGGGTTTGTTTCTTTTCTTTTCTTTTCTTTCTTTTCCTTTTTTTTTATGTGTGTGTGTGTGTGTGTGTGTGTGTGTGTGTGTGTGTGTGCGTGCGTGTGCGTGCGTGCGTGCGTGTGTGTGTGTGTGTGTGTGTGTGTGTGTGTCAGATAACTGCTATCAGTGTGTTGTGCAACTGGACCCAGCACTAGACACTATCAGAACCAGTGAATTGTGTATAACCCAATGCTTTCCTTACTGTTTGCTAAGTTGTTTGATATTGGTTTTAGCTGTTCGCAGTGTTTGGGTGCTTGACATTCTGCCATGATATTGATTTTAGCTGTTCGCAGTGTTTGGGTGCTTGACATTCTGCCATGATATTGATTTTAGCTGTTCGCAGTGTTTGGGTGCTTGACATTCTGCCATATTTGAGGGTAGTACTTTTGTCCTTTTTTCAGTGTCTTCACCAGAACCTAAACGAGACATATTCATCAAATTTCAAAACACCTGTTTGAGCATTAGTAAACAACAATGGCAATGTGCAGAACAAAATCAATCTACGTTATTACATGACATAATTGCACAGCCATCATTTTGGGTATACTTCTCCACAATTAGGTCACACTGAAAATAAGTCATCTCATTCTGCCTCTTCCTCAGAACATAATTATTTATTTCCCCCAATCTCCCACAGTTATCAGAAAATGTATCGTATGCCTCTCACAACAGAACAGTGTGGATCCATGCTGTTTAGAGAACATTGGTTTCATGTTGCACGCGTTTTGTCAAATACATAACAAAACTTAATCGGAATCAATTCAGCAGGGGATGGGTGGGGGAGAGAGAGAGAATAATAATTATAATGATTAGTATTTATATAACGCTGAAACCTGTGTATAGACGAATCAAACCACTTTCACACCAGTCAGTCACACGTATGAGTAACTCTAGTCTGAAAAAAAACAAAAGAAAAACTGAAAAAACAACGAAGGGGCAGGGAAGGGAGGCTATTTTGGGAAGAGGTGGGTTTTAAGGCCAGACTTAAAAGACCTGAGTGTGGAGACCTGACGAGGCGAAGGGGGTGGCCTCATTCCAAATGCAAGGTCCTAGAGACAGAGAAAGAGCAGCGGCCGACAGTGGAGTGTTTGGATCTGGGTATGCCTAGGCAGAGTAGATCCGAATCCGATCATAGAGAGCGAGATGGACGGGGCAGATTTGTGAATACATTTATAACAAAGAGTGCAGATCTTGTACTTTATTCTGTGTGCGACAGAGAGCCAATGAAGATGTTGTAAAAGAGGAGTGACGATAAAGAGAGACAGAGACAGAGACAGACAGACAGACACAGAATTGACAACTCAAAACGTTCTCATTCAAGGATTGAGATTTTTGGCATGCCGTATTCTTTTCTGTCAATCTGTCCTTGCTAATCTACATCCAATACACACAGACACGCGCGCGCGCGCGCACACACACACACACACACACACACACACACACACACACAGAGAGAGAGAGAACACAAAACTCAGAAGAGAAAGATGGGGGGATGGGGGTGGGGGTGGGGAGAAGGAATTTGGCAGCTGTGTCTTCAGTTTACAACGGTTACGGCTTTTTTCTTCTTCTTCTTCTTCTTCTTCTTCTTCTTCTTTTCTTTCTTTTTTTTTTCCACACGAAAACTCCAGTCAATTTTCCGCTTCACAGCGCGAGTGTCAGACTCACGTAGTTTACATGACATAGCCGAAAGGTGATCGGGTAAGGAAGCGCGGGATATGGGATACATGATTAAGATGGAAAAAGTATAAGAATAAAGACAGAGAATATGCCGACTGGGGGGGGGGGGGGGGGAGAAACGAAACGACACTGTAAGAACTTCTTCTTTTTTTTTTTTTAAGTAGGGTAATGAGATAGGCAAATATCTTCTCCTTTTTTTAACACAACCTTGGAAAGGACACAGAGAGAGAGTGGGGCGGGTGGGGGTGGGGGGGGGGAGGTTCGAGGGGTGGGGGTGGGGGGGGGGGGCGCGGAGGTTGAATAAAGAATATTATGGCTTCCACATTTCTCGTACGAGTAAATGTTCCTGTCACTTGGGATTTTGCGGCGTTCTAACCTTGACGTTTCCCGATTAATGACTTTCTTTTAAAAAAAAAAAATAAAAAAAAGAATGAAATAGAAAACACACGAACAAGCAAGAAAACAGACAAATAAAGAAACAAACAAACAAAATTAGCAACAACTACAAATCAGTTTTTTTTTATGTTCTTTTAGAAGAATTCATATTCATATCTGCTTTTCCCCAGCAGCGGAATATGTAATAAGCTGTGTCTTATGACAAATATATCGCAGAAATATCATTTTTGCAGATTGTATATATATATATATATATATATATATATGTGTGTGTGTGTGTGTGTGTGTGTGTGTGTGTGTACGCTGCAAAGTTAAGTTCAAGTACTGTACTGCATGTTGTCGTTGTTTCTTTCTTTGTTGTAAATTCACCACATTTTTTTGGCGAACATTCATTGCTTTTTGACCCTCTAAACAGGAATCATTGTGATTCTTCTAACTTTCATCCTGTCCACAAGTTTCTGACAGCCTCTTCGTGGTTACTGAATCAAATTCACAGACACGCTGTCATGCCTTCCCTCCCCCCCCCCCCCCCACCTACACCCCCATAACCCCCACACACACCCCACCCACCACCCACCACCCACCACCCTTGAGAGAGAAGAGATTACAGAACCAGAAAAATCCTCAATGTTCTGAATAACAGTGGAGCGTTCCGGAGATAAAAAGCGCCCTCTTGTGATAAAAAAAAATGTCCGCAAAGGAGATTGTTCCTCTCTTTTCATTTTTAGTCAATCTGATTAGGAAAATCCCCATGACAGTCTTGCAGAAACCGGGTGCGAAACACGCGCACATACACACACACACACACACACACACACACACACACACACACACACACACACACACACACACACACACACACACACACACACACACACACACACAGAGAGAGAGATAGAGAGAGAGAGAGAGAGAGAGAATACAAGTGATGCGAATGCGAATTATTAAATTGCATATAGGCCATGGGCATAATTACAATTACATTGGGGTTTGGTGGGGATGAGGATGAAGTACTGGGAACAATATCATCATTGTACACTCCAATATAAACAAGAGAGGCAAGGCCTTCAAGACTCACTTGTGATACACTGAAAAAAAATCCAAGCTTTTTATGTATCAAAATGTAATGTTTAAGATGAGAAAGATCAGTTTAAAGCGAATTAAGTCCCCTAGCATTAATTACAGAGTAATTTCCCTTTTTTTTACTATCTGCACCAAAACGTTTGCAAAATAAATAAAACTTCCATGCTTAGCGAAAGAAGTTCCTGTTTGAACAAAAAAATGATAATAATGACTGCTCTTGTTGTTGGGTCAGAATATCAGGTCAAAGTGCCAAGTTTAGAGAATACAAAAAATATAAATATAACAGTAAATGCAGTTTGCATATAATTAGGCTTCATTTTTTTTTTTTTTTTTTTTTTGTGCCCATCCCAGAGGTGCAATATTGTTTTAAACAAGATGACTGGAAAGAACTGAATTTTTTCCTATTTTTATGCCTAATTTGATGTCAACTGACAAAGTATTTGCAGAGAAAATGTCAATGTTAAAGTTTACCACGGACACACACACACACACACACAGACACACACACACACACACACACACACACACACACATACAGACAACCAAACACCGGGTTAAAACATAGACTCACTTTGTTTACACAAGTGAGTCAATAACAATAATCTTATCATAGCATCTAGTTACGAGAGAGAGAGAAAGAGAGAGCGAGAGAGAAGCAACACAAACAGCACCACAGATGTCTTTGTTGTATTCTGCCAATTGAAACTTAGGGAAAAAAAGAAAAAAGCAGGGGCGATCTTTGAAGACAACCAAACATGAAAAGCTGAGCTCTCAAACCAATATGCATCCTTACAATGAATACGTCAGTGAAAATACAATACACGATACAAACAGAATCAGCTTGCGTTCTTTTCTTGGTGTGTGTGTGTGTGTGTGTGTGTGTGAGAGAGAGAGAGAGAGAGAGAGAGAGAGAGAGAGCTGGGAATGATGAATGGAGAGAGGGACTGGAGGCACACACACACAATGAGAGACAGACAGACAGACAGACAGACAGAC
Source organism: Babylonia areolata (assembly GCF_041734735.1). Taxonomy (NCBI): domain Eukaryota; kingdom Metazoa; phylum Mollusca; class Gastropoda; order Neogastropoda; family Buccinidae; genus Babylonia; species Babylonia areolata. The sequence goes on from NC_134886.1 coordinate 3,190,369, forward strand.
AGAGACTCTGTGTCTGTGTCCACGTCTGTGTCTGTCTGTCTGTCTATCTGGCTGTCTGTGTCTGTGTGTGTGTCTGTGTGCGCGTGCGCGTGCGCGCGTGTACTTTTCTGAATGACCCATTTTTCTCTCTTATCAAAGTGACATTACTCCCCATTTAACTTTAAATAATCTTTCTTCTAGTGTGGGTATTACGTACTTTCAAACAAAGTTTGGGAACAGGAGATTGTTCGTCTGTGACCTTTAAAAAAAGTTACTCCGAAGTGGACGCATGGAAAGGCCTGTTAATGTAACACCACATTTAGTTCAGTTGTAGGGATTTTTGTTTTACGGTTTCCGAAGAAATGCCAATAATTAATGTCATTTCACACACACACACACACACACACACACACACACACACACACACACACACACACACACGAACGCACGCACGCACGCACGCACACACACACACACACACACACACACACACACACACACAGAGGCACACACACGCACGCACTTCAAATTTAGGTATTCACTTTTAGAAGAAAACTACTTTTTTTTGTCTTAATCAGTTTGAAGGTATTATCAGGGTTCAATGGATTGGACACCCATTTCTACATCCGTCTGATTTCAGTTATTGTATTAATTAGCATTGCAAGACTGGATAGTTTTTATTTATTTATCTATTTATTCATTTATGTATTTGCTTATTTATCTATTTATTTATTTGTTTTGCTTGTTCATTTCTGTTCGAGTAGGTTTAAAACTGTCGTTTGCTGTAACAACAATCCATGAGGTCTTTACGACATGGGTGAATGCATCAACATACTTTCAATCTGTAACAAACCATTATGATAAACGAATGAAATGATGAAAGCATATAATGAAGCCAAACAAAGCTCCATCTTTGAAGAAAATCTGATAATAACCAACAGGCTACCCAACACATAATAACTCCATCCATTCATCTATCAATGCATTGGAACATATTCCAGCATGGCTACAGAACAAAATTGTTAAACCTACCTGACCACGTACTTATGCAAGACAGACAGACAGACAGACAGACAGAGGCTCTGAACAAGACAAGCACGGGATTTACGTTCATTTCTTGTGTTCAATGACCATTGCCTATGAGAGAGAGAGAGAGAGGGAGAGAGAGAGAGAGAGAGAGACTGAACAAAAATTCAGCACGTGATTTACGTTCATTTCTTGTGTTCAATGACCATTGTCAATGAGAGAGAAAGAGACAGACAGACAGACAGACAGACAGAGAGAGCTTCTGTCCATGAATTCTGCACTTTTATTTCTTGTGTGTGTGTATGTGTATATATATATGTGTGCGTGTGCGTGTATGTGTGTGCGTGTGCGTGTATGTGTGTGTGTGTGTGTGAATGTGTGTGTGTAAATGTGTATGTGTGTGTGTGTGTGTGTGTGTGTGCGTGTGTGTGTGTGTAAATGTGTGTGTGTGTGTGTGTATGTGTGTGTGTGTGTGTGTGTGCGTGTGCGTGTGTGTGTGTGTAAATGTGTGTGTGTGTGTGTATGTGTGCGTGTATGTGTGTGCGTGTGCGTGTATGTGTGTGTGTGTGTGAATGTGTGTGTGTAAATGTGTATGTGTGTGTGTGTGTGTGTGTGTGCGTGTGCGTGTGTGTGTGTAATCTCGCACACGGCGGGAAATGGCGGCCAGACAGCAGCTGTCGACCACTGGTGCAGAATATTTTGTGTGTGTTTTGTGGACTTGTATCGGACTTGTTCAAAAACTAGAAATGTGTGTAAGTAATTTCTAATACGTCTGTGAAAAGAAGTACACAAAAACAACTGGTGGACATATTGACATGGAGGGCCTCTGTTGGCATCTTTATGTGGGAAGGGGCAAGGTGTATCAAACGTGGACACAAAAACCTTCACAGGAACTGCCACAGGTCAGCGAGAGCAGAGACACTGGACCGCAGATATCGTCGACCGATGTCGTTATGGCTTTGGCGTGTTGTTACATAGTTATGGCGTTGATGAACAGTTTGTTATTTTTTGCTATGTGGGTAGAATGTTATCGCTCGACACTTCATAGCTTATCGAACAAGAACGTTAAAAAAAAAACAAGGTCATATAATAATAATAATAATGGTATTTATATAGCGCTGAATCTTGTGCAAAGACAAATGAAAGCGCATTCGCACCAGTCATTCACAGGCATGCATAACTCTAAATCTGGAGAAACTGAAGACAAGGAAGAGGTAGGGAAGGGAGGCTGTTTTGGGAAGAGGTGGGTTTTAAGGCCAGACTTGAAAGAGCTGAGTGTGGAGACTTGACGAAGCGAAAGAGGAAGTTCATTCCAACTGTAAGGTCCAAAGACAGAGAAAGAACGGCGGGCCAATAGTGAGTGGTTATGGGTATGCGTAAACAGAATGGATTCGAAGCCGATCGTAGTGAGCGAGATGGAGTGTAGAGGTGAAGGCAGAAGATGTGTTTTTTGTCAGTGACAGTTGCTCTTATTGTCAGTTAGCAGAGACGGGCGCAATAGCCGAGTGGTTAAAGCGTTGGACTGTCAATCTGAGGGTCCCGGGTTCGAATCACGGTGACGGCGCCTGGTGGATAAAGGGTGGAGATTTTTCCAATCTCCCAGGTCAACAAATGTGCAGACCTGCTAGTGCCTGAACCCCCTTCGTGTGTATATGCAAGCAGAAGATCAAATACGCACGTTAAAGATCCTGTAAACCATGTCAGCGTTCGGTGGGTTATGGAAACAAGAACATACCCAGCATGCACACCCCCGAAAACGGAGTATGGCTGCCTACATGGCGGGGTAAAAACGGTCATACACGTAAAAGCCCTCTCGTGTGCATACGAGTGAACGCAGAAGAAGAAGAAGAAGTCAGTTAGCAGTGCACGTGCCAGTGCTTGTCTCCTCCTTTTGCAGGCAGCACGCAGTGTTTTCACTGTGAAGGGTGCTTCTCAGCGGTGACGTTGATATTATTTGGGAAGGAGTGCAGACCCACTGTCGTCGGATTTTCGTCGGGATTCCCCGTTTGGTGTTGTTTTTTGTTGTTGTTGTTGTTGTTGTTGTTTTTAGCGAGAATCGCGTGCGCATGCGTGTCTCCATTTCCTTTATTTCCTGGTCACCAAAAGGCTAAAATTTCGTCGTGGAAATCGCTGTTCTCACGAAAGGATTTTGAATAATTTCGGTGAGTAATTTTGCAAGTTTACAAGCTATATTTAGTTTTATAATTACACCAGATGTTTGCTCTCTACTTCTTCTTCTTCTTCTTCTTCGTTCATGAGCTGCAACTCTCACGTTCACTCCTAAATAATGTACACAAGTTGGCTTTTACGCGCATGACCGTTTTTGCCCTGCTATGTAAGCAGCCATACTCCGTTTACGGTTGTTGTTTTTGTTGTTGTTGTTTTTTTGCTTTAACTCACTCAGTACGGCCAGTCCTCTCTTCTCCTCTACACAGACCCCTCGGATGTCCAGTGGGTGTCTGAATGACCCAACCTTTAGCTTCCGTCGTCAGAATTGTGGTATTCTTTGTCAACATTCACCCCTTCAGTATAAGAGCCTTCCGCTTGCAATATTTTGATGATTGTAATTGGGTTGAAACGCTGTTAACGTCGTCTCTTTCGCCGTTCGTATGGAGAAAGTTAATCTTCTGTGTTTACTTTGAGCGTGCCTTATGTCCAATCGCTGTCATTATGTATTCGAACCGATCCATTTACAAACTCTGCCGTAAAGTTGTCAGAACATAAGCAGTACAAACTCCGAGAAGCCACGGTGCTGGGCTGCAGCTGTCACTGATCTCTCGCCCCAACACTGACGGACAATCTGATTCAACTGAGAAGTCTGACAATTCGACAGACACAGTGACAGTACCAGATGGCGTCGTGAACAGACTGATGCAAGCTATGCAGCAACAATTTACGAAACAGTTTCAGTTTCAGTAGCTCAAGGAGGCGTCACTGCGTTCGGACAAATCCATATACGCTACACCACATCTGCCAAGCAGATGCCTGACCAGCAGCGTAACCCAACGCGCTTAGTCAGGCCTTGAGAAAATAAATAAATAAATAAATAAAATAAATAAATAAATAAAAATAAAATAAAGGTGAATAAATAATAGATAAGCTTACATAAATAAATAAATAATTATAATATAAAAAGATAGTAGTAATAATAATAATAATAATAAAATAATAATAATAATAATAATAAAAATAATAATAATAAATAAATAAATAAGACACCAATGATAATAAATAAGCAAATACATGTAAAACATGAAGACACACATTCACACATACACCCACACATGCATAACAGATATGCACCAAGCATGCAGTTCCACAGATATGAAAGCACAGTCAAATATATATATATAAACGTACATGAGCTCCAACACAATTTACGGAACAAATAAGACCGATCAGATACGATCTGGGTGAAATTAAAGACGGACTTAGTCAAGTTAAATAACAGTTTCAGTTTCAGTTTCACTTTCTCAAGGAGGCGTCACTGCGTTCGGACAAATCCATACACGCTACACCACATCTGTTGAGCAGATGCCTAACCAGCAGCATAACCCAACGCGCTTAGTCAGGCCTTGAGTGCATGCTTACATATTTGTATACCTATGAAAGTGGATTTCATTTTACGTAATTTCGCCAGAGGACAACACTCTCGTTGCCATGGGTTCTTTTTCAGTGCGCCAAGTGCGTGCTGCACACGGGACCTCGGTTTGTCGTCTCATCCGAAAGACTAGACGCTCAGTTGGATTTTCCAGTCAAACTTAGGAGAAAGGGCGAGAGCGGGATTCGAACCCACACCCTCACGGACTCTCTGTATTGGCAGCTGAGCGTCTTAACCATTCTGCCACCTTCCTCCTCAACATAAATAAATGTTAAATAACAATGCAAAGAAATTAACAGAATATGTGACAGACTTGAGACTGACCACAGATTATATCATGTGACACTGTTTCTATAAAAAAAAAAAAGAAAAAAAAAAGAAAAGAAAGAAAGAAAAAAGGGTGCATCAACTGTCTAAAAATAGAACATTTTCTTATGATTTGCATATTAAAAAAATTATTGGTTCATTCCTGCATTGAACCGCGTAATTATAAACTATGCCTCGACCGTTTTGGGATTCAGCACATGTGATTATATCTTAAAATTAAACCCAGGTCTTCGTGGGCGTGCTCCTGAATTAGTTAGTGCAAAATCGCCCACTTGATCTGTTTCTAATTACACAAAACTTGATTATATTGGCAATCAAATTAAAACTTGAATATGATGCACCCACATGTAAAATTATAACCAGGTTGTGTCCCTCGTGTCAATACTCGCCGTCACGCACATGAAATAATTCGGTGTCGCCAAGGATCGATATTTATCAAAAACAAGTCTCAAATATTCTGGCGAATATTTATGGAGCACTATTTCAGCTGTACGTAATGTAATCTCCAGTAGTCTCGGTGTCTTCAGCAGACTATATCAAATACATTTTAGTGACAGAGCTAAGTCTTGTGAACAATTTAGGATTATTCAGATTGAAAAAAAAAAAAAGGACTTTCAGTGTTCTTGTCTCTCTGTCTGTACCCGACCTTACAACATCCCCTGCACTCCCCCTCCCTATCTATCTCTCTCTCCCTCTCTCTCTCCCTCTCGCTCTCTCTCTTTCTCTCTCTCTTCCTCTCTCTCTCTCTCTCTTCATCTCTCTCCCGCTCTCTCTCTCCCTCTCTCTCTCTCTCTCTTTCTCTCTCCTATCTCTCTCCCTCTCTCTCTCTCTCTCTCTCTCTCTCTCTCTCCCTCTCTCTCTCTCCCTCTCTCTCTCTTTCTCTCTCTCTCCCTCTCGCTCTCTATCTCTTTCTCCTATCTCTCCCTCTCTCTCCCTCTCTCTCTCTCTCTTCTCTCCCTCCCTCCCTCTCTCTCCCTCTCTCTCTCTCTCTCTTCTCTCTCTCCCTCCCTCTCTCTCCCCCGCCCCCTCTCTCTCTCTCTTTCAGGA
>NC_134886.1:3208848-3213848 GCF_041734735.1 Babylonia areolata
TCACCACCATTGCCACCACCACAACAACAGCAAAAACAGAAACAACAACAACAAACAACCACAACAACAACACCAACTACAGCAACAAAGACGACGACGACAACAACAACAACAACAACGCAACAACAACGACAACAACAACAATAAAACCAGTAACAACAACAACAACAACAACACCAGTAACAGCAACAACAGTGACAACGACAACAACACGAGGTTGTCTGGCCCTTTCAGAGAGTGATCCCAGGAAGTGCCAGTGGATACAGTGGCGGGGGCCTGCTATTGATCTGTCACCTGTGTGAACTGCACGGCTCACGGTGCCACTCTGTGTTGCTGAAGAGTGGACAGCGGGCAGGTAGGTCACAGTGCTGTGTACTGGTCTGTCTGTCTGTCTGTCTGTCTGTCCGTCAGCCTTTTCCATGTCTTTCTCTTATTTCATTTTTGTTTCGTTGTTTCTTTTGTTTCTATCTTTGGTTCTTTGGTTGTTGTTTTTTTCTTTCTTTGTTTTTTGTTGTTTGTTTTTTTCTTTCTTTGGTTCTTTACTTTTATTGTTGTTCTTTGTTTCTTTCATCCTGTCTGTCTGTCTGTCTGCCTATCTATCTATCTGTCTATCTATCTATTTATCTATCTATCTATCTATCTATCTATCTATCTATCTATCTGTCTGTCTGTCTGTCTGTCTGTCTGTCTATATGCCTGTGTCTATCTACCTATCTACCTATTTGTCTGTCGGTCTGTCTGTATATCTATGTATTCATGTATCTATCTATCTATCTATCTATCTATCTATCTATCTATCTATCTATCTATCTATCTATCTATCTGTCTGTCTGTCTATCTATCTGTCTGTCTATCTGTCTGTCTATATGCCTGGCTGTCTATCCGTCTATCTGTCTTTTCCTTTGTTTTTCTTTTGTACTTTTTGCTGTTGGTCTTGTTTGTATTTTTGTCTTCATGGGAGTCCGTTGATATGTGTCCACCTTCTCAATGCCGATAAAACACATCACATAAAATACTAATGGCATTGTCGTGTATTGAAAAGAATGCCTTCAGCTGATTATAGTTTTATTCTTTTCAACAAAGATTTAAGGATTTCCAAATTAATGACAAGAGCAATGCTGAGTTGAATGAAATTTCAAGTGCAAGAGATCTGCACATGTATGGAATAAAATATCCTTTTCACACACACACACACACACACACACACACACACACACAACACACACACACACACACACACACACACACACACACACACACACACACACACACACATCTCTCTATCAGTCTATCCTGACAGGACTGAAGTTGGTTTCGAAAACCGGCTGATGCATACATTGTCATGAATAAGTGATTGCCCCATGTCCGTAACAAACCATGAAGACCTTCCGCCAGAACTATTCCATCTGCATGAAAACAGACAGGGCTTTGGTGGATGGGAGTGATAAGAGTGGCTAGGTAAAAAAAAAAAAAAAAGGTTGAGAAGGGTGGCTGGGTGGAGGGGAATTAGAGGGGTGGCTGGGTGGAGTGGAATTATAGGGGTGGATGGGAGGAGGGGAATTAGAGGGGTGGATGGGTGGAGGGGAATTAGAGGGGTGGCTGGGTGGAGGGGAATTAGAGGGGTGGTTGGGTGGAGGGGAATTAGAGGGGTGGCTGGGTGGAGGGGAATTAGAGGGGTGGCTGGGTGGAGGGGAATTAGAGGGGTGGCTGGGTGGAGGGGAATTAGAGGGGTGGTTGGGTGGAGGGGAATTAGAGGGGTGGCTGGGTGGAGGGGAATTAGAGGGGTGGTTGGGTGGAGGGGAATTAGAGGGGTGGCTGGGTGGAAGGGAATTAGAGGGGTGGCTGGGTGGAGGGGAATTAGAGGGGTGGCTGGGTGGAGGGGAATTAGAGGGGTGGGTGGTGGGGAATTAGAGGGGTGGCTGGGTGGTGGGGAATTAGAGGGGTGGCTGGGTTGAGGGGAATTTAGAAGGGTGGCTGGGTGGTGGGGAATTAGAGGGGTGGGTGAGTGGAGGGGAATTAGAAGGGTGGGTGAGTGGAGGGGAATTAGAGGGGTGGGTGGTGGGGAATTAGAGGGGTGGCTGGGTTGAGGGGAATTTAGAGGGGTGGCTGGGTTGAGGGGAATTAGAGGGGTGGCTGGGTGGAGGGGAATTAGAGGGGTGGTTGGGTGGAGGGGAATTAGAGGGGTGGTTGGGTGGAGGGGAATTAGAGGGGTGGCTGGGTGGAGGGGAATTAGAGGGGTGGCTGGGTGGAGGGGAATTAAAGGGGTGGCTGGGTGGAGGGGAATGAGAGGGGTGGCTGGGTGGAGGGGAATTAGAAGGGTGGGTGAGTGGAGGGGAATTAGAAGGGTGGGTGAGTGGAGGGGAATTAGAGGGGTGGGTGGTGGGGAATTAGAGGGGTGGCTGGGTGGTGGGGAATTAGAGGGGTGGGTGAGTGGAGGGGAATTAGAAGGGTGGGTGAGTGGAGGGGAATTAGAGGGGTGGGTGAGTGGAGGGGAATTAGAAGGGTGGGTGAGTGGAGGGGAATTAGAGGGGTGGCTGGGTGGTGGGGAATTAGAGGGGTGGGTGAGTGGAGGGGAATTAGAGGGGTGGCTGGGTGGAGAAGAATTAGAGGGGTGGCTGGGTGGAGGGGAATTAGAAGGGTGGGTGAGTGGAGGGGAATTAGAAGGGTGGGTGAGTGGAGGGGAATTAGAGGGGTGGCTGGGTGGTGGGGAATTAGAGGGGTGGGTGAGTGGAGGGGAATTAGAAGGGTGGGTGAGTGGAGGGGAATTAGAGGGGTGGCTGGGTGGTGGGGAATTAGAGGGGTGGCTGGGTGGTGGGGAATTAGAGGGGTGGGTGAGTGGAGGGGAATTAGAAGGGTGGGTGAGTGGAGGGAATTAGAGGGGTGGGTGGTGGGGAATTAGAGGGGTGGCTGGGTTGAGGGGAATTTAGAGGGGTGGCTGGGTGGTGGGGAATTAGAGGGCTGGGTGGAGGGGAATTAGAGGGGTGGCTGGGTGAGTGGAATGAAAATTAGAGGGGTGGCTGGGTGGAGGGGAATGAGAGGGGTGGCTGGGTGGAAGGGAATTAGAGGGGTGGCTGGGTGGAGGGGAATGAGAGGGGTGGCTGGGTGGAGGGGAGTTAGAGCGGTGGCTGGGTGGAGTGAAATGAGAGGGGTGGCTGGGTGGAGGGGAATGAGATAGGTGGCTGGGTGGAATTAGAGGGATTGCTGGGTGGAGGGGAATAAGAGGGGTGGCTGGGTAGATTTAGAGTGGTGGCCGGGTGGAATTAAAAGGGTGGCCGGGTGGAGGGGAATGAGAGGGGTGGCTGGGTGGAGGGGAATGAGAGGGGTGGCTGGGTGGAGGGGAATAAGAGCGGTGGCTGGGTGGAGTGAAATGAGAGGGGTGGCTGGGTGGAATTAGAGGGATTGCTGGGTGGAGGGGAATTAGAGGGGTGGCTGGGTGGATTTAGAGTGGTGGCCGGGTGGAATTAAAAGGGTGGCCGGGTGGAGGGGAATGAGAGGGGTGGCTGGGTGGGTGGAATTAGAGGGGTGGCCGGGTGGAGGGGAATGAGATAGGTGGCCGGGTGGGTGGAATTAGAGGGGTGGCCGGGTGGAGGGGAATGAGATAGGTGGCCGGGTGGGTGGAATTAAAAGGGTGGCTGGATGGGGGGGGGGGGGGGAATTAGAGGGGTGGCTGGTTCTCTGCCGTGTTGACCCACACGGTAATGGAAAAACACCACCACAGGCTGGACGCTTTTGAAGTCAGTGTCAGCAACCCGCTCTACCCCTGGACCTGCCCGCGAGAGGACGGGGTCAGAGACGGCACACGCAAACACACACACACACACACACACACACTCACAGAGAGAGCTCCACAAGATAAACTCGTTTTGCACGATTACCGGTTGTGCAAGACCAAATATTGTTGAGTTTGATTGAGAGAGAGATTTGGGGGGGTGAGGGGGCGGGGGGAGGTGTGGGGGGGGGGGAGAAAGTGAAGTGAGAGAGACAGAAACGAAACGAAAGTTTGTTCAATAAGGCCATGGCCCCATTTGAAGGGGTGATTACATATTTTGTAAGAACAGATTTGCATAAGAATATAATCTTACAACGTGTATGCTCAAAGCTCTGTTCTCTTTAACCAATCATGAAACTCCGTCGTTTTAATGACTTATAGATAAATATTGCAAGATTCGAAAAAAAAAAACGTTATCATTTGTAGAAGACAGAAGTAATACTAACCGAAACTTACTTGGTCTGCTATAATATTTCAAAGGAATATATATTTGTCTCAAGTCATCTAATACAGGACAACATAATACGAAATGGACTTCATCTTCTTTTGCAGATCTACATAACGGACATACCATATCGTTTACAGTGCTGGGCTTGTGTCTTTTACTATGTACGTTGATATCAGATACACCAAAACAAAACCTTGTTAAAGCACATCTGATGACTCGGTTAATATTTTTTTTTGCTAAATACGGTTCTGTGAAATGATTCGTTTTAAACAATCTGAACTAAGAAAATTTTTCACTATTTTGTACATGGTCGTTCCATCCCTCCCATCTACAGTGAGAGAGACAGAGACACAGAGAGAGATATGGAGAGACACACAGAGAGAAGGGTGGGGCAAAGGAGAGGTGGTGAGGGAGATGGAATGGGAGAGAGACAGGGGGGGGGGAGAGACAGAGACACAGAGAAAGCCAGAGAGGAAGAGGGGGGAAGGTTAAGAGAGGCAGAGGGGTTGAGAGAGGGAAGGAGAGAAAGAGATGGGGGGGGGGAGGAAAAATAGGAGAGTGAGAAACCAGGAAGAGAAAGAGAGGGAGAAGCGAGGGGAAACAGATATGAAGAGAGGGAGAGATGGAAGGAGAGAAAGACAGAGAGAGACATACAAGCAGGCAGACAGAGAGATAGACAGAAAGAGAGAGAAGCCACAGAGAGAGAGATGGACAGATAGGGACAGTCAGAAATGACCTACGTGATAAAAGCTAAGTGCTGGAATTGTTTTGCCACATGAATCA